>NC_090437.1:190711075-191025207 GCF_031143425.1 Pleurodeles waltl
GTAGATGACTTACCCGAGTCCATTCCTCCAGTGAGTCCCTCTGGGTGCATGATGGCAAGTACCTTCTCCTCCCAGTCGATGTAGTCGGGTGGTGTTGGTGGCGGTCCTCCCCCAGTCTTCTGCACTGCGATGTGGTGCCTGGATGCCATGCCACGGACCTTCCCCCGCAGGTCATTCTATCTCTTGCGGATGTTGTCCCTGGTGCGTGGATGGTGTCCCACTGCATTAACCCTGTCGACAATGGTCAGCCACAGCTCCAATTTCCGCGCAGTGGGTGTGGGCTGCACCTCAGACACGAATATTTGTGGCTCCACCTTTAGGATCTCGTCCACCATGGCCCTTAGATCCCTTTCGGTGAAGCGTGGATTTTTTTGGGGGGGACATGGTGAAGGGTGGTGGATGGCGTCGGGACTGGGGACGGGGTATGGGTGCTCCTGTGTGGGTCGCTATGCGTGTCCTTTATGCTGGCGTTCTCTTTCTGGCTCTGGTGCTATCCGTCTTCTGGTCCTGGTTTTGTTGCACTGGATTGTGGGGTATGTCTGGGGGTGTTTTATGGTGTTCCGGATTTGTGTCAGGTGTGTGGGTAATAGGCCTAGCCGATGTGTGCACTTGTTGCTGTTGAGCCCACTTGCCGCCCGTGGCAGTCGCAATGGTCGTCCCGCCTCCACTGTCCGCCAAGGTGATTTGTGCATCATTATTTGGAGGGCGGGATGTGAGTGTTCTTGGCGGGGTGGGGTGGGACGGGATTCCCGCCGTCAGGGTCCTGGCGGGGAGTGGTGGTCTGGGATTTTTTGGCGGGGTTGGGATTTTCAATCATTATATGGTGGGTTTCCATTCGCCATCACCGGCGGGATTCTGTTCACCACCGACACGGCAGTCGGCTGTCTTTCCCGCCATGTTCATAATGACCGCCATAATATATTCATTTCAATACTTTATATTATTTTCAATCTGCCACATTAATTTCAATGTATGTCATATTTCTCTTGGCATAAGTCAATCATTTCGAGAAATGCCCCATTCTTTTTGGTAAATATTGTATTTGTTTCAGTGATTGCTTTATTGTTTACAGTGAGAACCATTTTAATTTCAGTATGGTTTATATATATTTCAATATATTTCTTAATCAATTTGGTGTGCGTGTTATTAATCACTAAGTAGCATATTCATTCTGCCAGGTTTCATATTTGTTTTGCTTCAATTAAGATTCACTCTGCCAGGTATCATAATTATTTTGACACATAGTACATTCATTCTGGTGTGTGTCATATTCATTTTGCAGCACGCTATGCATTTCAGGAGGTGTCCAATATGGGGAGCTGTAATTTTGACATGAACGGCTTCCCATAAGAGGATCTAAGAGAGGATTTCAACAAGTTCAAATCAGAAAGAGAGCAGGACTTAAGGTTATTCCACAGCAGGTTATATTTAGTAATACTCACAAGTTTAAAGTTAAGCAGGGGGAAGTTCAAGTGTTCTGATTATCAGGAAAAGTGTTCTGTTTATCAGAAGTCAGTAGTTCATAATGTATGGTTTTGCAAGGTTAAAGGGGAGGGTGGGACCATAGGGGTGGGGGATAGATGTTAGGGGGATGTTCAATGTATAGTGAGGCCTGTAGTTTTGTAAGGCAGTATGCCAAAGGTGGTATTGTGATGCGCGCCTGTTTCAATAAAGCAGCCTTTTTTACACACAAGAAGAGGGTCTGTTTCCTTCTGTGTTCTGTTCACCCAATTAACAGAAGTTGATGTTTTATTTAATGTTTTTTTCTCGTTGCAGCCTGAATGAAGTCCCTTAAAAAATGTGAGCTGAGATCCGGCCGCCCTCACGGTGCCACGTGGATCCAGTGACCTGTCATCACTAAAAAAGGTGCAAACGGTTAGCGCACCGACAAAGGTAGCAGCAGCTTCTGCTTACTTTCAAGGCGCGTACTTGTAGCAGTTAATTGGCCTGACTAAGCAGCAGCTTTTTTAATGCTGTGCTGGCCGCACCTACTGAGACAAGGTGGTGCTAAAGCGTTGCAACCCTGTGGAGCTGTTTCCCATCCCGAGCAGGTAGCAGAGGAGAGGGCCTGTGCAGGATGTTTACAGGGCATGCACCAACTGGGGACAACAATATACCATGATGGAGATAGAGGACAGGGAACCTGCAGAGCTCGCTGAAAGAATCATATTATCAAACAGTTGTGTGCAGGATAGCTGCCACATGGGCATGAAGTAGCTTGAGACCTGAGCAGGCAGTTTAAGTAAAACATTATCTCCCAGACTTTACTTATTTCTGTACTGGTCACCCATGTCGTTTCTTGCCATGAAAATCTCCAAAATGAAAATGTTCAATAAAAGAGCAAAGTTTTCATCGCACTTGTAAGGCACTACATCACCAACTGCTCTAGAACAAGGTAAAAGGTTTCACTTGGCCACTGAGGTTCTTTTTTAATTCTAACTGAACTCTGAAAAAATGTATAACATAAAATGCTTCCCCCAGACTTTAAGAGATCGGGCAGTATTGATCTTTATGAGAAAAACACATGGCAAATAATAATAGTTATATAGTGTTGGCAACTTTAGACCTGAGGTCTCATGCTCCAACCCTTTATTCGTAGTTTGCTCAGGTTGTAGACAAGACAGTTTGATTTTATAGGATAGGCTTTATTTCATCTTTAAGCTTGTGGTGAGCACCGATGATTGTTGTGTATAGTTGTATTGTTAGATAGTGGGTGGTCGAAATATTATTTGTGGGAGATGTGGCAAGCCTCTTTTTATGACTTTATCACGGTGGGGACCATGTCCAAGCTACACAGTGCAAGTGGACCATTCTCTCATCTTTTGAAATATGTTCACTCACAGTATCACATATTAAGTAAAGAAATGTCACACATGCACATACGAAAATGATGAAAATGTCACACTTCGGCAACCTGAAAACTTGGCAGCTATGTGAATCCATGTAGTGATGTAGTCTGAGTCCCTGTTTACAGTTCATGTTTTGATGTTTTGTTTCTGAAGTTTTTTCAGTGCAACCTGTGATTGTTGTTTGGTGCATACTGTGAAGTGAGTTGCCACTGGATCTACGAGTAACTTCAGGTAATGGGTGAGGGTGCATGACTTGGAACGACTGAGAGATTTTGAGCTGAGGCTGAAGACAGACTTTCTCACAGTGTTTGTCAGTGGATCATATAAATGATCAGCGTACATTTATTTAGTCCCTGGCCTCTCTGCAGAGCACACAGAGTAATGGTAAACCATTAACGCTATCCATGTCATCGATTTGACAATATGACATCATTAGTAGATTGTAGATAGCAGCGGTCAGAAAGTAGAATATTAGACTGTTATGTTGTAGGGTAAATTCTGAAGATCAGTTGAGGTATTGTGGAAAGATTAATAGCTACCATTAAAAAAGCAGTACCAAGAACACAATTGTTCCAGACCTTGTCTTTGTCACAAGCGATGCAGTTCCTGTTTACATTTCACATTTCAATTAATCACGTGCTTCCTAAAAGTATATGTTTTTCCAGGCGGTATGTCCATGTAGTTATTTTTTCAATGCAATGCATGTCTCTTGTATAGTGCTTACTGTGAACTAACTCACCTCTAAGTGACTATATAAGTTCAGGATATTGATGGGTTTGCAAGAGGATGTACAATTGAGAACTCAGGAGTCGAGGTAGAAGGCTGTAAGAGTTTCTCACAGTGCTTGTCTGTGGGCCATAATGGTGTTCAGACTGAATTCCCATCCAATCCTGGGTCTCTCTGCAGAGCACACAAAGCTATGGGTGCATATGTGGCAACTGTACTTACTGTTTTATATCAAAGCATGTGAAAGAGGTACACAGCTGCCGATATATTGACACTTCCTAAGGAAAAGAAAAGGTTTTGTTTACAGGTGAAGCAATAGAGAGAGTTGGTTGGTGTGTTGTGAAAGGGGGCAACACATGAAAGTACCTTCAGCACAAAGTGAAAAGACAGTAATAAAGAGGCATGAGATGATGCACTTGATGCACTAAGTTGTTTACGATGATAGACTGAAGAGGAAAGTTGTGAGAAGTGAACAGTAGGAATAATTGTGACACTCAAAGATAAAAACCTCTTCCACAGACCTTAGCAACGTTCATTTCAGAACTGAAACATTTTTCAGTTAAAATCATTCACTCCAAAATCATAGTTCTTATTCATTTAGCTTATACTGCTAACAAACATAGACAATGCCAATCAGTTTTGTTTGTATTGGTGAATGTTCATTGTTGTAGAATACTTATGAATGCAATAAGAGGAAACTCACAGAGAGGCACCACAATACTGGTCATTGCTTTGATTTATTCATGAGAAAGTGTAATTTAGAGTATCACATATTTGACAACACAATGTTGCTTGTTCACATACTGAAACCATAGGAATGTCACACATATTCAAGCTGAAAACTTGATAGCTATGCATAAATGTAGTCGGAAGTTATTTATTTTAATTTACACAGTGCCAGTACTGCTAATCAGATCCAAATAAATCATACATATGCAACTTTATGTGGGAGCTGCACCCTCATCTAAGGATTGTTTTGAAAATGTGCATTTAAGTCAATCACTTAATCAGTCAAGTAGAAGAGCTCAGCTTGTCACCCATTATGGTATCCAGGTGCTGGCATGGTCCAGGTTCTCAGTCAAAGAGTCTGGTTTTCAGTGTCCTACTGAACTCCTGTAGGGTAGGAGAGCTCCTGAGCTGTAGGGGGGAGGCCGTTCCAGGCTTTGGCTGCAAGGTTGAAGAAGGAGAATCCTCCTGCTCTGCTTATTTGTATGCAGTTGTATGGGCCAGCGCAAGGGAGGCAGATCTCAGGCAGTGGTTGCTGTAGGCATGTCCGGAGTCGTGCAGGGCCTTGAACGTGTGGGTAAGGAGTTTGAACTTGCATCTCTTCTGACAGTGAGACAGTGGAGTTTTTTGAGGTGGGGGCGGGGTGTTGTGGGTGCGACAAGGGAGATCCAGGGTGAGTCTTGCTGCAATGTTCTGGATGGTCTGTAGTCTTTGAACTAGTTGGGCCTTAAGTCCCACTTCCTTATACAGTTGACTGGTGATGAGGGCTTCAGTGATAGTGTGTCTTGCATTATGGGAAAGTCACTTGAAAATGTTACATAACATGATGAAGAAGCAGGAGGATGATATTGCGTTGACTTGGGACCTCATGTTGAGTTTGATGTCCAGAATGATACTGAGATTCCTGGCATGCTCAGCTGGGGTTGGAGTGGGCCTCAGTTCTGTGGACCACCTGGAGGCATCCCAGGGGCAGTTGTCACTGCTGAAGCTCAAGGCACCTGTCTTGCCTGTGTTGAAATTGAGGCAGTTCCTCATCAAATTGGTGACACTGGTCATGCATTGGTGGAGGTTGTTTCTGGCAGCAGTGGAGTTTTTGGAGAGGGGGAGGATGAGTAGTGTGTCGTCTGCATAGGATATAATGTTGAGTCCATGGGATCTCACTATGTTGGCAAGGGGGGAGCATGCAGATGTTGAAGAGGTTGGAGCAGTGAATCTTAAGGCACTTCACAGATGATTGGTTTGGGTTCCGAGATGAAGGGTGGAAGGTGAAATTGTTGGTGAGGAAGGAGGTGATCCATGTGAGGGCAGCTTCTTGGATGCCTATGTCGTGAAGTCTGGCGACGAGCGTGTGGTGGGAGATGGTGTCGAAGGCTGCTGAGAGATCTAGGAGGACAAGACCAGCTGTCTCTCCCTTGTCGCAGAGGGTCTGGAGGTCACCTGTGGACACCATCAGGTCTGTCTCGTGTTGTAGTTGCTGTGGAATCTGGATTGGGAGTCGTCCACGAGGTGATTGTGCTCCAGTTGATGGTGAGTTGTTGGTTGATGGTTTTTTTATGCCATTGGCCAGGAAAGGGAGCAGGTAGATGGCTCTGTAGTTGCTGAGTTTGTTGGGATCCCCCGAAGGTTTCTTTAGCTGGGGTTTGATTTCTATGTGCTTCCAGTCTTCTGGGCAGGTGGCATAATCCAGAGAGGTGTTGAGTAAGGTGAAAAGTTCAGGGCCGATCCTGGATGCTCTTAAGTTGAACATGAGCTGGGTCATGGGTCAGATGGGGCCCCTGAGTGGATGGATTTCATGATGGTGATGCCGTTCTGAGTGGTGATGTGGTTCCATGTGGTTAGCCTTGGGATAGCCATGTTTGTGGAGGTATGGACATTGAAAAAGTCTCAGGCTCGAGTTTGGGGTTGAAGTTTCTGTAGATTTTGGCAATTTTGTTGTGGAAGAAATTTGTGAGGCTGTCACATAGGTCCTGAGAGGGACAGATGTTGCCCGTTGCTGGGGTTGGTGAATACCTTGACTAAGAGCTCCTTCCTTTTGTTGAGGTTAGCTTTGATGTGCAATGCCAGGGCTTTTTTTCATCTCACATAGTTGGCAATGGTATAGGTTGAGTGCTGATTTATAGGCAGCTCTGTTGTCTGGGTCTTTGTTGGTGCTTCACCTTCTCTTGAGGTGCTTGCAGAGGCACTCTGGGGTCCATGATGTACCAGCTGGCTTGCTTGGTGGATCCTCTGTGTTTCTTGTTCTTGATGGGGACGATGATGTCAACGTAGTCAGTGATCTAGGTGCTGAAGCATCTGATGTCCTGGTTCATGTTGTTGTGGTGTTTGGGTGGGTTGAGGGTGGGAGTGTTTGTCCATTCGGTCTCTTAGGTCTTGTTTGAGCTGCAACGGATGGTGTTGGGTTGCATCAGGGAGAGAGCGTGGGGGTCATGATGATGAAGTGGATGATTAAGTGTTCAGTCCATGTGAGTTCGGTGGTGTGGCTATGTTTGATGCGGTCGCTGGAGGTGAATATAGGGTAGAGCGTGTGTCCTGCGAAGTGCATGTGGTTGTGTACAAGTTGGGCGAGGGCAATTTTGTTCAGGCTGTCGAGAAGGGTAGTGGAGTTTGGGTCAGTTATGTCATCGAGGTGGAAGTTGAGGTCACATGTAGTTCTTAGAGACAATGGCAAGGGGGTCGATGAGATCGGTGCTTCAAGGTCCCGGTGGACGGTATAAGAGAGTTCCACTAATGGTGGATGTCTCGCCCATTGGAATAGTGAAGTTGAGGTGTTCCATTGCTGGGATGGTATCGCCTGTGTCAGTGGTGCATTTGATGGAGTCTCTGTGGATGATGGCGATTCCTCCTCCTGGCTTTTTGATTTGGTCACAGTAGGTGATTCTGCATCATGCTGGTATTTCAGTGGCAATGTTGGGGGTTGACTCGGGGTTGAGCCCGGTTGCTGAGGTAGAGGATATTGGTGGCAAGAGTGTCAATAAGGTCCCAGACCTCATTGGCATGTTTGCTGAGTGAGTGAGTGAGTGTAGGTGAAGGGGCATGCGAGCTGGTGTTACACGCTGAGTGGGCTGGGTGTTGCTGAGATGGGTGGAGGCGTCCATGTTGTGGCAAGTGAAATAGCAGAGGGTACAGGTGAAAGGCCCTACGGTGGAGTGTGATGCGGCCCGGTGGCAGTGCTCGTGGTGGCATCCAGGGTCGAAGATGCAGAGGGTGGTAGAAGTGTAGCTATGCATACCAGTTGGACCAGGGTTCCTGGTGCTCACCAGGCATAGACAGGCTTGGATTTGGCGTGCCTTCAGAGCAGCCGCTTTGTGGCACACTGTGGCCACCATTAAGTAGGTCCTGGGAGGGGTATTGTGAGGGAGTGGGTAGGGCTGGCAAAAAGATGTGAAGAGGGGGAGGAGGGAGGCGGTGGGAGAAAGGAGTGGGTAAAGGGCAAAAAGGGACAAGAGCAAAAGCAGTCTAAAAGGGCCCAAAGACGGCAGAATAAATAAAAAAAAGAGCAAAAAGAATGAAAGAGTAAGGTGAGACTGAGGCAATAGAGAAAAGACTCAAGTGCAGAGCGAGAAAAGGGGCGGGAAACGGGCGGGAGCAGCAGCAAAAAGGGTGGGAAAGGGAGCAGGGAGAAGCTTGAGAAGAGAGTGGCGCAGAAGCACAAAGAGAAAAAAGAATGCAGCAGAGGAGAGAAGGCCTAAAAGAACGCGGATCCTGGAGCAGGTCGAGGATCAACAGAGGTAGTTGAAGAGCTGGGCCTGGGCACCTGCTCAGTGGGGCTGTGCTGCAGCAGCCATTAAGTAGGTCCTGGGAGGGGCACTAGGAGGCATTGTTCAGGGCTAGTGAAAAGGCAGGAAGGAGAGGGTGAGGCTGGAGGAGGCGGGAGCAGAAGAAAGGATTGAAAAGATCAAAAAGGGGCAGCCGCAAAAGTGGACTAAAAGGGCCCAAAGAGGGCAGAAAAAAAGCAAAAAGAGAGCAAAAAAGAATGAAGGCATAAGGTGAGAATGAAGCAACAGGGAAAAGACTGAAGTAGAGAGTAAGAGAAACAGGTGGGAAAGAGTCAGGAGAAGTAGCAAAAAAGGCAGGAAAGAGAGCAGGAGCAGCAAAAGAGGTGGGAAAGAGAGCAGGAAGAGGCTCGAGAAGAGAGTGAAGCAGAAGCAGGAAGAGGAAGAAGAATGCAGCAGAGAAGAGAGGGCCTCGAAGAATGTGGATCCAGGAGCTGGCCAAGGGCCAACAGAGGTAGGTGGAGAGCTGGGCCTGGGCACCTATTCCTATCTTTAGTACATATTAAGCCACTAACAGTGGCAGAAACTAATAACTTTGATTTAAGCACACCTTTACAGGCAAGGTGGGAATTTGGGGTTTTCTCAAAGGAATATTTGAAAAATCACATGATGGCAATTCGGGGGTCTCCCAGATTATATTTGATAAATCCCATGGTAAAAAGTGTTTTTAAAGCACCTTTAATTGCTTCCCTTTGTATGCTCCAAGAGCTTCATTTCCAGTGAAGGGATTGTTAATTATTGGGCATTGTACTATATACAACATTGTTACTTAAGAAGACTGTGTTTTATGAAATAGTGACTTTAGAACTGTGGTGCTCTCCTAGGGTGGCTTCGATCTGGTTGGTGTTTCAAGGGCTTTGCACCTACTTTATAGAGGTTCAGGCTACTGGTATGAACAATAGAGACTGCAGAAGCAAGCACACAAACCAGAGGTGGTGGTATATTGTGAAATGCCTCCTCCTTCTCATGCATGATGTCTCAGATATTCACAGACTAAGTGAGCTGATGAAATACAAAGCCCAGTCATACCTTCTATGGACCAGAGATCACCAACGGTCACAGTTTGCAAGGTCAGTAAGTGAGTTTCTGATCCACTCCATGCTTTTCCCTTTCATTCCAGGGTGGTATTTTTTCTCGATTATAAAACCAGGACTACAAGTCCTAGAATGCAAAGTAAAAACCTGATCTTATGAGCTAATCATTCAGGGACTTGGAAACCTCAAGAACTCATATGACAAAACGTGGCAACAGGATTAGCAGTTCTGCTTAAATTCACTACCAAACAGGATGGGAGAGAGCATGCAAATCATCTGGGTGTGGTATCTCAGTGGACTGAAGCATCCACTACACTGGTATATGGTTGACCCCACAGTCGCTGAGTCAAATCCTGACACAGCCTGTCTTCACCCAGATGTCTATAAAATAAGTCTAATGTGCTGGATAAAAGTAAACATTTTCTAACTGTCCCTTGAGGTGAACATGAGTTTACAAATGTACAATTCATACCAGCTTACCTTTACCCCCGGATCTGCTTTTGTTTCTTCAGCCCCAGCTGATACACCCTGCCTCTCTTACTCCAGCTTCCAATTGCCTACTTCACCGCAGCTTTTCCTTAAAACTTTTCACTCTGCCCCATCACTCTCCTTTACCCCAGCTCTTCATTCTTCTTCATCCCCAGCTGAGAAACCTAGTACATTCTCACGTCTTAACTCCAAATCAATTTCTTCTCCCTAATTCTTCTTTCCCTTTTTCTGCCTCAGTTCCCTTCTACATCACTTCCTCTATACCTCCTTCACACAAGCACCCTCTCTTCACCCAGCTCTTCTTTTGTTCCACTGAGCAGAGAATGCTCTCCTTCGCCTCAGCTCTTCCCTCCTATTTTACCTCAATCTTTCTGTCGCTCCCAGTATTTAGCTTCTATTCTCCTCACACCTTCATCTCAGCTCTATTTCCCCATCTCTCCTGCTTTAAATCCAATTGAACTTCCATCTCTTTTGTTATTATCCACCCTGTCCCTCTTTTAGTCCGGCTTTTCTTTCCTTTATTGGACGCAGCTAACTTCTAAATCCTACAGCTCTTTTTTCCCCTCTCTATTTCCACCCCTTATTCGTGGTTCAGCTCCCTTTTCCCATTCTACCTTCATCTTAATGTCCAGCAGAACCACTGATTGACAGTTTCTAGAAACCCAATTAGGTTGTTAATCAGAGAAATCCAAACTACGGAAGAAAAGTGCAGTTTTATGGCTGTGCATGTGCCCACTTCTGCATGCCATGACACCAGCAATTTGCGGGTAAATTTGACAACTCTGTTTGTTGTCTCGTTTAAAAAAGATATTCATCATACACAACTTATTTCCACAGTTTGCAATCTGTCAGAGTTGTAGCAAGAGTCACATGCTTTTGAAATGCAGGTCCAAATAGGGATTTGAGTTAAAGTACGTTGGGCTGTATGAATGTTTGTGGGCGTCAAATCAAGTTATTAGGTCTTAGAGACAGCAGCAGGAGGTAGAGTATCTAATGTCATAAATTCTTTAAAATATAAAAAACATATACAGTCAATGTGGGCGCTTACGTTACACCCCTTCAGACATTTTCACGTTTTCTTCATGCTTTGCTATTGCTCGCATGGGCTGTTCATCAAGCCATGGTATTTTCAGAACCTTACATTGTTCTATTTGTCTTCCCATTTCAAGGACATTGCATTGGTCTCTGTGTCTTCTTAGAGGAAGTGAACGCACACTCCATAAATCTCAGTGGCAAACAGATTAGCTGCCTCCTATATACAGACATCGGTCTTTTAATATCTAAAACCAGGATGGGGCTACAACGCATTTTGGGCAAATTACATAATTACACCAAATCCAGTGGGCTTAACATCAATTTGGAGAAAACTAAAAACATGTTAAGGGGCAGAAAGATAAGAAGGCTGGGTCAATAACACCCAAGGGAACGTCTGATTCAACAAGCATTGGCAAAGCCAATAGATCTCACCTATGCAAGAGCTATTGGCTTTGCCAATGCGTTTTAGCCATGTTGTACACCAGTGTGGCTGCTGTTTAGCATAGCTAAAAGTTAGTGGCATAGAGGAGAGTAGTGTTGAGTGTGGTAGAGTGGAAGGGAGAAGAGTGGAGTGACTGAGAGTGTCATGGATTGGAATGGTGTAGTGTGGAATCACGTGGAATGGCATACACTGGAGTGGCATAGAGTAGAGTGAACTGGTGTGGAGTGCATTGGCGTAGAGTGTGGCAGAGTATAGTGGCATAGAGTGCAGTAGCATTGAGTGGAGTGACACTGAATTCAGAAGAAATGAAAGAAAGACATGACAGCCTCATAGTAGCAAACATGTTGTTAAGAGAACTGATACCCGGGTTTGACTTTCTGACTTCTCTGGAATCAGATCAAATGACTCAATTTAATAATGAGGTCCTGAAATTGTTGTGGATGGCATTGTAGGTGGAACAGAGACTACACTGCAGTTTTAGAACTGAGGCTTTGGGTCTTGTTGAACAGGTTAATGGGACACTGAAATCCAGATTGGCGAAAGCGCGTTCTTCGACATCTTTGAAAATTGCCTGATGCTTTGCCCCTTGTGTTGATAATGCAGTGTACCTGATCGGAAGACAGGACTGTCTCCCCATGAGATCCCTATGGGCAGAGCTATCAGGTTGCCTGCTTTACCCACAAATGCGCTTATGAACTTTATGGATGATATGATCCTTAATTACTGCAAAGGGCTAGCTGATGTGGTGCTTTCTGAGTGTCATCAGGTCGGAGCAGCTACAGCCCCTCAGCATCAAGAATAGTGCCATGACCTTAGTCCCAGCGACTACGTTCTGGTGAAGATACACGTAAAAAAGGCATTTTTGATGAGGAATTGGTGTGAGCCGTTCCAAGTCATTTTAGTGACAACAAAATCTGTTGAATGTGGACATATTTTGCTGCAGATGACGGAGAGAAAAAGTTTGGGAGTTTTAGGATAATGCTTCATATCCAACTGAACCTCTTTCAATTGAAAATTGTGCTTGCAGTTTATTATGAGTTTCCTGTGCTGTTGGATAGACTGAGACATTTCATTCTGGATGTGAATATTAGCCACTTTGAACTGTCTGATTTAGAGACTTTGCATTGACTTTTATAGGGAATTAAGAGGAGTACCAAGGCCCGAGTCTGCAGAAGAAGAGAGGGTTGTCCTTTAGAAGAACACGGAGTGGGGCTAAGGAAGACTCACAAAGACCTTGTAAATAAATCTGTTGCTGTTCATCACTTGGACTTTGTTTTGCCACTTTGCACAGGGGGAACTCTGTTACTGTTGCATTCCACCCTAAAGATCTGATTTTAAATAAGCCATGGAAACTAACCAAACCCATAGATGCAAATACATATTAGGTGCAGTGTTACTTGTTTTCCTTGTAGTATTAATGCTTTTATTGATAGACGCATTTTCCCCTACACCTTCTGTAGAAAATGAGTTATTGTCTAGGGTTCCCCCACAAACACTGAGTCCTCAAGATAGTGGCTTATACAGATTAGATGGCAAGGCTTTATACATGGATTAATCATCTAGAGGAGATTATTCTGCAAATGTATATTTTAGACTGCTTTGTGAGTACATTGACTCTATGGATGCAAGGGATTGCTATGTCTATACGCAATTACCTGTTTCTGTTTCAGAAGGTATCACTTACCATCACATTCCTTTGAGTTATGGAGTTTCTTGTAGCCTCTTATTGAGCATATTTTATAGATAGAGTAGCTTCCAATATTATTTTTCAAATTACGATTTAGTTCTTTCAGAAGTTCCTGTGTTCAAACTTTTGAAAAAGAAACCTAATTAATATTTGACTGCTATTTCTGCACCTTTATCCTTAAAGGTGCAAGAATAGCAGGCAAATATTTTGTATCTCTCAAGCCACTAGACACTGCATATGCACATAGACATAATATGACTTGTTCAATGATAGATGTAGAGAATGCATTTTATAATCTAGTGGACGACAGAAGGAGAGATCTAGAGTACATTTGAGACGGAAAAGGACCTTAAGAAACAATACAGGTAAAACACAGAGGAAACTGAACATCAAGTAAAGGGAAACCAACCAGCACTAGCTCTAGATTGGCAGCATAAGGGAGAACTGTGCACACACATTGATCAAAGCTATTTGAAAATGTTATTGATAGGGAAAAGTGAATATGAACACACCTTTGATGTTAGGAGAAAGAATGAATTATTTTTAGATGGGAAAGATATTGTGAGTCCTGGACTCTATTTCATTTGTGGACAGTATGCTTATTTCAGGTTGCCCAAGAGATGGCATGGTACATGTTATTTCAGTATAGTCTTTCCAAAGATTTACCATGTGGAACATTTCAGTTATCCTGTATGGTAAACCAAGCCTAGAATTTAAAGAGGAGTTAGTGCTGGAGAAGTGGTAGGGGATATTTTTGGTGCATTGTTTCTATCTGTAGGGGTGATTCTGAATGATCTGAAGATTAGAAAGCTGCCTACGATATTGAATAATTTGGCACCTAGCATAGCAAATTCCTTATTGCTTGAAAATACAGAGATGGTAGCAATAAGATCTATGGTATTGCAGAACAGACTTGTGTTAGACCTTCCTCTCGCAAAATAGGGTGGAGTCTGTCAGAAGCTAAAAGTTCAGCAGTGCTGTACTTACATACCAGACAAGAGTAAATATCTGGAGAAATGCATTCAGAGCATTTCTGGTTTGACGAAGGATTTGAAAGAGTTGGAAGCAACAAGTACCTGGGATGCTTTGGAAAATTGATTTGTTGCTATAGGCAGATGGTTTGAAAACTTGGGAAGTGGAGTGGTAGGTTTTGTTCTGAAGCCATTGTTAGTTATTACTATTTTTGCAATAGTTATAGTTGTGGGCTTTAGAATCTACCAGAGGCTGAAAGTTGAACAGCCAAAGAAAAGAAGGAGAGTGGATGTTAAGCTGGAGGAGAATTAGTGTAAATGATATGATGACATGAAGCATCTAAAGGAGTCTAAACGGAAATTGATGAAAATTACAAGGTTCTAGTCGGTCTCATTAAAGGATTTTATCATAATTGTGATGACTTAATTTGTCATCAGTAAGGGTATTGAGAACGCATAATTTTGGTTACACCATCATGTGCTATGAAAGTAACATTATCATGTAATAAAAAATACAAATATTGTGTGTTTTAATGTTACTAATGTAAAGCAGAGAATCTAGATTGTAATACTGAAGGTGCATCCACAGTAAAAAATATTAATTTACTTGTCTATACGTTTTCTAAATGTCTGAATTTAACATGTCGAGTTTAATACATGTGCACATTTATGTTGTGCATTTTAGTTATGGTTTTATGGTGTAATTGCATATAATCAGATCCCATTTATAACTTTTGTTTCATTTATGTACGTAAAATGAATTTATAATCATGTATTTCGAATGTGCTTTGAAATGTCATATTAAGTTAGCAGAACCAAAGGGCCTGAACTGTTGATCTTGTGTATGTAACTTTCAACATGGAGTTTTGCTCGCAATGCAATATTCTTTATTTGTAGGTGCACCCGTCTGAGTTTACAGTTAATGAAATGCATATTGTGTATCTGAGATAGTGAGGTACGGTAGGATACTTTGGCAAGGACAAGGAGCACTAACGATTGGAGAAGAAAAATACTTCTGTTTGTGTGCCGTTTTCCTAGATGCACTTAAGTTCGTCTGTATGTTTGACTTGTGGGATGAGGACTTGATGGAAGTTGCCAGCTTCAGCAGTGTAAGGAAGATGGGAAACTACTGGTGTTCATGACGTAGACTTTTCGAAGGTTCTTTAGGTTTAATTGGTATTCACCTAGTTAGATGAGGGTAGATTCTCTTTAGCTTCTTACAAGAGTATATTCCTTTGAGACTGAGAGGGGCACAGACCCCTCTACTCTTTATTCCTCTTGGTGGCTTTTTGCTATGCAACACCTCTCAGTATCAGAACTTCTACTGAGGTTTCTGTTATGCTGACACTTTCCTATGTTTCCCTGAGACTTAATTAGGATTTGTTTTAGCTTAGTTTAGGATACTTAGATTAATTAGGTTCTCCAATGATTAGACAAGAGGACCAAAATGTATATACTGATCACCAGTTATTGTTCCTTATCTTTTGTATCACTGCAACCAAAATGTATGTATGCCTTATGCTTGTACAATTTAACCTGATTCAATACTTTACTCCACCTTTGGACATTTTTTACTTTTATTGTATGTTTTTGAGATTCATTTACATAAGTTTGACCCTTAATTTGTGATAAACTCTTGAACTTTACTTTTCGACTCCGATATTTAATGTGTGACCAAATATTTTACACTACTAATTGATTTGAAGTGTTGATTTTGACTCCCTTACCCCTTGAAACTCCTAAAAAAGTCTGTCGGAAGAAGAGACGTAAGAATATGGGCCCAAGCGTTATCACTTGCCTACAAGGGGATTTTTGAATTTAACATATTCAATTGCCACTTTTCTTAGCATGAGGATTGTCCTGTCAGGTGCATATTACATGCCTTTTAAAAACAAGATTTACCCTAAAACATAGCAGAAATTCCCTTTCCTTTATTGCACATTATCCTATGCTTCAGATGATGTGGAGAGTGAGTGTGTGTATTTATTGTTGAAACACATTTTCAATTATGAAGTAAACTGCTTACAAATGTATTGTGGTCATTGTGCGCACGTATTACTTCAGGTCTGTTGATTTTTAATGCTTTTTGTGCCAATATCTTTTTGCATGTGTTTATTCTTTGTGAGAAATTGGGTTGTTGGTTGACTGAGGTGCAAGCCCTGGTCAAGTAACAGCCACAATCCCTTGTGGTGAACCACAAAAAGTAATTAAATTAACCTGCACCTAACCCTGGGTAGCGCGGCACAAAAAGCAGTCAGGCTTAACTTAAAGGCAATGTATTGATGAGGCAAAACCAATTTAGGAAAATAGAGTATATTTAAATAAATTATGTTTGACACCAAAACAACAAACGTCCAGTCAGTAAAACTGGAGCAATGAATTTTTAAAGTTTATGTTCAAGAAAATGCCTAAAAGATAAAAGCACCAACCATAGACATCTGGTCACATTAGACCAGGGCAAAGACAAAGGTTAAGGACAACCACAGTGGAGTGCGGTTCAGATACAAAGAAGTGGATTGTGCCCGGTCAGAGCTTACCTTTGGACTTGGAAATTTCTTGAAGAAAAAGTATCTAAGAAGGTAGAAGTTCAGTGGGGCAAGGCTGCAGAAGTGTCTGTGGAGGGAGTGCCATCGTCAGATTGCCGTGGAGCAAAGATGTTTATCTTCGGATGTCGAGATGGAAGCCAAAATCTCCAGCGGGATGAAGCAGAAGGCTGTAGCTGAACAAAGTTCCACAAGTTCGGACACCCTTTTGACAAACAACCACTGAAATGGTTTCGTTGCTGCGGAGAAGAAGGTGTTAAACCGCAAAGTCAATCTGACAAGCGATGCAACTCGGATGGAAAGTAGAGCAGGTCTGTCCCGGTCACCTCCTGGTTCTCAGAGCACTTTTTGGCCAAATTTTGTCCAAGTTCTCAGTTTTGGAAATTGGCCATCTGGACATCTTTAACACTACAACCAAGTGTCTAGGAGTGGAGGGAGACCTCTTGGGGGTTCAGGACTCACCCAGGCTGGGTCCAGGTGCGGGGTCAAGATGGTGGGAGCCAATTATGTCCCTCTGGCTCTGAACAGGTGGCCAGCAAACTGGCCCTTGGAGTCACTTCTGGAAGTCCTGGGTGCAGGTAATGAAGCAGGGCTGGCTTCTGGGGGTTCAAGGCAGGCTCCCGGCAGCAAAGCAGTCTTTCCAGGTACAGCAGCGGTCTGGCAAAGTGCACAGCAATGTCACAGCAGCAGGCAATCCTCTGAGAGTCCTTCTGCAGATCCAGTAGTGAACTGAAGAGTAGGTCTGAGAGCACTTTTTTTTATACCATGGTGCCCCTCTCTTAAAAGGTGGAAGAAGTTTCCAAAAAGGCTCTTTGAAGCTCTGGGAGTTTCCTGACTCCCCTGGCCTGGCTCCAAGTTGGCTGCATTGACAATACAGGGTTGTTAGTCCTATTGTGAGGAGACAGGGCAAAGTCTATTCAGGTGCAAGTGGAGCTGTGCTCAACTCCGCCCCCTACCCCATCAAGCCAGTTAATGGCCCAGCTACACCCAGTCATGTATCCCAAGTCAGACTGCAGGTACAAAGGGCAGGAAAATGCCAACTTTCTATAAGGGCCTTTTGAGAATTACAATGAAAAACCTGACTTTACCATTAAGGAGCGTTAATCATTACAGTTCCATAGGTATCAAACATGACATATTGACCTCCTCTCTGTTAGGAATTACAGCTTATTAAATGTAATCAGGGATCCTCAATGTTATCCTATGGAGGGGGAGGGTAGACCTCACAGTAGTAAAAAACGAATTTGGGAGTTTTTCACTACGAGGACATGTAAAACCTAAAAGCACATGTCCTACCTTGCAAATGCTTAGCACCCTGCCCTATGGGCTACTTAGGGCCTAACTTAGGGGTCACTTATAAGTGATAAAAGGGGAGTTCAAGGCTTGGCAAGGGGGGTTAAATACCAAGTCGACATGGTAGTGTGACACTGCATTCATGCAGCATGGCAAGCCTGGGACACGTTTTAGAGGGTTACTTAGGTGGGTGGCACAATAAGTGCTGCAGGCCCACTGGTAGCACTTCATTTACAGGCCCTGTGTATATGTTATACCACAGTACACAGGACGTACAAGTAAATATAATATGCTAATTGGGTATATGCCAAACAAACCATGTTTTAGAGAGACAGCACAAGCACTTTAGCACTGGTTAGCAGTGGTACAGTGCACAGAGTCCAAAGGCCAACAAAAATGAATACAGCAAAATGTGGACGGTTAAAAGCAAAAAGTTTGGGGGTGACCCTGTAGAGGGGGCCAGGTCCAACATTCTTTAATTCACTGAAAGTCCTCTCAACAAGTTTATGTTTTCCTGCATGTTTTAACATTCTTCAAATGCACTGCGTGCAAGTGCATTGTGGGGCCATGTTCTGATTTTATGAATTAAAAAGTCCAATGAATCAATAACTGCTGGAACAAATAAAGAGTATTGTACATTTTAGGGTGATTTTTTAAAATATTTTTTATAAAGAATTTGTATTTATTTTTAGAGAAAAACAAAAAGTTAAAACACAGTAGAGATACATTGTAACAATAAGTACAAATACAAATATCAATACCCTAGCACCTTCCTCGAGATATATCATCTGTCACTTTCGTCTTACTCGTCCTATTGGTCCCATTGGTCCCCGTGGGCTCCATGAAGTCTGGAGTAACTATTAGAGCTTGGTCCTGCCTCTACAGCACGGGATTAATGACCCCTGTTGTTACAGTGTTTGAGGGAGATCGGCATACTCTTCACCTCGTATGGCATGGGTTTGGCCCCTCAAACACACAGAGCTAAGATTGCAGGCAGCTGTGCCCCTTACCCCCTGGGTGAATCTTTGCTTTAAGGGAGTTGCTTTGAGGTTTCTGTTGCCTTAGGTTAGTCAAGTAGCCAATAAACCCTCCCAATTCCCCCACACTCTATTGTATTTGTCAGGGCACCCTCTCGCCTCGTATACCTCGCACCCTGCACACCAATCCACTCCTCGTCTCCATTTGCTAAGGGTCTGCACTTTTACGGCCTTCCATTCTGACATGATGTCTCTTTTTGCCACCAGGCAGGCCACTCCCAGGAATGTTCGATTCGCTCTGTTTAGCCCTATCTCACCCATAGCCCCCAGCAAAAGTGGTGTTGGGGATATCTCTACCGTTGACTGTAGTGCCTCGGAGATCTCCCCCATAACTGACCTCCAATATGACTCTATAATTGGGCAGGCCCAGACCATATGAAAGAAATCGGCTCCCGGTTGAGAACAATGGGGGCATTCATCTGTGGGTCGAAGATTAGCCCGGTGGAGTCTCTTAGGGATAAGGTAGGCTGCGTGTAGGTAAAGGGTTTGTAGCAACTGAAATCGCACCTCCGTATAGAGCATTGAAAACCCCGTTATAGCCCATCGCCTGAAGATCCATTCTGTACGCGGGGTCAGTCCATCCTCCCTATAGCCAGTCGTTAATCACCAGTAGGCGCATAGCCAGATAGTAAAAGTAAATGTTGGACATTCCCAGTCCCCCTTCATAGATGTCCCTTTGACATGTAACAAGGGATAATTTGGGGCGGGAATCGTGCCACAGGAATTGGCGTGCCATCGTCTCGATTTCGTTGAACCATTTCCGGGGAATTGGGTGTGGGAAGTTCTGCAGTTGGTATAGGAATCTGGGGAGTATCATCATTTTATATAGTGCTGTTCTCCCCAGGTGTTGAGTGGTATTTAGGGTGATTTTTACAAAGGATCTATTCAATTGTGGCTTTTGTCTGTGTGTTAACTTACATTTAGGTGTTGTGTTTATTTATGCTACCTCAACCTCCAGGATTGCCACAAATAAACTTTTTTGATACGATTTTATTACCATTAGATATCTCCCCAAAACAATATGTCTATCATAATGTTCCACATGGTAGAGTAAGGGGAAATTGAGTGTGAAGGTCATAACCCATTAACAGCTAAAGGCGAATTCAAATTCTATCTACCTCAAATATATATATTTCAACTAATGTGCAATTTAGTAATGAGTGTCTAATAAATATAATTTTCTGTTTTCAAAGAAAAAGCACAAACTGGATAATTTATTGAGTATTATTTTTTCATGCCCACAATTATAAATTACTTGCCTACAGTACATCATCTGAGTACACCTTACAATGCTTTGCTTCACTGCCCTAAAAATGTAAACTGCTATGATGGGGTGCTTTATTTCTAGAAAGAAAAAATCGTAGACCTATCACTTGTGCAGATCTCACATCCAGCAAAACTAATAACACAGTTTATTTTATTTCTTACATATATTACTATTGTCTTTGTCATGTTTGTAAAAAGTGTTGTACAGCAGCATAGGCTGTGGTGCAACATAGTAAAAAAAAAATTCAAAGCCAATAGATGTAACATAAGCAAAACGTATTGGCTTTGCCAATGCTTGTAATGTTGCTGTCATAAAGTATTTAGATTACATTGTAACATTCTAGCTGTGATGGTTAGATATTTATTTTTTGTCTCTTCAAAAATACTATTATAATCCATGACTCAACTGAAAGTTTTATTTAAAAACATCACTTGTAAAACAGTCACATCAATGATTGTTTTTCAGTTTCAAATTGTTATTGCAAGCATATGGTGGACACGGTTAGGTGGAAGCATGTTTTTATTTTTCTTTTAGTGGCATATGCTTGTAAACCAGAATAGAAAAAACATTTCTCTACCTTTGCTAATGCCATATCTTTTGCTATGTCTGTGCTTGTTCACTTTGTGTATGAGGGAGTGGAATAGGGTTCTTGTGAAGGCTGAGCTTGACCTCACGATTAGCACCTTGGTTTTCACTCTCTCCAAGGTCAGGTGGCTTTCCTTTCTCCAAATCTCTAAATGAAAATGGAAGGTGAATGAGCGCTTGATGCTTTAGGTATGCGATTGCACTGTCTCTGAATAGGAGCAGGACCAGCAAGGAGCCCCGTGACACTCCTTATGTGACTGACTCCCTGCTGGATTGGACCAATGCACATTTGTAAGGTGTGGCTCACAAGGAAGGACCTCGTTCATCCTAAGGAAAGGCCTGCCATGCCCATATACCACTATAGTTAATTAAGCACAACTAAACTCTCAATCAGTGTCATAGGCAGTGAATAAGTAGTGGATAAGAAAGGTTGCTAATTACAAATATGAAATTCATTTTACACTTGAATATATTTGTGGAGTTGCTGTGCAACCACCTGTACCAACATTTGCCTGGCAATAGGAGTTTTAAATTGGGCCGTAGTAGGAATGGGCTTTATTGGCTTGCAGAGGCATTCGCCAAAAGTGAGGTGAGCATTTCTTGTTTTTTCTGGTCATGCAGTGAACTATGGTGCATTGATCAGGTTTCTGATGTTAGGCACAGGTGTGGGTAAGAACTCCTTACAGCATGGTGTGAAGAAGGTGTGTGTGCTTTGGAATCTTTGAGGAACTGATTTTCACTGCTGAATCCAAAACCAGGGACATGTGCATCTTCTTGAATCATTGGCATTGATTATGAAAATGGATATTGGAGAGAATAGGGAGGGTTGTGTGTCCTCGATAATGTCTGCCCATATCATGTGTAGCTTTGATTCGAAGAAGCAGAGCAGGTCCTCATAATGCTATTGAGTTGTGAAAATGTTCCAGTACCTCAGAAACACAGATTTCACTGAAACCTTTGTAGTTTTTAAATGTGTAATTTAGGGATTTATATAGTTTCCATGGTAGTTCTTCTCTGAAATAGAAGTGTTGATACTGAAAGTTTTATGGTAACTCAGAGGTGGCATTAACACATTAATATTGTAGGGTCTTGCATGATTTCGAACGGAACCATTCTGGCTCCCCGAGGACTCTGTATCAGTGCGTGACGTAATCGCAAGAATAGAATGCATGAAAGCTTGCTTTACAATGTTGGCATTCACAGGTACATACACAGGAATAAAGACATGTCACTTAGAGCTTCATGTGTGGCCTAGTCATTAAGCGGGTACCAAGCTGGGGAAGACACTACTACTGGTGATGAAATAGGGGTTAAGTAACCCAAAGAAAAAAGTGCTTTCCCCGAGAGCTTGCAGTGGTCCAAGCAAACTGCTCATGCATGCCAGATGTGCCTTTATTGAAGAGCCCAGTTGGAGTTTGTGGAGTGAAAGCACAATTCCAGCTGGTGTGAAGTGTGTGAATAGAAAGAGAGCTTCATAAAAAAGTCTATGCATTGTTGGTTGAGAAACTACAACCAAGATCGTACAAGGAGGTACGGCGCTGCCACTCTAAATAAAGTTATACAATATATGGGGTGTTAAAGCTAAAGGCGGATTAAACTAGGTTTACAAAGGGCAATTAAAGACAGTTATCAGATACCAAATAGCGCTGATGATGGATCAACCAGGTGTAAGACAATACAAACTGAAGTATAAAAACAATAAAGTAAAAAAATTAAAGAGCCTGATAGACAGAGACATCACATCCCAGTCGACTGTAGCTCCAAGAGAAGTGCCAGGGGTTGTGCTAAAGGAGCGGTCCGTATTTACAGAGACAAGGAACTTTGGCAGAAGGACGTTCTCCCAATAGAGCCCATCAAGGACAGCCCTGAGTATGGCCCATCAAAGAGCCAAGATAAGGGCCTGACTGTAACAGATCCTGATTTGTAGTCAAAGGGGCCATAGAGAGCTCCAATCCCTACATCAGTAAGTTCAACACCGGTTTACAATGCTGCTGCCATCCTCAGACCACCACCACCATTCAGCACCACTAAAAAGCAAAATATTGGCAATAGATGGACTGCCTGGATAGAGACCTTTGAAGATTCCATTGATGCACTGGAAGAGACTGATGAGAGGAACATTATCAATTATCTCACAAATCTTGCTGATGATGCTGTGAAATAAGTCATAAAGAAATGCTGAGAACTCACAAAGAAGTCACATACCATCAGATTAAGAATACATTGAATCAACTTGAATCTAGTATCATATGTTAACTTTGAACAATATGTTTTCAGTAAAGAACGTCAAAGAGTTGGTGAAACAATTGAAGGATTCGTGGAAAGACTTGGCACACTCATCAAACACTGTAAGTTCAATGAATTTAATGATGAAGAAGCTATGTGGCTTAGAGTAATCGATGAATGTATGTCCGAATCATTCAGACGATGAATGCTAAGAAACATTTAGTCTGGAGCGAGTGTTGATAGCTGCCAGAGCTCAGGAATGTGCTGAAAAAAAGCTGCAGACATGGAAGCTGGAGGTGCCCAGAGCAAGTCAGTCATGAATGTGAAAAGTAATTTGAAATAAAAGGCTGAAATAACCAAAGTGATGTCTACACATAAAAAGAAGTTGTGTTTCAGATGTGGATTTGCATTTCCACACGAAGGAAAGTGTCCCGCCACTGGTCAGATATGCAAAGGCTGTGGTAAAGAGAAACATTTTGTGATGACGTGCAGAGCGAAGGAAAATGAAGTGCATTACGGCATGAAGACAGAATTCCCACCAGTACGTTCCAAAAGCAAGATTTGACGCACTCTGAATAGGCCAAGCGGCGACATCAGTTGAGGCAAATAGATACTAAACAAAGTCGATAGTCAACCAAATCATCGTCAAACAGTTCTTCAGCTACAATAATAAGTGAAAGTGAATTAAGTGATTGTGCCATGTCAGTGCTTGAAGTTGACATGTCAAAATAGCTAAATCAAACAAACACTCTCCAAAGATTACGCTAAAATGAATGAATGTTCAATACTTTTCATTATCAATAGTGGTGCTTTGATACATATAATGAATGAAGAAAAGTACAAAGAATTGTTTCTGTTACAGTGGCTCACACCATCAAAGACCAAAAGTATACACTTTGGATGCATCAACACCCATGAAGAGTAAAGGTTCATTTGTAGTGACAGTCAAACCTAAGAAAACAAAAGTACAAGCACCAATCCAAGTACTTCAAGGTACGGTGACATGGGACTAATTTCACTGAATTACAACATGAATGCTCGTCATTAAATAGTAAGTCAATTCCCTTCATCGTTTTGTGGTTTTGGAAAACTAAAGACTATGAAAGTAAAACTGCATGTTAATGAGGATGTCCGTCCTGTTGCTCAGAGACATACATGAGTTGCTTTTCATTTATAAGAAGCTGTTGAAAAAGACCTTGAATCCTTACTTAAGCATGATATTATTGAATGTTCCATTGGTCCAACCCCATGGGTTTCTCCCAAAGTACAAGCCTAAAAAGGACCATGAAGGAGTTGTGTGCATATGCGTTGACGTGCAGCAGGCAAACAGAGCAATTGAACGAGAGCAACATCCAGGGCCGCACCTTGCTGACATGATTACGCAATTGAATGGTGTCTAAATGTCCTCTCGACTTGATTTGAACAAAGGTTATCATCAGTTAGAACTAGAAGAAAACTGTATAAATTACAACCTTTGCTGCACATTTTGGTTTGTTTAGATACAAGTACTTAGTTTTGGTGTGTCATGCGACACATCATACAACCTGGTGTAAATGCATTTAGCTATAGCGATTACATACTGTTTTTTGGAGCTACACAGAAGGAGCATTATTGAGCCTCATACAATTATGTCAATTGCTCAATGATGCATGCTTGACTTTAAACTCGGACAAGTGTGAGTTCAAAAAGACAAAACTGAAATTCTTTGGCCTTATTTTTTTTGATGGGGACATGACGCCGGATGCTGCAAAAGTACAAGTTTTGACAAATGCTGAAACCACACAAGATATTTCAATGGCATGTTCTTTTCTTGGAATGGCCAGTTATTGTTCATTACGAGAATTAACAAAGAAAAATGTTTCTTTTAAATGGTCACAAGAATGTGAAAAGAGTTTCAGGAGAATCAAACATGTCATAGAAAATGCTACAGAAACGGAGTACTTCAATTCAAAGCTCCATACTGAGATTGTAGTTGAGGCTAGCCCTGCTACCTATACATGCACTACATAGTGGACTCTCAACTGCAAGCCAACATATCGTGGCCTATGCTAGTAGAAGTTTATCTCAAACAGGATATACATACAGCCTGAAAAAGAAAGTTTGGCTGATTTATGGGCTTGTGAACATTTCCATGTATTCCTGTACAGGAAGCCTTTTACGCTGATGATTGATCATCAAACTTTGCTGACTATCTTTGGAAATCCAAAAGCCAAGATGCCTCTTCAAACTGAACGATGGGGGCTATGATTGCTAGAGTAGGGCTATACAATTGTGCATCACCCAGGAAAAGATCAAAATCCTGCTCAAGAGTGCCCATTCAAGGTCATGGCGCTCCATAAAAAAAGGCTGAGGCCTACATCAATTGCATTGTCAAGACAAGTACACCAGCTGCTGTGTCGTTAGCCAAGATTGTAACTGCTACGAGTCATGATAATGACCTGTTCAAGTTGAAAGTCATATTTACGCATCAGTCGTGGAACAAACATGTTCGACCTCTCAGTAATGATGGTGAGTATCAAAAGTACAAAAATGTCAAAGATGAATTGTCCATAATTCAGGAAGTATTTATTTTGCAAGGATCAAGGATCCTGATTCCAGGAAGTCTACAACAAAAAGTGATAGAAATGGCTCACAAAGGATATTGTGGTATAGTTACTACAAATAGAGCTCTCCGAGACCCACTTTGGTTTCCATACCTAAATAAAAGAGTAGAAAAGGAACTCAAGTCCTGTCACATTTGCAATTGCCAGTCAACCAAAGTCACTCAACATATGCTAAACATGTCAGAACTCCCTAAACATGCCTGGGAGAGAATAGCCATCAATTTCTTTGGTCCACTTGGCAATTGTTGCAGCGCAGATCCTTGTCTCATCTTATTTCATAATAGTGAGTGATTGGACGCTGCTTAAAGGTCAATTAACCTTTTGACTCGCTTAGATTATATTGATTGTCAAATTGAATGACATATTGATTATTGACACATAAAACAACAACATTAAACAATAATTGTAATTACCAATCATCCATATATGACACCCCATGACCATTTGGCCATGAATAACCACACCTTTTAGTATCAGTTTAAATATTTATTTCCCTCTATTAACAATGCTAAGGTCACGAAAATTACCCTCAACACCAAATGGTACAAATAAAGTAGCATCACAGGCTGCCGGATTGGCCTGAAAAATCTTAGTTTAAACAGAGAAATTAAAACAATGAACTCAATAGTTAGAACACAAATCAATAACATGAATATCTGTGTAAGAGAGATAGTATACATTTGATTCAGTAAATAAACAATGTCAAATCATAAGCATAGAGAAAAACACCTCACTAACCTCAAGTTACCATTAGTATGTTGGGCATCATTCAAACGTTTTAGTAACATAGATTTAGAAAACATCTAGCTAAGGCACTACCAAAACAATAGCAGCAGAATTTAAAACAGTGGCAGCTGGTACCTGTAAAACAAAAGACAAATACAATACACATAATTCATACATTTATCTCTCCTTAAGATAAACAGCAATCAGGTTACAACTTCATCAGAGGGACATCAGCATCGGGACAGGGGCAGGGAAAGAGGTGACAATTCAGGACTTTGGACTCTAAGTTCTCTGAACCAACAAGTTAGTTAGCTAAAGCAGGCAGCATATCACTACAGGTTCTAAGCACTGAGTGCTAAAGTAAGCACCAGCATCATTGCATGCAGCATTAAAAAAATAATACAAATATCCGAATGTCAGTAGACTGACTGGTGAAGCACGAAATGTCAAAGTGACAGATCATATGAAATGAGAAGTGAAGTCTCTGGAAACCAGGAATCAATGAACCCCCGATGTCTGATTCACAAACAATAAATTACATTTGCTAAACTTCTGTGATTTGGTGAAAACTTCATATGTGCATAAATCATCCAATCACAAAACATCAGCTCCTCAGAAGATATTCCACCATTTGCCTAAATGTTCTGTATTTGTCTGCCTCTTCCCTTTTGCGTAAGCCCAAACAATATTAATTATTATCTTTGATGTCTTTTCCACACTGTTTTAGTTCAACACATTTCAGAATGCACTTGCTGCCGGACGATAGTCAGGAAGGAGTAGAAACATTTTTCCCAATCAGATCTTCCCCTTGAGAAAAACACATTCCATTAGTACGAACACAGAATAAACTTGTGATTAAGACAAAGGAAGCTTGTAATTCTTCAGAAATATATATTTATTATATATGATACTTTCGTTCAGCTTGACAGACAGATAACTACACGCTGTGACCTTGCTGGCTTGACACACAGCAGAGAACAAATGCCTTCAGTTCCTTTTGGCAGACTTTCAACATTAGCTCTGGCCTAGTTCTGCCAAAAGGCACAGCAGAAAACTCAAGAATTACTCGTATTATTTCAGCATTTATTTTTTCAAAGCACATGTTCTTAAAGAGACAGAATATGTTTCTTTCATCACGGAGTTAACACATTTAAAAAAATATATGTGCAGGTCTTTCACTTGATGGTGGCCACTAAATAGGCACCCTTTTCATGTTAATATTTATTTTTCATTTGAAGCATTTCTCATGTTAGTGCATCAGTATGATTACATAGAAATAATTATTTCATGTCAAATCTGCGCTCACACAATGAACATCATTTAATGGTTTTATTAGATGAATGTTCACGTTTTCCATTGGTCGAAGATCTCTTATTCATGACACATGAGCAAGTAATCAAAAAACGTGATGGCAAATGGGGTTTGCCAGCCATTGTGAAGTCTGAAAATAGTCCACCGTTCAACAGCAAAGAATTTCTGGAACATATGAATGTACAGCACCAAAAGATCACATCCTTGTGGTCATTGGCCAATGGACATGCTGAACATTTTATGAGTATTCTAAGGAAAGTAGTACAGAGTGCAACTCTTGAGAAGCTCAATCTAAAAGCAGTACTGAACTCTACTTTCCGAGCTCATCAGTCAACACCATGCTCAGCCACAGGTGAAAGTCCTGCGACCATAAAGAAAGATACTAATGAAAATATGATTTGTATGGGGGACTTGGTTCAAAAACAGAAAATGTGAATGTGTGCAGACAAGAGGCAACATACAAAAGACCTCTCATTCTGAAAAGGAGATTTGGTGATCGCTCAGCAGTTACGGAAAAGAAAATCTGATGCTCCTTTAGATGCTGAACCTTTTCAAGTAGTCTCTATCAAAGGACACATGCTGACTGCCCACTGACCTGGGAAGTCCCTTACCACAGACTTCTCACTTCAGGCCTGTGGTTCATCGGTCTTCAACTCGAGATGGTAAAAAAAAAAGATATATTTTGAAAACTCAAAGACTGTTGCTGATTCCTTACCATCATTGGCAATTTCTGACATTGAAGACAACCACTTACAACTTCCAGTAACCATTTCGGATCAGCAGATCAAAGTACCAAGAAGATTAATTAAAGAGATTTAGTTGTACATGTTTCTAAATATGTAGATATTTGTGTCTGTTTCATGATTTTCTAGAAATATGCATTTTTCATTTAACCCCTTAGCTGCTGGGCCTTTTCCCCCCCAGTGCTGAGCCCTTTTTTGGCTATTTGGGGTAGTTCGCGCATAGGGCTTCATAACTTTTTGTCCACATAAGCTAACCAGGCCAAATTTGCGTCCTTTTTTTCCAACATCCTAGGGATTCTAATGGTACCCAGAGTTTGTGGTTTCCCCTGGAGGAGACCAAGAAAATAGCCAAAATACAGTGAAAATTTTGTTTTTTCCAAAAAAATGGGAAAAAAGGGCTGCCGAAGAAGGCTTGTGTTTTTTTCCCTGAAAATGCCATCAACAAAGGGTTTCTGGTGCTGAAATCACTATCTTCCCACCTTTCAGGAACAGGCAGACTTGAATCAGAAAACCACATTTTTCAACACAAATTTGGCATTTTACTGGGACATACCCCATTTTTACTATATTTGGTGCTTTCAGCCTCCTTCCAGTTAGTGACGGGAATGGGTGTGAAACCAATGCTGGATCCCGGAATGCTAAACATTTCTGAAAACTAGACAAAATTCTGAATTCAGCAAGGGGTCATTTGTGTAGATCCTACAAGGTTTTCCTACAGAAAATAACAGCTGAAATAAAAAAATATTGAAATTAAGCTGAAAACAACAGCCATTTTTCTTTATGTTTTACTCTGTAACTTTTTCCTGCGATGTCAGATTTCTGAAAGCAATATACCGTTTTGTCTGCTGGACTCTTCTGGTTGCGGGGATATAAAGGGCTTGTAGGTTCTTCAAGAACCCTAGGTACCCAGAGCCAATAAATGAGCTGCACCCTGCAGTTGGTTTTCATTCTATACTGGGTATACAGCAATTCATTTGCTGAAATATGAAGAGTGAAAAAGAGGTATCAAGAAAACCTTTGCATTTCCAAAATGGGATCAAGATAAGGTTTTGAGGAGCAGTGGTTATTTGCACATCGCTGAATTCCGAGGTGCCCATACTAGCATGTGAATTGCAGGGCATTTCTCAAATAGACGTCTTTTTTACACACTCTCTTATATTTGGAAGGAAAAAATGTAGAGAAAGATAAGGGGCAATAACACTTGTTTTGCTATTCTATGTTCCCCCAAGTCTCCCGATAAAAATGATACCTCACTTGTGTGGGTAGGCCTAGTGCCCGCGACAGGAAATGCCCCAAAACACAACATGGACACATCCTATTTTTTTTTATAGAAAACACAGCTGTTTTTTCCAAAGTGCCTACCTGTAGATTTTGGCCTCTAGCTCAGCCGGCACCTAGGGAAACCTACCAAACCTATGCATTTCTGAAAACTAGAGACCTAGGGGAATCCACGGAGGGGTGACTTGTGGGGCTCGGACCAGGTTCTGTTGCCCAGAATCCTTTGCAAACCTCAAAATTTGGCTAAAAAACACATGTTCCTCACATTTCTGTGGCAGAAAGTTCTGGAATCTGAGAGGAGCCACAAATTTCCTTCCACCCAGCGTTCCCCCAAGTCTCCCGATAAAAATGATACCTCACTTGTGTGGGTAGGCCTAGCGCCTGCGACAGGAAACGCCCCAAAGTGCACCGTGGACACATACACATTTTTGGAAGAAAACAGAGGTGTTTTTTGCGAAGTGCCTACCTGTAGATTTTGTCCTCTAGCTCAGCCGGCACCTAGGGAAACCTACCAAACCTGTGCATTTCTGAAAACTAGAGACCTAGGGGAATCCAAGGAGGGGTGACTTGCGGGGCTCGGACCAGGTTCTGTTACCCAGAATCCTTTGCAAACATCAAAAAGTGGCAAAAAAAAACAAGTTTTCCTCACATTTCGGTGACAGAAAGTTCTGGAATCTGAGAGGAGCCACAAATTTCCTTCCACCCAGCGTTCCCCCAAGTCTCCCGATAAAAATGATACCTCACTTGTGTGGGTAGGCCTAGCGCCTGCGACAGGAAACGCCTCAAAGCGCAACGTGGACACATACAAATTTTTGGAAGAAAACAGAGGTGTTTTTTGCGAAGTGCCTACCTGTAGATTTTGGCCTCTAGCTCAGCCGGCACCTAGGGAAACCTACCAAACCTGTGCATTTCTGAAAACTAGAGACCTAGGGGAATCCAAGGAGGGGTGACTTGCGGGGCTCAGACCAGGTTGTGTTACCCAGAATCCTTTGCAAACCTCAAAAAGTGGCTAAAAAAACAAGTTTTCCTCACATTTCGGTGACAGAAAGTTCTGGAATCTGAGAGGAGCCTCAAATTTCCTTCCACTCAACGTTCCCCCAAGTCTCCCGATAAAAATGATACCTCACTTGTGTGGTTAGGCCTGGTGCCTGCGACAGGAATAGATCACACAACGGTCAATGTTGGTCCTTACGTGAGGCAGCTGTTGACCCTGGGGTGATACATTCCTGACACAGGCACTAGGTGTAGGCACTCAAGTGGGGTAGTGTTTTTATCAGGACAGGTGAGGAGTCACTGGGTGGTAGGAAGGTTGTGGATCCCAGCATATTCCTGTAGTTTGTGTGACAGAAATGCGAGAAAAATTTAGTTTTTTTTCAACATTTCAGCTTTGCAGGGTATTCTGGGTAAGAAAACTTTGGGGAATCCACACAAGTCACACCTCTGTGGACTCCCCCGAATGTCTAGTTTCCAGAAATGTTTGGGTTTAGTGTGTTTCTCTATATGGCCGCCGAATCCAGGACCAAAAACACAGGTGCCTGCCTTACAAAACCAGTTTGTTTTGCCATAGATAATTTTGATGTCTCCACAATATGATTTGGGTGGTGGAATTTGGGGCTGAACTAAATTGGGGAGCTCCCAAGAGAGCACTCTCTCTCTGCTTGCCGCCGCATTCACCTGCTCTCTGGGTTGGCCTAACCCACTATTACCCAGTTGCACGAACAGCTTGCGAAGGGACAGCAGGACTGTCCTCATCACCTCCCTCATAATGTACTGGAAGAGGAGTTATCGAATGGGACTCCTCTGACTGAAAAATCACTCCCAGAGTCTGCGCCATTGTCCTATCCCTCAGATGCTGTCTCAGTATCTGATGTCTCAGTCTCTGATCCTATGTCAGAGCGGTCCTCTATAACCCGAGTGCAGGCAGCAGTCATCCATCAAGATGCCATCTCTGCTATTGGCTAAACTGTTGCTCTAAAACACTAGCCTACGTAGACAGTCACAAAATCGATGGTGTGTGAGATACGTGCAACAATAGAGGCCACCTTACCTGCGCTTCTTCCCTCAATCAGCACGTACTTTCAAGACCCTCAAAAAACACCTTGTCACATACCATTCGTCACAGTCTTTAGCACCTCTTGCGCCCAGTCCAACAATCATTATTGGTGCTCCCACTCCCTCCTCCTCGGATTCCCTCATTACCACCCAGCAAAAGTGCCCTTCATCTCTCCATAGACTTTACTAATGTACTCAGCTATTTACATAAAATACAGATTTGCTCTTTGCAGTAGGCATATAAACCTTCTGCGCTTCTTTATGGCACTAAAACTGCCACTAGACAAGTCGGACCCTTTTCCCCCCAGGGAAACCACACACATATTGACAAAAGTGATATATATATGACAGCCAACCACCTGAAACTCAACTCAAGCAAAACCGAAATAATCCTCTTTAGCCCACACAAAAACACCTGGGACCCCTCATGGTGGCCCACCACGCTAGGCCCTGCACCCACCCCCGCCAACCACGCACGCAACCTCAGCATCATCCTAGACTCCTCCCTCTCGATGACCCAACAAATCAACACTCTCACTTCCTCATGCTTCAACACACTCCGTATACTGAAAAACATTCAAATGGATCCCCACAGAGACCAGAAAAACTGTCACTCACGCACTCATCAGCAGCAGGCTTGATTACGGAAACGCCCTATACGCCGGCACCACTCTAAAACTCAAGCGCAAACTACACGCATCCAGAACTCAGCAGCACGACTCATCCTCGACCTCCGCCGACACGAACACATCTCTCCACACCTCAAATCCCTCCACTGGCTCCCCATTGACAAAAGGATCACCTTCAAGATCCTCATCCTCGCACACAAATCACTCCACAACACAGGCCCTGCCTACCTCAACAAGAGTCACCTTCCACACCCCCACACGAAACGTCCGCTCAGCTGACCTCTCTCTCTCGCCTCTGTCCCCCGCATCAAACACACCACCACCGGGGGCAGATCCTTCTCCTACCTTGCACCCAAAACCTGGAACGCCCTCACAACCCACCTTCGCAAGACCCAAAACCTACTTCTTTTCAGGAAGGGCCTCAAAACCTGGCTTTTCGAACAGTGAACCTCCCAGCCCTTTCCCTCCACCGTCCCCCCCCCAGCGCCTTGAGACCCTCACGGGTGAGTAGCGCGCTTTATAAATCTCTCTGATTGATATAGATCTACCTCTATATATATATATATCTTCAAAAAACAAGATTCTCTTTCTGTTTTAGCAAGAGAAAACCGCACTCTGTCGTTGTGCCAAAAATACCTTAACTTTTAATACATTAGTGAGATCATAAACAAACAAACAGGAATCCCCTGACGCGTTTCGGTCTCACCAGACCTTGTTCACAGGTGTTTCCTGTGTGCTAATTTCGGCGCTTAAAATAAAGTACTCCAAAGTAACAGAAAAAATACTCAAGTTACACCACTTATCAAGAGTTACTCCATAACATCACTAAATATATATACTTTAACAAAGAAAAATTAAACGTTTTTCTATATACATATTTACCAAATTGTAACAGTGTTTTGACTACAATCCAAGGTGTTTTTCACTGAGTTCCACATTGCATTCTGGTATATGTAGTTTATAGCATTTCATTAAATCAAATTATTTTTAAATATATGTCATAAAATCTTGTTTCAGCGACTAATGGAGACTTCAAAACAATTTCTGAGGTGTGTTAACAAAATATAGGGGCCCTCATTAGTTTTTAATTTATATTCACATTGGATTCATATTCATGTATTGCATGTTACCTACAATAGCACAATCCCCAAAGTTTCTTTTAAACAAGGCCCTCGCTAAATCCTGCACCTCTGATGGAAGAAAATTAATGTTTGGGTATTATTCCTTCAGTCAATTTATATTGATTGCACCAAAATTGTATGTCTATCTGACAAATGACAACGGGAAAGAAAGCATCTTATCAATTGGTGGAAATGACATAAAATAAATGAATGGCAACATCTTATGAGCTATGACAACTCTTATAGGTGTACAAATAACTCCTCATCCTGGTTTAAACCTAGCGGGGTGAGAGATCGGATATCAAGTATATGTCTGGATTCTAGTTGACGCAATTTCTTTTCTCTGTCACCACCGCGTTCTGATTTTAGTACCTGATCAATTACATAGAATGTCATGAGTTCCCACTTGCTATCATGTTTCTGTTCCATATGTCTCGCTGTTGCATAGCTCCTATCTATATTGATAGTTGCTCGAATATGTTCTAAAATTCGCTTTTTAGTCTCACATATGGTACTGCCAACATATTTCAACCCACAAGGACATTCAATCACATATACTGTGAATCGACTTTTACAGTTCAAGTGCTTACGTATCACTCTCTCCATGCCAGTATTTGTTGAGTACTCTTTCTTATTCACCCCAATTTTACATGCCTTACAGCTGCTGCACTTCCAAAAGCCAGTTTTCTGTAACCAGTTTGCTTTTGTAGTTTGGAAATGGCTGTGCGATAATTTATCCCTTAAGTTTGCTGTTCTTCTGAAAGTCATTAATGGGTATTGTCCCATGATTTCCCCCACTATTGGGTCCATTTGTAAAATTGCCCAATGGTTTTCCAAGATTTTACGAACTTGTGTAGCACTCTGTGAGTATGTTGTTATGAACCTCAGCTGTTGTTGTTTGGCATGTTTAATGGCTTGGTTTCCTCCATGAATTAGTTGTTCTCTTGATGATTGTTTCACACGTTTCTGTGCCAGAGCTAAACACTTTTTCGGATATTGTCTTGCCAGGAATCTCTCCTCCGCTAATTTCAAGTGCTTCTCACACTCTTCCGGCTCTGAGCAGATTTTCTTTATTCGTAGAAATTCACCATAGGGAATGTTCCACTTTGTGCATATTACATGCTAACAGTTTTCACCCACCACGAACAAAGTGGAACATTCCCTATGGTGAATTTCTACGAATAAAGAAAATCTGCTCAGAGCCGGAAGAGTGTGAGAAGCACTTGAAATTAGCGGAAACGTGTGAAACAATCATCAAGAGAACAACTAATTCATGGAGGAAACCAAGCCATTAAACATGCCAAACAACAACAGCTGAGGTTCATAACAACATACTCACAGAGTGCTACACAAGTTCGTAAAATCTTGGAAAACCATTGGGCAATTTTACAAATGGACCCAATAGTGGGGGAAATCATGGGACAATACCCATTAATGACTTTCAGAAGAACAGCAAACTTAAGGGATAAATTATCGCACAGCCATTTCCAAACTACAAAAGCAAACTGGTTACAGAAAACTGGCTTTTGGAAGTGCAGCAGCTGTAAGGCATGTAAAATTGGGGTGAATAAGAAAGAGTACTCAACAAATACTGGCATGGAGAGAGTGATACGTAAGCACTTGAACTGTAAAAGTCGATTCACAGTATATGTGATTGAATGTCCTTGTGGGTTGAAATATGTTGGCAGTACCATATGTGAGACTAAAAAGCGAATTTTAGAACATATTCGAGCAACTATCAATATAGATAGGAGCTATGCAACAGCGAGACATATGGAACAGGAACATGATAGCAAGTGGGAACTCATGACATTCTATGTAATTGATCAGGTACTAAAATCAGAACGCGGTGGTGACAGAGAAAAGAAATTGCGTCAACTAGAATCCAGACATATACTTGATATCCGATCTCTCACCCCGCTAGGTTTAAACCAGGATGAGGAGTTATTTGTACACCTATAAGAGTTGTCATAGCTCATAAGATGTTGCCATTCATTTATTTTATGTCATTTCCACCAATTGATAAGATGCTTTCTTTCCCGTTGTCATTTGTCAGATAGACATACAATTTTGGTGCTATCAATATAAATTGACTGAAGGAATAATACCCAAACATTAATTTTCTTCCATCAGAGGTGCAGGATTTAGCGAGGGCCTTGTTTAAAAGAAACATTGGGGATTGTGCTATTGTAGGTAACATGCAATACATGAATATGAATCCAATGTGAATATAAATTAAAAACTAATGAGGGCCCCTATATTTTGTTAACACACCTCAGAAATTGTTTTGAAGTCTCCATTAGTTGCTGAAACAAGATTTTATGACATATATTTAAAAATAATTTGATTTAATGAAATGCTATAAACTACATATACCAGAATGCAATGTGGAACTCAGTGAAAAACACCTTGGATTGTAGTCAAAACACTGTTACAATTTGGTAAATATGTATATAGAAAAACGTTTAATTTTTCTTTGTTAAAGTATATATATTTAGTGATGTTATGGAGTAACTCTTGATAAGTGGTGTAACTTGAGTATTTTTTCTGTTACTTTGGAGTACTTTATTTTAAGCGCCGAAATTAGCACACAGGAAACACCTGTGAACAAGGTCTGGTGAGACCGAAACGCGTCAGGGATTCCTGTTTGTTTGTTTATGATCTCACTAATGTATTAAAAGTTAAGGTATTTTTGGCACAACGACAGAGTGCGGTTTTCTCTTGCTAAAACAGAAAGAGAATCTTGTTTTTTGAAAATATGGTTGTCCTGCCTCAAACCAGCACCACCGGAGAATTAAGTGCGCCGTAACACGCAGATCAGGACATCTTTTCTTTCATATATATATATCTATCTACATAGATATATCTATAGATATATCCATGTACCTAGATATATCTATCTACATAGATATATATAGATCTATATATATCTATTTTTTTTTTAGTTGTTGTATGGTTTTCTTGGGGGCCAAAATGGCCCCCAGGGAAACCCTACAACATCTAAAAAAAAATATTGTCCCCACAGGGGGTCACCCTGCCCACGGGCGACCCCCTGTCATTTTATTTTATTTTGTTTATTTTTATTTTTGAAAAAATAAAAAAATTCCCGGGGGGGGGGGGGGGGGGGGGGCGATCGCTTCCCCCCCAGGGGGCACCTACCTTTTTTTAAAAATAAAAATTATGCCGGGGTGGCGGCCCGTTTTCTGAGGGGGCCGCCCCCCCAAAGTGAAATCCCTGGCATCTAGTGGTGTTTCCTGGCCCCCGATCGCAGCTGTGCTGCGATCGGGGGCCAGGAAACACTTTCAGAAGGCCTCGTAAGAAAGGGGAGACTCTCCCCTTTCTTACGAGGCCTTCTGAAACTAATTCTGGCCCCCCAGGAAACAGTTTCAGAAGGCCTCGTAAGAAAGGGGAGAGTCTCCCCTTTCTTACGAGGCCTTTTCAAAGTGTTTCCTGGCCCCCGATCGCAGCACAGCTGCGACCGGGGGCCAGGAAACACTTTCAGGAAGGCCTCGTAAGAAAGGGGAGTGTCTCCCTTTCTTACGAGGCCTTCCCGAACGTGGGAAAGGCCGTTTTCCCCATCAAAGCAGGAAGCGGCCGCAAGGCTGCTTCCTGCTTTGATGGGGAAAACACCTTTGAAACGTCAGCGCGCCTCGTGGCTCGCTGACGTCACAAAGGGGCGGGTGGGGGGCGGGGGGAGACACGGAAGCTTCCGTGTCTCCCGGGGGAAGGTTTAAAAAAAAAAAATCCTCAGGTGCGATGCACCCGAGGATTTATTAATACCCTTCCTGGTGTCGGCCACTGGTCGTGACCCGCACCAGGGAGGGTGTGTGGGTGTCGGCCAGTGGCCGACGCCCGCACCTAACAGGTTAACATTGGGGGTGATGTTGTGTCATGCATGATTTAGAACGTTACCCCACCAAGGACTCCATATAAGTGTATGATGTAATTGCTAGAACAGAATGTATGAAAGCTTGCTTTAGAATGCTGGGGTTCACATGTACAGGCAGAGGAATAAGGATGTGTGATTTACAGCTCTGTGTGTGGTCTAGTCATTCAGTGGGTAACAGGCTGGAGAAAACGCTACATTTATGTCAGCCGGTGACTTGATCCTGCGCCAAATACATTTGTGCCTGAGGCTAATTCTCTTCAGTATCTTGAGCTCATGGTCCTGGCCACCGTGTTTTCTCCCTGAAGATGGATTTGCCAAAATTGACACATAAAGCACCATAATTGACATATTTTGTACATTTTAACAAAACTATTTTTTTCCTACCCCACACATATCAAATGTTACAAATGCTGCACCAATTATACTATGGTACACCCAGCCGCCTTGCAAAATGTAACTTATCTACTTTTAGAAGTTGAAGTGTGTATTCATGGATTTTAGAAGTTGCAGTATCAACTAGGTAGACTGACTGGAAAATCGTGTTTGTCAAGAACAGGTGACCAAAAAAACTTGCGTAAATGTAAATCAAGAAGGATTGAACAATTAATTTCTTGTTTGCAATGAAATATTTTGTTTCACTGTTACATCCATGTATACTTCACAGACACTGTTCTTAAACTTAAGTTGTTTCACGGACAGTTATTTACAGAGGGCACTTAAAGTCTGAAAGAATCCCAAGTATTGTTGAATCTGACTTTAAAGGTTCGATGTCGTGAATATTAAAGTAGCCACTAGTGAACACATACATTATATATATGAAGTGTACAATACGGACTAGTTTCTAAAGGAGAGAGTTGTTTCAAAAGGATCTATAGTGAACACAGAGTAAACCTTAAAATACAGTCAAGTTTTAAAATATAACTGGCATTTGCAAAAAATGACAGGTGCACTTTTTACTTTAAGGAGCATGTAGGCCTGAGTTCTCTAGAGTGCAATACTCTATACACAAACTATTTTCCACCTTGACCAAGAGCTGTTCATGGCCCAACAAGTACGCCTTGTGGTAGCCATTCAATTTTCCATATGTAAAATGCCAAGAAAGATCTTTAGGATTCTTCTCATTTAGGCTCAGAAATGTGTCAATAAGGATGCTTGCAGATGTAGTCAATGTCAGTGTTCTAATTATGGTAGAGCAGTCAGCATCTCCTGACCTACAGTCAATCTTGGATCTTATTTGAGAAGTGAAAGGTTTCAGAGAATGTTTTTTGGCCTAATTACCCTTTTTGACAAGCAGGCCCATTAGAGTGGTACTCTAACTTCTTATTGCTCAGTCAGTTGCTTCATGTCAGGTTATAAGAGTTCTTTGTCATTGTTCTTAATGTCTATATATAGCCTTTGGCAACCATAATTTGGGTTCGACAGTATCTGTGCCCAGATGCCATTTAATTTATATAACCGCAGATCTCTCTCTTCCTACAGGCTGTAGAAGAATCGAGTACATCCAATGGCCTGAAATTAAGGGCCTGATATAGGAAAATCCGGCATTGCGACTCGCAATTTGCGAGTCGCAATGCTGGATGCAGGATGGTGTCACTGACACCATCTGCGAGTTCCAAGGGGGTTGCAAAGGCCCACTTCATTAATATTAATGAGGTGGGTCGCAATTTGCGACCCCCTTGCGACTCGCAGCACTTACAGGGATGGTGGCCCGCTGGAGGCAGCAGACCACCATGTCTGTTACTGCTTTTAAATAAAGCAGTTTTTTTTTTGTAACGCAGCCCGTTTTTCTTAAAGGAAAACGAGATGCATTACAAAATGAAAACAAATTTTCCAGGGCATTCACAAAGGAGAAGGGGTCCCCTGGGTACCCCTTCCCTTTTGCGAATGGGTTACCACCAGTGTGACACTGCGATCGCGGTCACAAAGCAATCTTGCATCGCGCTGCGACTCTCAAATAGGAAGGGGAACACCCCTTCCTATTTGCGACTCGCAGTCCCATTTTGCGAGTTGGTAACCAGGTTACTGACTCGCAAAATGGGAATAGGGCATCACGATGCGGATTTTGCGCGTCGCAAACAGCGAAAATAGCTGTTTGCGACGCATAAATCCCTTGCTACATCTGGCCCTAAATTCCTTCAAAACAAAGGGGCACCCTTTCTAATGAAGGATTTGTGTGTGGAACAATAGTGTCTTGTTTCCAGAGGTGAGTGCCTATCTGCAGTCTCAAAAATGTAAAAGATCTAGGCTTCCTCAATGATCCAGGATTGCCTTTGATACACCAAATAAGTGTTAGGTGGAGCCAAATGACATAATAAAATACCTGAAATACATTCACAATCCATTGAGATCCACCTTCCTTCATACATGTGAACATTCATTTTACCAAACGGGGGTTCCAACAAATCTCAGTTGAGTCAATGTTTCACAGAGCTGCAGCCCGAGTTACAGTTCAGGGTGGTAATGTGAAAACTGATGATCCTGGGCAGATACAATAAATATGCCATTAACAGACTAGCAATAAATATGCCATCAGGGTATTACACAGTAGACCTACTTTGACAAGGAGGAGGCAATGGAACCTGATGCATAGAAAATTTGACATCTGTACATTTTGAAGTCACCCAGTGTTCTCCAAAGCTGGTTTCAAAGGAAACATGCAGTCACAGAAGGTACAATGTCCAGGGCTCAATGACAAGTCCTATTTGAAGACGGATAGGGCTGGTAACAGGAGTGACCTGTTGTGTGGCACAACTGTGAAGAGGGGTGTGTCCCGTTCTGTGATACACCCCACTTGCCTTCTGCACCTGAGAATGACTTTATGAACACCACGTTCTCCCCCTGTACCTGCCTTCTGAAGTGGTCATGGAGAGAGTGCACTCCAACCATTGCATCATGGCAAGGAGTACAGCTGTCACTTTAGCGTGTCATGCTTCTGGCATGCATCCACTTACCTCCAGCTTGTGCTCTGGATCCAAAGACAGCCACCCACACTGCAGTCTTCTCCCACAAGGGAGGCTGATAGTCTCCATCAGTATCTGGCCTGGTTCACTGATTTACATTTGAGCAATGATAATTGGGCGGAGAAGAGTTGCAGATGACTTACAACTATGCGGCCCTTGCTGGTAGTTACCTTTAGTGCACTGTGCATGATTTTCCGTTTGATGCATATGTTTTGTTTTTCTCTGCCCAAGATGGTGGTTAACTATTTCCAGAATATCATAGAAGGAGCTTTTGCTGAATACTATTTAGAGGCAACTAATTGTTTTATCCTTGCTTTGCTGCTCGCAGGGATACTTATCCTTGTGTTTCATTGTCCACTGCTTTTGGTTCCTTGTTTTTTCTTTTGTGTTTATGCTGCCTTTTCGTACTTTCTCTTGGGGTTTTTGTCCACTTCTTACTTTGTTTTGGCAGTTATTCTCAAGCCCCCTGCAGGTCCTGATGTTTTTAAAGAAAAGCATGGTGCCTTCAAAGATGTCTCGTCCTTATCATTCTTGTATCAGGACCAAGGTTAAGGTAAGGAAGGAGGTAAGGCCAGCACTTGACATTAACAGCCACATTGAAATTACATTGAGAGAGCCTTGAGAAAACTGCACGACAGGGGTCTTTCAACCACAGGCTTCGCTGGTGGAGGCTTTGGGTGAAGTATTAGGCACGAAATGGGGACTAACCAGAGAGATCTGGACCCGATGTACTGATTCCTCTGATAATTCCTCATTTCCAAGGAGACCTTCTAGGTCTAACTTGTAATCTCTGGAAACGCCACGCATGGTGATACCGATGTCCCCTGCAACAGTGAGCTGGACAGGTTTACTTATCGGTTGACTCGTAATGAAGCCCTAATCCTTATATTTAATAAAGAAAGGCATAAAACCACGTGTTAACTAATGCTTTAAATTTGAGCACCTACGCTGCTCTTATAAAATCTGTCTACAAATGTTTTATGTTCAATGTCTGTTCCAGCAACTATTTATTTTCGATTTGTAATATAAGTATTTCCTACAGTAAGTCACACGGTCTCCATTAACATTAACAAACGCAGTGTACAACAGCAAACTGTCACTGTATTATTCAAATCTCTTTGTGTCGCTCCTGCCCTGTTTCTAAGGTGGGAAGAGTAATATTACAAGACATGTAAAGGTTCTTTGTTTGCATCGTGTAACTATAATCCTGTTTCCGGGTTAACACTGGCAATGAGCACCTGGGAGGGTACAATATTCCATTCATCTATGAAGCCAAGAAGTTCATTCTGCTCGACCCAACTTTCTCGCAAAACAGACAATGTGTGTTTCTAGAATCGAGAACGTTGAATGAGATGTTATGCAAAAAAACGCTAATGTACTTGTGGAATTCAATCTGTATCCAGGATAGGTTTGGGGAAGTTACACTTCCAAACTTGATTGGAGATGTAGGAGAAAGGATTTCAAAATGAGTCAAATATTTTCCTTGTTAGGGAAAAATAAAAAGTGTTAAAGTACAATTGCACACTTCGAGGTATGCATGCATTCGAAAATGTACACTACCTGCAATGGGGAACTTGGAAATCTATAAAGTGGAAATTCTCTCCGTGGGAACTATGACTGACTTAGGGGCTGCTTTAAGAAAAGGGGTGCTGCACCCAGTGAAATGCCATTTTCCTTGCACCCCATAGCGCCCCCCTACCGCCACCATGTGTGCGCCGTATTTAAAATACGGTGCACCATGGTGCAGGGTGGGGGCAATGGCGTCAGAATTCCTGACGCTATTGAAGTACTCTGCAGGAGTAGCACCAACATTTTGGCGCTACTCCTGCAGAGTACATAGGGGCCCATTGTATTCAATGGTATACCCCATTTTAATGCCTGCTCTGAGAAGGCATTAAAAGTGCAAAATAAATAGTGCAAGGAAATCTCTGAGATTTCCTTGCACCATTTCCTCCCCCCCTCCCCCAACCAGGGTAACACCCCCTTGCATATATTATGCCTGGTGCAGGCATAATGTGGCACAAGGGTTTACAAAGTGGCACGATGCATGCATTGCGCCACTTTGTAAATATGTCAAGTGTAAAAAGCCACTTTAGCGCCACCATAGCGTAAACAAATGACGTTATGGCAGCACTAAGGTGACACTAGGGCCTCTTAAATCAAGCCCTTAGTTTTCAAGGATTACAAATTGTAGGAAAGTACCATCTTGCCTGGCATGTTACCCCCATATTTCACTGTATATATGTTGTTTTAGTTGTATGTGTCACTGGGACCCTGCCAGCCAGTGCCCCAGTGCTCATAAGTGTGCCCTGTATGTGTTACCTGTGTTATGACTAACTGTCTCACTGAGGCTCTGCTATTCAGAACCTCAGTGGTTATGCTCTCTCATTTGTTTCCAAATTTTCACTAACAGGCTAGTGACCAATTTCACCAATTTACATTGGCATACTGGAGCACCCTTATAATTCCCTAGTATATGGTACTGAGGTACCCATGGTATTGGGGTTCCAGGAGATCCCTATGGGCTGCAGCATTTCTTGTGCCACCCATAGGGAGATCTGACAATTCTTACACAGGCCTGCCAGTGCAGCCTGAGTGAAATCACGTCCACGTTATTTCCCAGCCATTTACCACTGCACTTAAGTAACTTATAAGTCACCTATATGTCTAACCTTTACCTGGTAAAGGTTGGGTGCTAAGTTACTTAGTGTGTGGGCACCCTGGCACTAGCCAAGGTGCTCCCACATTGTTCAGGGCAAATTCCCCAGACTTTGTGAGTGCGGGGACACCATTACACGCGTGCACTATACATATGCCACGACATATGTATAGCGTCACAATGGTAACTCCGAACATGGCCATGTAACATGTCTAGGATCATGGAATTGTCACCCCAATGCCATTCTGGCATTGGGGAGACAATTCCATGATCCCCCGAGTCTCTAGCTCAGACCCGGGTACTGCCAAACTACCTTTCCCGGGGTTTCACTGCAGCTGCTGCTGCTGCCAACCCCTCAGACAGGTTTCTGCCCTCCTGGGGTCCAGCCAGGCTTGGCCCAGGAAGGCAGAACAAAGGACTTCCTCAGAGAGAGGGTGTTACACCCTCTCCCTTTGGAAAAAGGTGTCAGGGCTGGGGAGGAGTAGCCTCCCCCAGCCTCTGGAAATGCTTTGATGGGCACAGATGGTGCCCATCTCTGCATAAGCCAGTCTGCACCGGTTCAGGGATCCCTCAGCCCTGCTCTGGCGCGAAACTGGACAAAGGAAAGGGGAGTGACCAGTCCACTGACCTGCACCTCCCCTGGGAGGTGCCCAGAGCTCCTCCAGTGTGCTCCAGACCTCTGCCATCTTGGAAACAGAGGTGCTGCTGGCACACTGGGCTGCTCTGAGTGGCCAGTGCCAGCAGGTGACATCAGTGACTCCTTCTGATAGGCTCCTTCAGGTGTTGCTAGCCTATCCTCTCTCCTAGGTAGCCAAACCTCCTTTTCTGGCTATTTAGGGTCTCTGCTTTGGGGAATTCCTTAGATAATGAATGCAAGAGCTCATCAGAGTTCCTCTGCATCTCTCTCTTCACCTTCTGCCAAGGAATCGACTGCTGACCGCGCTGGAAGCCTGCAAAACTGCAACAAAGTAGCAAAGACGACTACTGCGACCTTGTAACGATGATCCTGCCACTTTATCAACTGTTTTCCTGGTGGTGCATGCTGTGGGGGTAGTCTGCCTCCTCTCTGCACTAGAAGCTCCGAAGAAATCTCCCGTGGGTCGACTGAATCTTCCCCCTGCAACCACAGGCACCAAAGAACTGCATCACCGGTCCTCTGGGTCTCCTCTCAGCACGACGAGCGAGGTCCCTTGAACTCAGCAACTCTGTCCAAGTGACTCCCACAGTCCAGTGACTCTTCAGTCCAAGTTTGGTGGAGGTAAGTCCTTGCCTCCCCACGCTAGACTGCATTGCTGGGAACTGCGTGTTTTGCAGCTACTCCAGCTCCTGTGCACTCTTCCAGGATTTCCTTTGTGCACAGCCAAGCCTGGGTCCCCGGCACTCTAACCTGCATTGCACGACCTCCTGAGTTGTCCTCCGGCTTCGTGGGACCCTCTTGTGCAACTTCGGGTGAGCTCCGGTTCACTCCACTTCGTAGTGCCTGTTCCGGCACTTCTGCGGGTGCTGCTTGCTTCTGAGTGGGCTCTTTGTCTTGCTGGACGCCCCCTCTGTCTCCTCACGCAATTGGCGACATCCGGGTCCCTCCTGGGCCACAGCAGCAACCAAAAACCCTAACCGCGACCTTTGCAGCTAGCAAGGCTTGTTGGCGGTCTTTCTGCACGAAAACACCTCTGCATGACTCTTCACGACGTGGGACATCCATCCTCCAAAGGGGAAGTTTCTAGCCCTTGTCGTTCTTGCAGAATCCACAGCTTCTACCATCCGGTGGCAGCTTCTTTGCACCCACAGCTGGCATTTCCTGGGAATCTGCCCACTCCCGACTTGATCGTGACTTTTGGACTTGGTCCCCTTGTTCCACAGGTACTCTCGTCTGGAAATCCATCGTTGTTGCATTGCTGGTGTTGGTCTTTCCTGCAGAATTCCCCTATCACGACTTCTGTGCTCTTTGGGGAACTTAGGTGCGCTTTGCACCCACTTTTCAGGGTCTTGGGGTGGGCTATTTTTCTAACCCTCACTGTTTCTTTACCGTCCCAGCGACCCTCTACAAGGTCACATAGGTTTGGGGTCCATTCGTGGTTCGCATTCCACTTCTAGAGTATATGGTTTGTGTTGCCCCTATCCCTATGTGCCCCCATTGCATTCTATTGTGACTATACATTGTTTGCACTGTTTTCTATTACTATTACTGCATATTTTGGTATTGTGTACATATATCTTGTGTATATTTGCTATCCTCATACTGAGGGTACTCACTGAGATACTTTGGCATATTGTCATAAAAATAAAGTACCTTTATTTTTAGTATTTCTGTGTATTGTGTTTTCTTATGATATTGTGCAAGTGACACTAGTGGTACTGTAGGAGCTTCACTCGTCTCCTAGTTCAGCCTAAGCTGCTCTGCTAAGCTACCTTCTCTATCAGCCTAAGCTGCTAGACACCCCTCTACACTAATAAGGGATACCTGGGCCTGGTGCAAGGTGTAAGTACCCCTTGGTACTCACCACAAGCCAGTCCAGCCTCCTACATTGGTTGTGCAGCGGTGGGATAAGTACTTTGCAACTACTTACCACTTTGTCATATTGTAATTTTCATAAGAGAAAAATATACAAAACAGGTTCAGTGTATGTACACCTAACCAAAAAGTTTTGCTTTTCTCCTCTCACTTCTTTACTAAGTGCTGAAAAGTAACTCTAAAAACTTTCAAAAAGTTCTTTAAAAGTTTTTTAAATTTTTTTTCTGTCCTTTAAAAAGTTCTGAAAACTTTTTATCTCTTTTTCTGTCCCTTAAACCTTTTCTATCATGTCTGGTACAGGCCAAACTCTTGATCTGGCCAGCATAGCTTATGACAACCTTAGCTGGAAGGAAGCAAGGAGTCTCTGTGTAGATAGAGGTTTAGGGGTAGGGAAGAATCCCTCAAGACAACTGTTGGTTAATATGCTCATTGAACAAGATAAGACCTTAGGTGGCACTTCTGGTGAGAAATTAGCTGATGGTTCCCACTCTGATTCTGGGGCACCCCTAGCAAAAGATTTGGGAGGGAATCTTTCCAACCTGCCCCTTAGCAGGCCACCTAGCATAGCTGGTACTGATGTGAATTCACATCACAGTAATAGTGTTGCTTCTCATCACAGTAGAAGTGTTACTTCTGTAGGGCAGAATGTTAGAGTGCCATCTGTTAGGGAAGGGTCTCCCTCTGTTCATTCTCACCATTCTTCAGTGTCAAGGAATGCCCAACCCACCCACCCTGATGACAGAGTGTTAGAAAGGGAGCTCAATAGATTGAGAGTGGAACAATCCAGGCTGAAGCTCAAGAAGCAACAGCTGGATTTAAATAGGCAGTCCTTTGATTTAGAAAAAGAAAGACAGAGGTTGGGGTTAGGACCCCATGGTGGCAGCAGCAGTATTCCAAATAGTCATCCTGCAAAAGAGCATGATTCTAGGAATCTGCACAAGATAGTTCCCCCTTACAAGGAGGGGGATGACATTAACAAGTGGTTTGCTGCACTTGAGAGGGCCTGTGTTGTACAGGAAGTCCCTCAAAGGCAGTGGGCTGCTATCCTATGGCTATCTTTCAGTGGAAAGGGTAGGGATAGGCTCCTTACTGTGAAAGAAAGTGATGCCAATAATTTTACAGTTCTTAAGAATGCACTCCTAGATGGTTATGGCTTAACCACTGAACAGTACAGGATGAAGTTCAGAGAAACCAAAAAGGAGTCTTCACAAGACTGGGTAGACTTTGTTGACCATTCAGTGAAGGCCTTGGAGGGGTGGTTACATGGCAGTAAAGTTTCTGACTATGAAACCCTGTATAACTTAATCCTGAGAGAGCATATTCTTAATAATTGTGTGTCTGGTTTGTTACACCAGAACCTGGTAGACTCTGATCTGACCTCTCCCCAAGAATTGGGAAAGAAGGCAGACAAATGGGTCAGAACAAGGGTGAACAGAAAAGTTCATACAGGGGGTGACAAGGATGGCAAGAAGAAGGATGGTAAGTCTTCTGACAAGGGTGGGGACAAATCTAAAAATGAGTCTTCATCAGGCCCACAAAAACACTCTGGTGGGGGTGGTGGGCCCAAATCCTCTTCAAATCAAAACAAGGAAAATAAACCATGGTGCTATTTATGTAAAATAAAAGGCCATTGGACAACAGATCCCAGTTGTCCAAAGAAAAGCACCAAGCCTCCTACCACTACAACCCCTGCTGCTACACCTAGTGCCCCTAGTAATAGCAGTGGTGGTGGGAGCAAACCTACTAATAGCCAATCCAAGGGAGTAGCTGGGCTCTCTTTTGGTAATTTAGTTGGGGTTGGTCTGATTAGGGAGACCACAGAGTCTGTGTTAGTCTCTGAGGGGGCTATTGATTTAGCCACCTTGGTTGCTTGTCCCCTTAACATGGATAAGTACAAGCAACTACCCCTAATAAATGGTGTTGAGGTTCAGGCCTACAGGGACACAGGTGCCAGTGTTACAATGGTAATAGAGAAACTGGTCCACCCTGAACAACACCTACTTGGTCACCAGTACCAAGTAACCGATGCTCATAACAACACTCTTAGCCACCCCATGGCTGTTGTGAATCTCAACTGGGGGGGGGGGTTACTGGTCCAAAGAAAGTTGTGGTTGCCTCAGATTTACCTGTAGACTGTCTGTTAGGGAATGATTTAGAGACATCAGCTTGGGCAGAAGTGGAGTTGGAGGCTCATGCAGCAATGCTGGGCATTCCAGGGCATATTTTTGCTTTGACAAGGGCTCAGGCCAAAAAGCAAAAAGGACAGGGTGATTTGGATCCTGGAAGAATGGACCAAGTGCTCCCTAAAGCTAGGGTTAGTAAAGGTAAAACACTACCTACTATCCCTCCCTCTACAGTGGATTAAACTTCTGAGGAAGAAGAATTTCCACCCTGTGCAGAACCTACACCAGAGGAGCTGGAAGCAGACACTGCTGAGCTTTTGGGTGAAGGTGGGCCTGCCAGGGAGGAGCTGAGTGTGGCACAGCATACCTGTCCCACACTAGAGGGTCTAAGGCAGCAAGCTGTCAAACAAGCAAATGGGGATGTCAGTGACTCTCACAGAGTTTACTGGGAGGATAACCTTTTGTACACTGAAGCAAGTGATCCAAAACCTGGAGCTGCCAGGAGATTGGTGATTCCTCAGGAGTACAGAAAGTTCCTCCTAATTCTAGCCCACGACATTCCCTTAGTTGGACATTTGGGGCAAATGAAAACTTGGGACAGGCTTGACCCCTTGTTTCATTGGCCTAGAATGTCAGAGGACACAAAGGAATTTTGTAAGTCCTGTGAAACCTGTCAAGCCAGTGGCAAGACAGGTGGCACCCCAAAGGCACCCCTTATTCCACTGCCTGTGGTTGGGGTTCCCTTTGAAAGGGTAGGGGTTGACATAGTTGGCCCCCTTGACCCTCCTACTGCTTCAGGCAATAGGTTTATCTTGGTGGTAGTGGACCATGCCACCAGATATCCTGAAGCAATTCCTCTAAGGACCACTACAGCTCCTGCAGTGGCAAAGTCCCTTTTGGGAATCTTTTCCAGGGTGGGCTTCCCAAAAGAGGTGGTATCAGACAGGGGAAGCAATTTCATGTCTGCTTACTTAAAGGCCATGTGGAAGGAATGTGGTGTGACATACAAGTTCACCACACCCTATCATCCACAAACAAATGGACTGGTTGAGAGGTTTAATAAAACTCTCAAAGGAATGATAATGGGACTCCCTGACAAACTCCGCAGGAGATGGGATGTCCTGTTACCTTGCCTCCTTTTTGCTTACAGGGAGGTACCCCAAAAAGGAGTGGGCTTCAGCCCCTTTGAACTCCTACTTGGACACCCTGTAAGAGGTCCCCTAACACTTGTGAAGGAGGGTTGGGAACAACCTTTAAAAGCTCCAAAGCAAGACATAGTGGACTATGTACTTGGCCTAAGATCTAGGATGGCTGAGCACATGAAAAAGGCCAGTAAAAACCTTCAGGCCAGCCAAGAGCTCCAAAAGCAATGGCATGACCAGAAGGCTGTTTTGGTTCAGTACCAACCAGGGCAGAAAGTGTGGGTCTTGGAGCCTGTGACCCCAAGAGCACTCCAAGACAAATGGAGTGGACCCCACATAATTGTTGAGAAAAAGGGTGAAGTCACCTACTTAGTTGACTTAGGCACTGCCAGGAGTCCCCATAGGGTGCTCCATGTCAATCGCCTGAAACCCTACTATGACAGGGCTGATCTCACCCTGTTCATGGCAACAGATGAGGGACAGGAAGAAGATCTCTTCTCTTCCACAGAACAAGATGCTCTAGTGGAAGGTGTAGTTGTGGCAGATTGTCTTACTGCTGAGCAGAAAGACCACTGCATAAATCTCCTAGGTCAATTTTCTGAGCTCTTCTCTACTGTGCCAGGCACCACTTCTTGGAGTGAGCACACTATAGATACTGGAGACAGCTTGCCTGTCAAAAGTAAGATCTATAGGCAGCCTGACCATGTCAGAGACTGCATAAAGCAAGAAGTGCAAAAAATGCTTGAACTGGGAATGGTTGAGCACTCTGAAAGTCCATGGGCCTCTCCTGAGGTACTTGTACCAAAACCTCATTCCAAAGATGGTAAAAGGGAAATGAGATTTTGTGTGGATTACAGAGGTCTCAACCAGGTAACCAAAAGTGATGCTCACCCTATACCCAGGGCAGATGAGCTAATAGATACACTGGCATCTGCCAAGTATCTAAGCACCTTTGATTTGACTGCAGGGTATTGGCAGATCAAGTTATCAGAGAATGCAAAAGCAAAAACTGCATTTTCAACCATTGGAGGCCATTACCAATTCACAGTAATGCCTTTTGGATTGAAAAATGCACCTGCCACTTTTCAAAGGTTGGTGAACACAGTCCTGCAAGGGCTGGAAGCTTTTAGAGCAGCATATCTAGATGATATAGCTGTCTTTAGCTCCAGCTGTGATGATCACCTGGTCCACCTATGGAAAGTTTTGGAGGCCCTGCAAAAGGCAGGCCTCACTCTCAAGGCTTCAAAGTGCCAGATAGGGCAGGGGAAAGTGGTTTATCTGGGACACCTGGTAGGTGGAGAACAGATTGCACCACTTCAGGGGAAAATCCAAACTATTATAGATTGGGTTCCCCCTACAACTCAGACTCAGGTGAGAGCCTTCTTAGGCCTCACTGGGTACTACATGAGGTTCATAAAGAACTATGGCTCCATTGCAGCCCCTCTTAATGACCTCACATCTAAGAAAATGCCTAAAAAGGAATTATGGACAGCAAACTGTCAGAAAGCTTTTGAGGAGCTGAAGCAGGCCATGTGCTCTGCACCTGTCCGGAAAAGCCCCTGTTACTCCAAAACATTCATTGTCCAAACTGATGCATCTGAATTAGGGGTAGGGGCAGTCTTATCACAACTTAATTCTGAGGGCCAGGATCAACCTGTTGCTTTTATCAGCAGGAGGTTGACCCCTAGAGAAATGTGTTGGTCTGCCATAGAGAGGGAGGCCTTTGCTGTGGTCTGGGCACTGAAGAAGTTGAGGCCATACCTGTTTGGCACTCACTTCATTGTTCAGACAGACCACAAACCTCTACTTTGGCTAAAACAAATGAAAGGTGAAAATTCTAAATTGTTGAGGTGGTCCATATCCCTACATGGAATGGACTATACAGTGGAACATAGACCTGGGAGTACCCACTCCAATGCAGATGGACTCTCCAGATATTTCCACTTAGACAATGAAGACTCATCAGGTCATGGCTAGTCTTATTGTCCTTCGTTTAGGGGGGGTTGTGTAGGAAAGTACCATCTTGCCTGGCATGTTACCCCCATATTTCACTGTATATATGTTGTTTTAGTTGTATGTGTCACTGGGACCCTGCCAGCCAGGGGCCCAGTGCTCATAAGTGTGCCCTGTATGTGTTACCTGTGTTATGACTAACTGTCTCACTGAGGCTCTGCTATTCAGAACCTCAGTGGTTATGCTCTCTCATTTCTTTCCAAATTGTCACTAACAGGCTAGTGACGAATTTCACCAATTTACATTGGCATACTGGAACACCCTTATAATTCCCTAGTATATGGTACTGAGGTACACAGGGTATTGGGTTCCAGGAGATCCCTATGGGCTGCAGCATTTCTTGTGCCACCCATAGGGAGATCTGACAATTCTTACACAGGCCTGCCAGTGCAGCCTGAGTGAAATAACGTCCACGTTATTTCACAGCCATTTACCACTGCACTTAAGTAACTTATAAGTCACCTATATGTCTAGCCTTTACCTGGTAAAGGTTGGGTGCTAAGTTACTTAGTGTGTGGGCACACTGGCACTAGCCAAGGTGCTCCCACATTGTTCAGGGCAAATTCCCCGGACTTTGTGAGTGCGGGGACACCATTACACGCGTGCACTATTCATATGTCACGACATATGTATAGCGTCACAATGGTAACTCCGAACATGGCCATGTAACATGTCTAGGATCATGGAATTGTCACCCCAATGCCATTCTGGCATTGGGGAGACAATTCCATGATCCCCGAGTCTCTAGCTCAGACCCGGGTACTGCCAAACTACCTTTTCCCGGGCTTTCACTGCAGCTGCTGCTGCTGCCAACCCCTCAGACAGGTTTCTGCCCTCCTGGGGTCCAGCCAGGCTTGGCCAAGGAAGGCAGAACAAAGGACTTCCTCAGAGAGAGGGTGTTACACCCTCTCCCTTTGGAAAAAGGTGTCAGGGCTGGGCAGGAGTAGCCTCCCCCAGCCTCTGGAAATGCTTTGATGGGCACAGATGGTGCCCATCTCTGCATAAGCCAGTCTTCACCGGTTCAGGGATCCCTCAGCCCTGCTCTGGCGCGAAACTGGACAAAGGAAAGGGGAGTGACCACTCCCCTGACCTGCACCTCCCCTGGGAGGTGCCCAGAGCTCCTCCAGTGTGCTCCAGACCTCTGCCATCTTGGAAAGAGAGGTGCTGCTGGCACACTGGACTGCTCTGAGTGGCCAGTACCAGCAGATGACGTCAGAGACTCCTTCTGATAGGCTCCTTCAGGTGTTGCTAGCCTATCCTCTCTCCTAGGTAGCCAAACCTCCTTTTCTGGCTATTTAGGGTCTCTGCTTTGGGGAATTCCTTAGATAACGAATGCAAGAGCTCATCAGAGTTCCTCTGCATCTCTCTCTTCACCTTCTACCAAGGAATCGACTGCTGACCGCGCTGGAAGCCTGCAAAACTGCAACAAAGTAGCAAGGACGACTACTGCGACCTTGTAACGCTGATCCTGCTGCCTTCTCGACTGTTTTCCTGGTGGTGCATGCTGTGGGGGTAGTCTGCCTCCTCTCTGCACTAGAAGCTCCGAAGAAATCTCCCGTGGGTCGACGGAATCTTCCCCCTGCAACCGCAGGCACCAAAGAACTGCATCACCGGTCCTCTGGGTCTCCTCTCAGCACGACGAGCGAGGTCCCTTGAACCCAGCAACTCTGTCCAAGTGACTCCCACAGTCCAGTGACTCTTCAGTCCAAGTTTGGTGGAGGTAAGTCCTTGCCTCCCCACGCTAGACTGCATTGCTGGGAACCGCGTGTTTTGCAGCTACTCCGGCTCCTGTGCACTCTTCCAGGATTTCCTTTGTGCACAGCCAAGCCTGGTCCCCGGCACTCTAACCTGCATTGCACGATCTCCTGAGTTGTCCTCCGGCTTCGTGGGACCCTCTTGTGCAACTTCAGATGAGCTCCGGTTCACTCCACTTTGTAGTGCCTGTTCCGGCACTTCTGCGGGTGCTGCTTGCTTCTGAGTGGGCTCTTTGTCTTGCTGGACGCCCCCTCTGTCTCCTCACGCAATTGGCGACATCCTGGTCCCTCCTAGGCCACAGCAGCATCCAAAAACCCTAACCGCACCCTTTGCAGCTAGCAAGGCTTGTTGGCGGTCTTTCTGCACGAAAACACCTCTGCACGACTCTTCACGACGTGGGACATCCATCCTCCAAAGGGGAAGTTTCTAGCCCTTGTCGTTCTTGCAGAATCCACAGCTTCTACCATCCGGTGGCAGCTTCTTTGCACCCACAGCTGGCATTTCCTGGGCATCTGCCCACTCCCGACTTGATCGTGACTTTTGGACTCGGCCCCCTTGTTCCACAGGTACTCTCGTCTGGAAATCCATTGTTGTTGCATTGCTGGTGTTGGTCTTTCCTGCAGAATTCCCCTATCACAACTTCTGTGCTCTTTGGGGAACTTAGTTTCACTTTGCACCCACTTTTCAGGGTCTTGGGGTGGGCTATTTTTCTAACCCTCACTGTTTCTTTACAGTCCCAGCGACCCTCTACAAGGTCACATAGGTTTGGGGTCCATTCGTGGTTCACATTCCACTTCCAGAGTATATGGTTTGTGTTGCCCCTATCCCTATGTGCCCCTATTGCATTCTATTGTGACTATACATTGTTTAAACTGTTTTCTATTGCTATTACTGCATATTTTGGTATTGTGTACATATATCTTGCGTATATTTGCTATCCTCATACTGAGGGTACTCACTGAGATACTTTGGCATATTGTCATAAAAATAAAGCACCTTTATTTTTAGTATATCTGTGTGTTGTGTTTTCTTATGAAATTGTGCAAGTGACACTAGTGGTACTGTAGGAGCTTCACTCGTCTCCTAGTTCAGCCTAAGCTGCTCTGCTAAGCTACCTTTTCTATCAGCCTAAGCTGCTAGACACCCCTCTACACTAATAAGGGATACCTGGGCCTGGTGCAAGGTGTAAGTACCCCTTGGTACTCACTACAAGCCAGTCCAGCCTCCTACATTGGTTGTGCAGCGGTGGGATAAGTACTTTGCAACTACTTACCACTTTGTCATATTGTACTTTTCATAAGAGAAAAATATACAAAACAAGTTCAGTGTATGTACACCTAACCAAAACGTTTTGCTTTTCTCCTCTCACTTCTTTACTAAGTGCTGAAAAGTACCTCTAAAACCTTTCAAAAAGTTCTTAAAAAGTTTTACAAGTTTTTTTTTTCTGTCCTTTAAAAAGTTCTGAAAACTTTTTATCTCTTTTTCTGTCCCTTAAACCTTTTCTATCATGTCTGGTACAGGCCAAACTCTTGATCTGGCCAGCATAGCTTATGACAACCTTAGCTGGAAGGAAGCAAGGAGTCTCTGTGTAGATAGAGGTTTAGGGGTAGGGAAGAATCCCTCAAGACAACTGTTGGTTAATATGCTAATTGAACAAGATAAGACCTTAGGTGGCACTTCTGGTGAGAAGTTAGCTGATGGTTCCCACTCTGATTCTGGGGCACCCCTAGCAAAAGATTTGGGAGGGAATCTTTCCAACCTGCCCCTTAGCAGGCCACCTAGCATAGCTGGTACTGATGTGAATTCACATCACAGTAATAGTGTTGCTTCTCATCACAGTAGAAGTGTTACTTCTGTAGGCCAGAATGTTAGAGTGCCATCTGTTAGGGAAGGGTCTCCCTCTGTTCATTCTCACCATTCTTCAGTGTCAAGGAAAGCCCAACCCACCCACCCTGATGACAGAGTGTTAGAAAGGGAGCTCAATAGATTGGGAGTGGAACAATCCAGGCTGAAGCTCAAGAAGCAACAGCTGGATTTAGATAGGCAGTCCTTTGATTTAGAAAAAGAAAGACAGAGGTTGGGGTTAGGACCCCATGGTGGCAGCAGCAGTATTCCAAATAGTCATCCTGCAAAAGAGCATGATTCTAGGAATCTGCACAAGATAGTTCCCCCTTACAAGGAGGGGGATGACATTAACAAGTGGTTTGCTGCACTTGAGAGGGCCTGTGTTGCACAGGAAGTCCCTCAAAGGCAGTGGGCTGCTATCCTATGGCTATCTTTCAGTGGAAAGGGTAGGGATAGGCTCCTTACTGTGAAAGAAAGTGATGCCAATAATTTTACAGTTCTTAAGAATGCACTCCTAGATGGTTATGGCTTAATCACTGAACAGTACAGGATGAAGTTCAGAGAAACCAAAAAGGAGTCTTCACAAGACTGGGTAGACTTTGTTGACCATTCAGTGAAGGCCTTGGAGGGGTGGTTACATTGCAGTAAAGTTTCTGACTATGAAACCTTGTATAACTTAATCCTGAGAGAGCATATTCTTAATAATTGTGTGTCTGGTTTGTTACACCAGAACCTGGTAGACTCTGATCTGACCTCTCCCCAAGAATTGGGAAAGAAGGCAGACAAATGGGTCAGAACAAGGGTGAACAGAAAAGTTCATACAGGGGGTGACAAGGATGGCAAGAAGAAGGATGGTAAGTCTTCTGACAAGGGTGGGGACAAATCTAAAAATGAGTCTTCATCAGGCCCACATAAACACTCTGGTGGGGGTGGTGGGCCCAAATCCTCTTCAAATCAAAACAAGGAAAGGAAACCATGGTGCTATTTATGTAAAATAAAAGGCCATTGGACAACAGATCCCAGTTGTCCAAAGAAAAGCACCAAGCCTCCTACCACTACAACCCCTGCTGCTACACCTAGTGCCCCTAGTAATAGCAGTGGTGGTGGGAGCAAACCTACTAATAGCCAATCCAAGGGAGTAGCTGGGCTCTCTTTTGGTAATTTAGTTGGGGTTGGTCTGATTAGGGAGACCACAGAGGCTTTGTTAGTCTCTGAGGGGGCTATTGATTTAGCCACCTTGGTTGCTTGTCCCCTTAACATGGATAAGTACAAGCAACTACCCCTAATAAATGGTGTTGAGGTTCAGGCCTACAGGGACACAGGTGCCAGTGTTACAATGGTAATAGAGAAACTGGTCCACCCTGAACAACACCTACTTGGTAACCAGTACCAAGTAACCGATGCTCATAACAACACTCTTAGCCACCCCATGGCTGTTGTGAATCTCAACTGGGGGGGGGGGGGTTACTGGTCCAAAGAAAGTTGTGGCTGCCTCAGATTTACCTGTAGACTGTCTATTAGGGAATAATTTAGAGACATCAGCTTGGGCAGAAGTGGAGTTGGAGGCTCATGCAGCAATGCTGGGCATTCCAGGGCATATTTTTGCTTTGACAAGGGCTCAGGCCAAAAAGCAAAAAGGACAGGGTGACTTGGATCCTGGAAGAATGGACCAAGTGCTCCCTAAAGCTAGGGTTAGTAAAGGTAAAACACTACCTACTATCCCTCCCTCTACAGTGGATTCAACTTCTGAGGAAGAAGAATTTCCACCCTGTGCAGAACGTACACCAGAGGAGCTGGAAGCAGACACTGCTGAGCTTTTGGGTGAAGGGGGGCCTGCCAGGGAGGAGCTGAGTGTGGCACAGCATACCTGTCCCACACTAGAGGGTCTAAGGCAGCAAGCTGTCAAACAAGCAAATGGGGATGTCAGTGACTCTCACAGAGTTTACTGGGAGGATAACCTTTTGTACACTGAAGCAAGTGATCCAAAACCTGGAGCTGCCAGGAGATTGGTGATTCCTCAGGAGTACAGAAAGTTCCTCCTAATTCTAGCCCACGACATTCCCTTAGCTGGACATTTGGGGCAATTGAAAACTTGGGACAGGCTTGACCCCTTGTTTCGTTGGCCTAGAATGTCAGAGGACACAAAGGAATTTTGTAAGTCCTGTGAAACCTGTCAAGCCAGTGGCAAGACAGGTGGCACCCCAAAGGCACCCCTTATTCCACTGCCTGTGGTTGGGGTTCCCTTTGAAAGGGTAGGGATTGACATAGTTGCCCCCCTTGACCCTCCTACTGCTTCAGGCAATAGGTTTATCTTGGTGGTAGTGGACCATGCCACCAGATATCCTGAAGCAATTCCTCTAAGGACCACTACAGCTCCTGCAGTGGCAAAGGCCCTCCTGGGAATCTTTTCCAGGGTGGGCGTCCCAAAAGAGGTGGTATCAGACAAGGGAAGCAATTTCATGTCTGCTTACTTAAAGGCCATGTGGAAGGAATGTGGTGTGACATACAAGTTCACCACACCCTATCATCCACAAACAAATGGACTGGTTGAGAGGTTTAATAAAACTCTCAAAGGAATGATAATGGGACTCCCTGACAAACTCCACAGGAGATGGGATGTCCTGTTACCTTGCCTCCTTTTTGCTTACAGGGAGGTACCCCAAAAAGGAGTGGGCTTCAGCCCCTTTGAACTCCTACTTGGACACCCTGTAAGAGGTCCCCTAACACTTGTGAAGGAGGGTTGGGAACAACCTTTAAAAGCTCCAAAGCAAGTCATAGTGGACTATGTACTTGACCTAAGATCTAGGATGGCTGAGTACATGAAAAAGGCCAGTAAAAACCTTCAGGCCAGCCAAGAGCTCCAAAAGCAATGGCATGACCAGAAGGCTGTTTTGGTTCAGTACCAACCAGGGCAGAAAGTGTGGGTCTTGGAGCCTGTGACCCCAAGAGCACTCCAAGACAAATGGAGTGGACCCCACATAATTGTTGAGAAAAAGGGTGAAGTCACCTACTTAGTTGACTTAGGCACTGCCAGGAGTCCCCATAGGGTGCTCCATGTCAATCGCCTGAAACCCTACTATGACAGGGCTGATCTCACCCTGCTCATGGCAACAGATGAGGGACAGGAAGAAGATCTCTTCTCTTCCACAGAACAAGATGCTCTAGTGGAAGGTGTAGTTTTGGCAGATTGTCTTACTGCTGAGCAGAAAGACCACTGCATAAATCTCCTGGGTCAATTTTCTGTGCTCTTCTCTACTGTGCCAGGCACCACTTCTTGGAGTGAGCACACTATAGATACTGGAGACAGCTTGCCTGTCAAAAGTAAGATCTATAGGCAGCCTGACCATGTCAGAGACTGCATAAAGCAAGAAGTGCAAAAAATGCTTGAACTGGGAATGGTTGAGCACTCTGAAAGTCCATGGGCCTCTCCTGATGTACTTGTACCAAAACCTCATTCCAAAGACGGTAAAAGGGAAATGAGATTTTGTGTGGATTACAGAGGTCTCAACCAGGTAACCAAAAGTGATGCTCACCCTATACCCAGGGCAGATGAGCTAATAGATACACTGGCATCTGCCAAGTATCTAAGCACCTTTGATTTGTCTGCAGGGTATTGGCAGATCAAGTTATCAGAGAATGCAAAAGCAAAAACTGCATTTTCAACCATTGGAGGCCATTACCAATTCACAGTAATGCCTTTTGGATTGAAAAATGCACCTGCCACTTTTCAAAGGTTGGTGAACACAGTCCTGCAACGGCTGGAAGCTTTTAGAGCAGCATATCTAGATGATATAGCTGTCTTTAGCTCCAGCTGTGATGATCACCTGGTCCACCTATGGAAAGTTTTGGAGGCCCTGCAAAAGGCAGGCCTCACTCTCAAGGCTTCAAAGTGCCAGATAGGGCAGGGGAAAGTGGTTTATCTGGGACACCTGGTAGGTGGAGAACAGATTGCACCACTTCAGGGGAAAATCCAAACTATTATAGATTGGGTTCCCCCTACAACTCAGACTCAGGTGAGAGCCTTCTTAGGCCTCACTGGGTACTACAGGAGGTTCATAAAGAACTATGGCTCCATTGCAGCCCCTCTTAATGACCTCACATCTAAGAAAATGCCTAAAAAGGAATTATGGACAGCAAACTGTCAGAAAGCTTTTGAGGAGCTGAAGCAGGCCATGTGCTCTGCACCTGTCCGGAAAAGCCCCTGTTACTCCAAAACATTCATTGTCCAAACTGATGCATCTGAATTAGGGGTAGGGGCAGTCTTATCACAACTTAATTCTGAGGGCCAGGATCAACCTGTTGCTTTTATCAGCAGGAGGTTGACCCCCTAGAGAAAAGCGTTGGTCTGCCATAGAGAGGGAGGCCGTTGCTGTGGTCTGGGCACTGAAGAAGTTGAGGCCATACCTGTTTGGCACTCACTTCATTGTTCAGACAGACCACAAACGTCTACTTTGGCCAAAACAAATGAAAGGTGAAAAACCTAAATTGTTGAGGTGGTCCATATCCCTACATAGAATGAACTATACAGTGGAACATAGACCTGGGAGTACCCACTCCAATGCAGATGGACTCTCCAGATATTTCCACTTAGACAATGAAGGCTCATCAGGTCATGGCTAGTCTTATTGTCCTTCGTTTGGGGGGGGTTGTGTAGGAAAGTAACATCTTGCCTGGCATGTTACCCCCATATTTCACTGTATATATGTTGTTTTAGTTGTATGTGTCACTGGGACCCTGCCAGCCAGGGGCCGAGTGCTCATAAGTGTGCCCTGTATGTGTTACCTGTGTTATGACTAACTGTCTCACTGAGGCTCTGCTATTTAGAACCTCAGTGGTTATGCTCTCTCATTTCTTTCCAAATTGTCACTAACAGGCTAGTGACCAATTTCACCAATTTACATTGGAACACCCTTATAATTCCCTAGTATATGGTACTGAGGTACCTAGGGTATTGGGTTCCAGGAGATCCCTATGGGCTGCAGCATTTCTTGTGCCACCCATAGGGAGATCTGACAATTCTTACACAGGCCTGCCAGTGCAGCCTGAGTGAAATAACATCCACGTTATTTCACAGCCATTTACCACTGCACATAAGTAACTTATAAGTCACCTATATGTCTAGCCTTTACCTGGTAAAGGTTGGGTGCTAAGTTACTTAGTGTGTGGGCACCCTGGCACTAGCCAAGGTACTCCCACATTGTTCAGGGCAAATTCCCCGCACTTTGTGAGTGCGGGGACACCATTACACGCGTGCACTATACATATGTCACGACATATGTATAGCGTCACAATGGTAACTCCAAACATGGCCATGTAACATGTCTAGGATCATGGAATTGTCACCCCAATGCCATTCTGGCATTGGGGAGACAATTCCATGATCCCCCGAGTCTCTAGCTCAGACCCGGGTACTGCCAAACTACCTTTCCCAGGCTTTCACTGCAGCTGCTGCTGCTGCCAACCCCTCAGACAGGTTTCTGCCCTCCTGGGGTCCAGCCAGGCTTGGCCAAGGAAGGCAGAACAAAGGACTTCCTCAGAGAGAGGGTGTTACACCCTCTCCCTTTGGAAAAAGGTGTCAGGGCTGGGCAGGAGTAGCCTCCCCCAGCCTCTGGAAATGCTTTGATGGGCACAGATGGTGCCCATCTCTGCATAAGCCAGTCTTCACCGGTTCAGGGATCCCTCAGCCCTGCTCTGGCGTGAAACTGGACAAAGGAAAGGGGAGTGACCACTCCCCTGACCTGCACCTCCCCTGGGAGGTGCCCAGAGCTCCTCCAGTGTGCTCCAGACCTCTGCCATCTTGGAAACAGAGGTGCTGCTGGCACACTGGACTGCTCTGAGTGGCCAGTACCAGCAGATGACGTCAGAGACTCCTTCTGATAGGCTCCTTCAGGTGTTGCTAGCCTATCCTCTCTCCTAGGTAGCCAAACCTCCTTTTCTGGCTATTTAGGGTCTCTGCTTTGGGGAATTCCTTAGATAACGAATGCAAGAGCTCATCAGAGTTCCTCTGCATCTCTCTCTTCACCTTCTGCCAAGGAATCGACTGCTGACCGCGCTGGAAGCCTGCAAAACTGCAACAAAGTAGCAAGGACGACTACTGCGACCTTGTAACGCTGATCCTGCTGCCTTCTCGACTGTTTTCCTGGTGGTGCATGCTGTGGGGGTAGTCTGCCTCCTCTCTGCACTAGAAGCTCCGAAGAAATCTCCCGTGGGTCGACGGAATCTTCCCCCTGCAACCGCAGGCACCAAAGAACTGCATCACCGGTCCTCTGGGTCTCCTCTCAGCACGACGAGCGAGGTCCCTTGAACCCAGCAACTCTGTCCAAGTGACTCCCACAGTCCAGTGACTCTTCAGTCCAAGTTTGGTGGAGGTAAGTCCTTGCCTCCCCACGCTAGACTGCATTGCTGGGAACCGCGTGTTTTGCAGCTACTCCGGCTCCTGTGCACTCTTCCAGGATTTCCTTTGTGCACAGCAAAGCCTGGTCCCCGGCACACTAACCTGCATTGCACGATCTCCTGAGTTGTCCTCCGGCTTCGTGGGACCCTCTTGTGCAACTTCAGATGAGCTCCGGTTCACTCCACTTTGTAGTGCCTGTTCCGGCACTTCTGCGGGTGCTGCTTGCTTCTGAGTGGGCTCTTTGTCTTGCTGGACGCCCCCTTTGTCTCCTCACGCAATTGGCGACATCCTGGTCCCTCCTAGGCCACACCAGCATCCAAAAACCCTAACCGCACCCTTTGCAGCTAGCAAGGCTTGTTGGCGGTCTTTCTGCACGAAAACACCTCTGCACGACTCTTCACGACGTGGGACATCCATCCTCCAAAGGGGAAGTTTCTAGCCCTTGTCGTTCTTGCAGAATCCACAGCTTCTACCATCCGGTGGCAGCTTCTTTGCACCCACAGCTGGCATTTCCTGGGCATCTGCCCACTCCCGACTTGATCGTGACTTTTGGACTTGGCCCCCTTGTTCCACAGGTACTCTCGTCTGGAAATCCATTGTTGTTGCATTGCTGGTGTTGGTCTTTCCTGCAGAATTCCCCTATCACGACTTCTGTGCCCTTTGGGGAACTTAGTTGCACTTTGCACCCACTTTTCAGGGTCTTGGGGTGGGCTATTTTTCTAACCCTCACTATTTCTTTACAGTCCCAGCGACCCTCTACAAGGTCACATAGGTTTGGGGTCCATTCGTGGTTCGCATTCCACTTCCAGAGTATATGGTTTGTGTTGCCCCTATCCCTATGTGCCCCCATTGCATTCTATTGTGACTATACATTGTTTAAACTGTTTTCTATTGCTATTACTGCATATTTTGGTATTGTGTACATATATCTTGCGGATATTTGCTATCCTCATACTGAGGGTACTCACTGAGATACTTTGGCATATTGTCATAAAAATAAAGCACCTTTATTTTTAGTATATCTGTGTGTTGTGTTTTCTTATGAAATTGTGCAAGTGACACTAGTGGTACTGTAGGAGCTTCACTCGTCTCCTAGTTCAGCCTAAGCTGCTCTGCTAAGCTACCTTTTCTATCAGCCTAAACTGCTAGACACCCCTCTACACTAATAAGGGATAACTGGGCCTGGTGCAAGGTTTAAGTACCCCTTGGTACTCACTACAAGCCAGTCCAGCCTCCTACACAAATCCTCTGTGTAATCCAAAAAAGATGGACTTTGGACATTTACTGCATACATAAGATTGAACCTGCAAGAGTAAATGTTTGACTTTTTTGAGGCTCAGGCATTTGAGCTAATCACAAGTATGATACTATTGTGTTTTGACTTTTCACTTGCTAGTTTGGAGTTTGGGTGTTTTAGCCTAACAACAGACAATGGCTAGTGGTCCCTCTGTTGCCTGGTTTTCCTTCATTCCTTTTCCCGTTTTTTTCTCAGCACTTTACAGTATAGGAAGCTGTGCAGAAAAATATCAAAAGCCCATGACAGACAATAAATGCACAAGTCTTCGGCACTGCATCCCAGAAGGGACAACAGGCTGGTTTTTCCACTGTTGTAGCCTGGTGGCCTTGAACTTATGAATATAATGCCACTAATCTGCATCTACTACCTTTCAATTAATTCATGCTATATTTGTAATGTTTTCTTTGATTTAAAAATATTTTTCAGTGAAAGAAAGTTAGATTTTTACGAGGGATCACTGACAGAATATCGGAAACAGAAATATTGTGTGAAAATAATACTGTCAAACATATAGAGGACCAAAATATTGAAAAAGTGCAAATAGGTAGGTATAGATTTACTATTCTTATATCCACTTCTATGTAACTTTAAGCTATATATATTGTCAAGGGACATATATGTGGAGTTATAGACCATATAGTAAAACTTTGCTTACCTATAGAAATTTACCTTCACAATATTTTTGTATTCAATATTCTTGAAACAATAAGTTGTCCATCGATATTTCTGTTTCCTATATTCTGTCTAAACACTGTTTAACAGCAATCCACAAAAATGAGGTAACAATGTTTCTTCCAAATCTTTGCTATGGAGCTGAGGCCACCCAAAAGGAAAATTAACTTCACTGTGACTCTCTCAGTCCAAAAGTTTGGTGCGAGCTTTAAACTTGATTGGCCATAGTGAAAAGCCAACAGTCCACAGGAGAAAATATAGGCTGGTCCCACCAGCATATCCATTGTTTACCTTTTGACTCAACATCATTGTAAAATAAGGCAAGGACCAGAGGCAGAATTGTGGCCGTCTCCCTTTTTGGTATAAAGGCTGTGCCTCTGCTGTTGGGAAGATACTTTGCTGATGGAGTAACCAGAAGGCCGACGACCCAGTGGAAGCGTACCTGGCTGATAAACCAGAGATAGAGTGCAGCTTGAGCATCTACTGTGAAGGGGCGGAGAAGTTCTGTCTACTGAGACAGGAGCTGTGAATTGCTGCTCAGTCAACCTGTGTCCTCCCTTTTATGCAGCCTCCGTAGCCAGCATGCTTCATTCTGTTCTTCGCCCAATGAAAGTGAGATTCACCTTTTCTGCAACCCTGCATTGCCACCTCCTGTTTTGCACCTGATGGTCATAAAAGTTCTGAGTCTTGTATTGCTGCATGCTGGTCTACATCCATCTGCATGATCGAGGAAGGCCAGTGTGCCTGAACCTTACATCTCTGCTTCCTGTTGTGCACCTAATGATCATGAGAGGTCTACAGTGCTTAATTTGTAAACTAAGTGCTGATGGCCAAAGTTTTTCTTGGAAGTCTGCAGCCGATGCAGAAGAATGTTGAGATTGCCAGATACCAACCCTGCATAGGCTTGATTCCACCTCATGTCTTTCTTCTACCATCATTCACCCCTTGCCCCTTTATTACACACTCGCAGGCTCTTTTCTCATCCCTGCTCCCTTCCCTTGTTAGTTTTCTGTCTTTCTCTTTCTCTTCTTTCCTCCTTTTTGTTTTTCTCTCACTTGCTCTGGGTCAAAGTCTGATGAGGAAAAATAAGTGCCTTCCTGCAAAGGTGAGTGCCGCTGATCTCCCTGCAACCACCAGCTCAAAGAGTTAGTGTGGGCTGTGTTCCTGAACACAGCATCACTGCATAATGCGCAGCTTGCAGTGATCGTAAGAGGCCAGGTACCTAAACCATACATTGCTGCATCCAGGTATGTGACCTTTACCACACATCCATTACCACTTATTACCTTTACTTCACAATCTTTACCACTCAGTTAAGTATGCGCAGGCACCTTTTAGGTACTTAAGGTACATTACAATGTAGGACTTTTCTATGCAGTTTAGTATTTTTTTAATGGGATGTACATATATATATAACCTACTGGTGGTCGCTAGGAGGTAGTTATAGTTAGGACCTAGGTTCCATAGGACAAGTGTTTTTTGTTTTGCCAATAACTTTGGCGCAAATTAAAGAATCTTCACAAGATTTTCAAAAGTTATACTTCAGTTGGGTCAGCTACTGTGTTGAAAATGTCGAGGTGATCCGTCAAGTGGGTGTGAAGAAAAAGAGGGGGTCCCAAAATGCATTTTCCCCACGTACTTTACCGAACCACTGGCGAAATTACCCCAAATTTGGCAGAAAGTTATCTCTTGGTCCAGTAAGCATGCTTTTGTGATTTGGTGTAAATCTGTTCAGTGGTTTTAGACATATAAAAGAGGACAAAAAATATAGCTATCTAGGAACGTGGATCCTCTGCAGATCCAACTGTACCTGTGCTGATATCTGATTGACTGCCAAAACTTCAACAGGGAAGTGTTGGTATTTGGGACTCAGCTTGAGTCGAGTCCCACTATAAAAGATAGAAAAAAGTAAAGGGGCCTGGATGGGAGCACCCTGAACAGCTAGCCTTGGTTTAGGGGTCCCTCACTGACCCCTCCCCTCCCGCACAAGGAAAAAAAGCATTTAAAAAAAAAAAGAAAAAGCTCTGAAAAATCCAAAGATGGATCCGCAGATTTTTCTGAGATTTTCTTATTGTTGTTTTTTTAAAAAGGGCATTTTCGGGCCTTTCTCTTTTATTTTGTCCCTGGGTAGGCCAGGTCCTGGGTGCATCGCGGGCTTAAAAAGTAGGGGGGCATGGGGCCCATGTACTAGGGTTTATATTAGCCCCAGGGACCTCCACATCCCCGGGGCAAAATGGTAATTTGTAATGGGGAGGCATGTATGGCCTCAGCCAACGCCCCGGGGACCACCACCTCCCTGGGGCTAAATATGAAATTTATGCTGGGGGCCCACACACCCCCCTGCAGCCCCAAGGACCGCCACTTCCCCCAGGTAGTTTATTGAAATGAAGGCTGTGTTCCTGAACACTGCATCACTGCATAATGCGCAGCTTGCAGTGATCGTAAGAGGCCAGGTACCTAAACCATACATTGCTGCATCCAGGTATGTGACCTTTACCACACATCCATTACCACTTATTACCTTTACTTCACAATCTTTACCACTCAGGTAAGTATGCGCAGGCATCTTTTAGGTACTTAAGGTACATTACAATGTAGGACTTTTCTATGCAGTTTAGTATTTTTTTAATGGGCTGTACATATATCTATATATATATATAACCTACTGGTGGTCGCTAGGAGGTAGTTATAGTTAGGACCTAGGTTCCATAGGACAAGTGTTTTTTGTTTTGCCAATAACTTTGGCGCAAATTGAAGAATCTTCACAAGATTTTCAAAAGTTATACTTTAGTTGGTTCAGCTACTATGTTGTAAATGTCGAGGTGATCCGTCAAGTGGGGGTGAAGAAAAAGAGGGGGTCCCAAAATGCATTTTCCCCACGTACTTTCCCGAACCACTGGCGAAATGACCCCAAATTTGGCAGAAAGTTATCTCTTGGTCCAGTAAGCATGCTTTTGTGATTTGGTGTAAATCCGTTCAGTAGTTTTAGACATATAAAAGAGGACAAAAAATATAGCTATCTAGGAACGCGGATCCTCTGCAGATCCAACTGTACCTGTGCTGATATCTGATTGACTGCCAAAACTTCAACAGGGAAGTGTTGCCATTTGGGACTCAGCTTGAGTCGAGTCCCACTATAAAAGGTAGAAAAAAGTAAAGGGGCCTGGATGGGAACACCCTGAACAGCTAGCCTTGGTTTAGGGGTCCCTCACTGACCCCTCCCCACCCGCCTAAGGAAAAAAAGCATAAAAAAAAAAAAAGAAAAAGCTCTGAAAAATCCAAAGATGGATCCGCAGATTTTTCTGAGATTTTCTTATTGTTGTTTTTTTAAAAAGGGCATTTTCCGGCCTTTCTCTTTTATTTTGTCCCTGGGTAGGGCAGGTCCTGGGTGCATCGCGGGCTTAAAAAGGAGGGGGGCATGGGGCCCACCTACTAGGGTTTATATTAGCCCCAGGGACCACCACATCCCCGGGGCAAAATGGTAATTTGTAATGGAGAGGCATGTATGGCCTCAGCCAACGCCCCGGGGACCACCACCTCCCTGAGGCTAAATATGAAATTTATGCTGGGGGCCCACACACCCCCTTGCAGCCCCAAAGACCGCCACTTCCCCCAGGCAGTTTATTGAAATGAAGGAGAGGACGTACGCGCCTCTCCCCGCAGCCCCAGGGACCACCACCTCCCCAGAGCTAAGTTAAACTTTGGAGGGGGGCCGTGCGGCCCCCCTTGTGGAGCCAATAATGGCTCTAGGGACCACCACCTACCCCCCCCCCCCACCCAGGGCTGGCTCCTGCAATTGACAGCTCCCGTCAAGTCAGCGCAAACACTCTGCTTCTAGTGGGAGAGAGGTGTCAAAGTGCTCTTACCCGCTGGAAGCAGAGGTTTCATCTCTTTCCTTGCCTGCAGAGATGCAGGCAGGGAAAGAAATGAAACAATTGCTCTTGCACCCAGGGAGCTGCATGTTTTGCAGCTCCCTTTGTGCAAGAGCAATGCTGCCTCCTACAGAAGGCAGGGAGCAGGCTGGGACAGCGGGGGACTTGAGGCTCCCCCTGCGGTACTGTTGCACACTGGCTGCCCTGGCGGCACCCAGGAGACACGGCCAGGCCCCAGGGGATGGGTTCCATGCACCACCCCTATTGAATGAAGGTGAGGCCCCAGGGGATGGGGATCCTAGGGACAAAATTTTGCCCTGTTAGGGGGGCCATGCGGCACACACTCCTCCGTTTGTTAATACCTGGTCCCTGGGGAATGGGGTCCCCCAGGCCGAAATCAGCCCAGGAAGGGGGGCCATGCAACCCCCCCTAGAGTCCATGGTCTCCCTTTAAATTGCTACTAGTATGCAAATGTGCAGATCACCAGAAAGCTGCACCTGCTTGGCCTTGCACAGTCAACCTTAGCAGTTTGCAAAGCTCTTTCCTCATTTTGCCAGGATGATTGACAGCTTACCAAAGGGCCCCCAGTGTGTTTCCCACTGATTTTGGTTGCACGTTCTTGATGCAAAGGAATATGAGGACATCTCCATGAAACAAGCACTTACGTCATATAAATAAGAGGAAGGACTCTGCTTTGTTGGAGATTTACATCTTTGTAGTCTTGTTGGCCTCTCTATAAGAGGATTCGTGTTATCACACAATTCTACAGAAAGAGGCAACAGGAGCAATCATGTTGCCAAAATGCACACAAGGTCACTGCTGACCTTTCCTTGTGCTCCATTACATAGCTGTAGTGTAGAATACATCCTGGACATTTACCCAACAAGGCAGAAAGAACTCCACTTGGGTAGATATTTTGTGCAAAGCTATGGACTCTTGTTGGATAAAAGGCCAGGTGAGGTTCCTTTCTGGCCAAGTCACTCACACAGTTACTGACATACCCAGACAGATACTCACACACCCACTCACAGATGCACTAAGACTCGCACACCCATTCACAGACCAATTCAGACACTTACGCACCCACTCACAGACCAACTTAGACACTCTTTCACCCACTCACAGGTCCACTCGGACAGTCACACACCCACACACAGACCCCCTGAGTCATGCACTCACTCACAGACCCACTGAGAAACTCATGCACTTGCTTAGAGATGCACTTACAGACTCATGTACCCACTCACAGACCTACTGAAACACTCACGCACCTGCTTACAGACCCACTCATACACTCATGCACCCACTCACAGACCCACTCAGACTCGCACACCCACTCACAGACCAATTCAAACACTTACGCACCCACTCACAGACCAACTTAGACACTCTTGCACCCACTCACAGGTCCACTCAGACAGTCACGCACCCACACACAAACCCCCTGAGTCATTCATGCACTCACTCACAGACCCACTGAGAAACTCATGCACTTACTTAGAGATGCACTTACAGACTCATGTACCCACTCACAGACCTATTGAAACACTCACGCACCTGCTTACAGACCCACTCAGACACTCATGCACACACTCACAGATGCACTGTCAAACTCGGAGACACCCTCTCACACCTGCTCTCACACCCAGACAGACATAGACCCTCTCACACCCACTCTCACATCCAGGCACACACTCACACCACTCTCACATCCCTCCCTCACACCTGTTCTCACACCCAAAGAGGCAGGCCCTGCAGCCAACTCCCACCCGCATGGATGGGTGCCCATGTGCAACATGGGGTTTTGTAGTTAAAGGTGGTTGGCCACAGGCCCTGGGGTGCACAGCAGTGGTTGGATTAACCTATATAATTGAAAATGACTTTACTTTAAAAATACCACAGAAATTCACTTAAAAACCAAAGGTTACTGGGACGTTTTAGTTAGGTTCTGAATTTACTCGCACACAACCAGAGAAATTCAGCAGTTACAGTTGGAGTTATTTCAAGTAACTATAACTCGCAGCCTTAGGTAACTATAACTCGCACCCTCGCTATGCACTGCTAATTTAATCAGATATTACAGCACTCATAACAGCTGTCGTAAATGGCCCTTTTTGCAGGTTTATCCCCAAATATTTTGCTTCTGCCCTCCTGTTTTTGATTGTGTGCAGAATTTCATTTTTGCTGGCTTTAGGACTCTGGGCATTCTACTGACCAGTGCTAAAGTGCAAGTGCTCTCTGTCTAAATGGTATTGACGATTGGTTTATCCATGATTGGCATATTTGATTTACCAGTAAGTCCCTAGTATAGTGCACTAAGGGTGTCCAGGACCTGTAAATGAAATGCTACTAGTGGACCTACAGCACTGAATGTGCCACCCACATGAGTAGCTCTGTAAACATGCCTCATACCTGCCTCTTCTGTGTCTGTGTGGGCAGTTTTAAGCTGCTATTTCGACTTGACAAATGAATCCCCTTGCCAGACTCAAACCTTCCCTTTTAATACATGTAATTCACTCCTAAGGTAGGCCCAAAGCAGCCCCCTTTGCAGGGTGCAGTATATTTAAAAGGTAGGACATGTGGTAGTGTGTTTTACATGTCCTGATAGTGAAATACTGCTAAATTTGTTTTTCACTATTGCAAGGACTATCTCTCCCATAGGCTAACATGGGGATTGCCTTGAAATATCTTTTAGGTGTAATTTCCCAATGGGAGCAGATAGAGATGTGGAGTTTGGTGTCTCTGAACTCACAATTTTAAAATGCATCTTTTGTTGAAATTGGTTTTTGAATTGAAGTGGGCATTCTCTTAATTAACCATTTCATGCCTCTATGTCTGTGAACTACATGTCTGTGTCAGGATGACAGTTGGGCTGTTTGTATATTCACTCTGGACATTCACACAAAGGGAGTTGAGGTGTGTCCTGCATATCCTGATGGTCCATCACCAGACTGATGAGTCTCCAATCCAGTGGAGTGTGTCTGTGGCCAGGGCAGGGAAGGCATGGTCTTGTGCACTGCAAAATGTTTATTTGAAGTTTGCCTAATTCAAAAGCAACAATGGGTACTGTACCTGTGACACCACAAAGTTAGAATCCTTCTGGACTGAGGACATTCTGCCAGGAAGAAGAGCTGGATGCTTTATGGGGGACTGCCACTCTGCATGTTGCTTTGCTGTGCTGGCCTGATGCTTGCTGCCTCTGCCCTGGGAGTGAAAGGACTGGAATTTGCTTTCTACATCCTGCTTCCAAAGATTATCCAAGGGCTTGGACTAAACTTGCCTCCTGTTAAGAAGTCTCAGGGACATCAAAGACTTCATATACCAGCACCTGGGCTCTCTTGCTGAAAGTCCTGACTTGCCAAGTGATGCCAAATCCAGTTCTTGGGCCCTTGCGAGTGAGTTCTAGTGTAACCAAGAAGAAGCAAGAACATCGACTCCAGAGTGACTTCGTAACCAGTGCTGCTGTCCAACTCTGTGCTGCTGCCTGCACCCGGAGCCCTGGTCCCCGCTTTGTGCAAAGACCGCAACTGATGCCACAGGCCCGATGCCGCCACAGCGCTCCCAAAGTCTCACCACAGCATGAGTCCCAAGTACCAGGTCACTGATGTCCGTGGCACCCGACTCTGCTGCAGCACCTATGGCCCCATGGTGTGATCCTGACACTGCAAAGTCGATGCCTCGCGTCTTGACCTGCTAGATTCATCGACCCCTCCTTGTTATGAGGAACTGACCCCTCGCCACCGATGCCACATCGCCTCCCTGCAACCATAAGGAACCAACACCTCACCTCTCCTTCCCAGCAGTAAGGAACCAACACCTCACCTTTCCAGTATCAGTAAGGAACCGACGCCGCACCGGCTTCAGCAACGCTTCACCTCTTCAACTCCGTGCAACGTGTTTGTTTGCTCGTTATCCAAGGTACTGCACATGGGGTCCTTGAGACTCCCTGATTGGCCTGCACTCCGTCGCAAGTGCCGTTGGGCTGTTGGGAACAACTCCGTCAATACGTTGTGATAGCCCCAGTTGTAGCTATTGCGTTTCTAAGCACTATACTAAGATTTATTCTTTGAAAATTTGTATCTTTGCTTGTGTATGTTGGATTTTTGTCTTGTTTTGCTCTGATAAGTATTGGCTATTTTTCTAAACTGGTATGGAGTACGTTTGTGGTGTTTTCACTGTGTTACTGTGTGTGTGTGTGTGTGTGTGTACAAATACTTTACACATTGCCTCTGAGTTAAGCCTGACTGCTTGTTCCAAGCTACCAAGGGGGTGAGCACGGGTTATCTCAGCTGTGTGAATCCCTTACATTGACTAGAGTGAGGGTCCATACTTGGACAGGGTGCAAGCCACTGCCAACTAGAGACCCCATTTCTAACAACAACTTTTATAAAGTCAATACAAATATCAATGAAACATTAGCAGTCAAGTTACTGTAGAAGAAACTGTGCATGGCGTGAGCGCTAGTTATAGTTACCTTAGGCCGCAAGTTATAGTTACTTGAAATAATTCTAACTATAACTGCAGAACGTCTCAGTAACCTTTGTTTTTTATATATATATATATATACACACACACACCGTAAATTTGAGTTTTAGGGTTTAGTTTAGGGATGGGTAAAGGTGAGTAAGGGATCTTTACTTTTCTGAGAGGATCACTGACACAATACTGAGGTAAACAATATAGTTTGACACAAATATAATGTCAAAAATATTGTTTACCAAAATATCCTGTCCCTATACTTATAATGATAAGTACAAAAATATTGGAACTGAAGTACAATTTCGCACTAATATCATCCAATATTTTGTGTGTGTATATATATGTAGTTATAGTTAGGACCTAGTTTCTATAAAAAAAAGTGGTTTGCAGTTTTTTCTTGCCTATATCTTTGGCGCCAGTCGACGAATCTTCGCAAATTTTCCAAACAAATATGATGCTCACGTCAGCTTCTGTCTTGAAAACAGGGGTCCCAAAACGTGTTTTCTCCATGTTAATTCCCATAGGGTTTGTAAATAGGAATAGCGGCCGAACCGTGGACGAATTTACATCATATTTGGCAGAAAGCTAGCTCTTGATCCATAAAGCACCCTTTTTGTTATTTGGTGTAAATCCATTCATTCATTAGTCTTTGAGATATTAAAGAAAATTCAAATTTATATATATCAGGATGTGGAGGTTTCACAAATCCTCCTAATCTCGTGCTGAGATCTGATTGGCTACCAACACTTAAACCAGGAAGTGTTGGCAGCCATCTTGGGACTTTGCTTCAGCCGAGTTCCTAAAACAAAGATAAAAAATAAGAAAATGGGCCAGAGTAGGGACACCCTTACCCCTCAGCTCTAGTGCTGGGGTCCCAGAGGGACCCACCCAAAGCAAAAATATTGCAGCAAGTTCAGGACGGGGTTGCAAATTCACAGCAAAAATGTAAAAAGAACAAGCACGGTGTCCCGCGCTTGTTTTAAGAAACCCCCCGGATGGGCCTGGTCCTGTCGACATGTAAAAAAAAAAATGGAGGGGTGGGCACGGGGCCCCCATCCTGCGCCTATTTGTACCCGGGCACTGCAACGTCCCCGGGACTTCATTGCAGTAGTCTGTAGGGGAGCCATATGCCCCCTGTGCCCGAGGGACCACCACATCCTTGGGGCAAAATTAGTTAAAAAAACTAGGGGGAGTCCTGCAGACTTCCCTGCATCCCGGCGACCTGCACCTCCCTGGGGCTAATATTTCATGATATGCGGGGACAGCACAACCCCCTGCAGCCCACCTCCCTGGGGCAGCGTGTGTCAAATAAGTACAGGAGGTTCTGTGGGTCCCCCACAGCCCCAGGGGACCACCACCTCCCATGGCAATTTTAACAATTAAGGTTAAGGGGTTCCTCATGCCCCCACTGCCCCGGGGACCACCACCTCCCAGGGCAATTTTAACAATTAATGTGGGGGGGGTGCCCCCCGCAGGCCCGGGGACTGCCACCTCCCAGGGCTGAAGTAAAAGATTGAAGGGGGCCCATTGCGGAACCCGGCTCCAGGGACCACCACCTTCCCGGGGCAAATACAACATTGGAGGGTGGCCATGCAGCCCCTCTCGACGAGCCATAGATGGCCCTGGGGACCACCACACCCCCAGGGCTGGCTCCTGCTATGTCCTAGGGTGCCCAGGACAAGCTGTTTGCTCTGACTTGGCGGGAGCTTTGACGGCTTCCGCCAAGTCAGAGCAAAGACTCTGCTCCCACCAAGTGAGAGCTGTCAAACAGCTCTTGCTTGCTGGTAGTGGAGGTTTCCTCTCTTCCTCTACCTGCAGACATGTGGGCAGGGGAACAGAGGAAACTATTTCTCTCACAGACAGAGAGTTGCATTTTTATCTGCTCGCTGTGACTGCAATGCAGGTTCCCACAGGAGGAAGGGAGCCAGCTGGGACCACAGGGACCTTGAGACTCCCCCCACAGTCCAATTGCACACTGGCTGCCTTGCTGGGCACTTAGGACAGATGGCCAGGCCTCAGTGAATGGTGTCCATGTGGCCGAGATTAGCCAGAGGAGGGGAGCTATGTGTCCCCCTCCTCCAATTTGAAGGCTGTGCCCTAGGGATGGGGTCCCCTGGGCCGAGATCACTCCAGGGGGGGGGGGCGCATGCCCCCCCTTGGAATTGTAGTAGGCCCTAGAGGATGTGGTTCCTTGGGCTGAAATCAGCCATGAGAGGGGGGGCTGTGTGACCACCCCTCCCCTACACTGCATAGGTAGCACTTACTAACTAAGTAGTAGAAAGTGTGCCAGTTGGGTAGACATTTTGTGCGGTGGACTTTTGTTGGATAAATGAGCAGGTGAGCTTACGTCCTGGCCATGATGCCCATTTCACAGAAATTAAACATCAAAAGAAAGCACTTAAAAATATAAACGTAGCAGGTGCCCCAATTGAAGCTCCACCTCTGGAAAGGACTAATGATCCTAACTCCTGGGCTTGGCGAACGCAAAGCAACTGTGTTTACTTTGTGATTCCATATTGAAAAATGATCTGAAATCCCTTGTGGAGATGAATTAATCTTTCGTCTACTAGAGCACAATCAGACACTCTCACACCCACATAGACTCTCTCACACCCACTCTCATACCCAGACAGACACTCTCACAGCCACTTCACACCCAGAGGCACCATTTCATATCTGTTCTCACACCCAGGGAGACACGCCCTGTCACCAACTCCTGCCACGCACGACTAGCTGGCCATGCATAGCGTGGGGATTGAGTGATTATAGGGGTTTACTGCAGAGCCTGGCCACAGGCTAGGCCCTGCAGCCAACCACTGCCACGCCACTGCCATGCCAGAGGCCATGCGTGGCAGTGGTCGGGTTAACGTACAGTAATGAAAATTACTTTATGTAAAAAAAAGCTTAGACAAAAACTTAGAAATTCACTGAAAAAAACAAAGGTTGAAGGGATGTTATAGTTAGGAAATATAATTTTTTTTAAATGTAAAAATTCACTTGAAAAAAACAAAGGTAACAGGTACGTTATAGTTAGGTTCTGAATTCACTTGCACAGAACCATAGAAATTCAGCAGTTATAGAGTCATTTCAAGTAGCTATAACTTACGGCCTAAGGTAACTATAACTGGTGCCCTTGTCATGCACAGCTAATTACCCCAGATATTGCTGCACTCATGACAACTTTTATAACATCAATAAAAACAAAAATAACAATGAAACATTAGAAGTTAAATTATTGAAGAAAAATCTGTGCATGGCGGGCATAATTATTTTATGTTTTTGAGAAGGGTATCATAAAAGATATTTAGAAATTGAGATTTAAGAACAGGTCATGTTATGATAATCTTCAACCCCAACAGAGAGAGATGATTAAATCATTACAGAACAACAAGGTCATTGTGATTAAGGAATCAGACAAAGGTGGCAATGTAGTTGTGCTGTCAAGAGATATGTATTTGAAGAAGGTCTTAGGGAATTATAAGACACTAGCAGTTATAAAATCCTAAGTAGAGATGAGATGATACAAGCCAAATTGAGATGTGTTTATAAACTGGAAGAGTGGAGAGATAGAGATCTGGTCGAGTGGGAGGAATATCAGTTTCTTAGAGTGGAATTTCCTAAGACTCCAGCAATTTATTTTTTACCCAAGTTACATAACGATGCAGCCAATCCCCCAGGAAGACCTATTATCTTCTATAAAGACAGTTTATTAGAAAATTCTTCCAAATATGTAGATTTTTTTCTGTGTCCTTTTGTGGAAACACTGCCTTCATACATTAGAGGTACTAGGGATTTTTAAGGATAATCAATGGAGTTACTTGGGAGGAGGGTTTTCTACTTATGAGTCTTGATGTCAATAGCCTCTATACCCCATGATTATGGAATCAGGGCCATTAGGCTTTTTTGGAAAGCCCGGTCCTTGTCATATCTTTCACATACAGAAATGCCATGGGATATGATCTACACTTGCCTTACAAATAATGTTTTAATCTTTAATAAGGCAGTACATCGTCAGACCCAAGGGTCTGCGATTGACACCTGTTTTGCCCCCAGTTATACTGGTTTGTACCTCAGCTGGTGGGAGCAACAGGTGGTCAGTAACATCGGGGACCTTGAAAATCACATGGTCCTTTGGGTCAGGTACATCAACAATATTTTATGCATTTGGAAAGGTAATGTTGAGTTCGCATTGCAATTTATTACCATTCTCAATGATAATTACCTCAATTTGAAGTTCACTTGTGAAATTCAGTCGGAAGCTATTGAATTTCTTAATATAAGAATTTTTATTGAAAATGGTAAGGTGGAAAGCACCTTATTTAGAAAGAAAGCGGCAGGAAATTGTCTGCTTCATGCTTGTAGCGGTCACCCACAGAATTTGATACATAGTATCCCCTATGGGGAATTATTAAACGCTAGGAGAAACTGCAGTTCAGATGTAGCTCTTTATAAAGAGACTGAAATCACAGAAGTGCGATTCAGGGAAAGGGGATACCCTAAGTCCTTATTGAAAAAGTTTTGATTAAAGTAAGTCAAGTCAAAAAGGAGGATTTGTTGATGGTTAAAATGGTGGATGTGAAGAAAAGTGAACCCATTACATTAGGATTTTCAAGAAAGTGCCATCCTGTCCACAATGACTGAGGCAATGCAAAGAGTCTGCCCTTCCTATTCTGTGTAAAAAGGACCTGGAGCGATAGGGTTTATGTAGAATCCCGAGCTACACCAGGTGGAACTGGACCCTGATTCCCATCTCTTGGGGGCTTTGTAATGCTTCCACCCAGTCATCGTCATCAAGGTCTCCCAGGTCCAAAGACCAGTAGGTTCTCAGAGATCTCATTGGATCAGGGGAGTTGTGTATCATGGAGATCCCTTTCCTCCCTATGGGTTCTGTTAACAGTCGATCTTCCAGGGGTGCAGTGTCTGGAAGTTGTGTCCCTCTTGGGACACACCTGAGAAGGTCATGTCTAAATTGCAGGTATCTGTAGTGATCAGTTGATGCCAAGTCAAACTCTTTTTGGAGGGTCTTGAATGTAACTAACTCCTGGCCCTGCCACACGTCGCCCCAACTGCCCAATTGCTATAAGCTCCCACCTCGAAAACCTGATTAGGTTCCCAACCTCCTGAAACAAGTCACTGTCCCATAGCAGCGTCATGGAAGTCAGTTTGCCCATCCATCCCAGGTATGCTGTTGTCTCCCTCCATGCCCAAACCACAGCCCGCATATGATGCGGGAGGTCCCGTTCCCTTTTCCCGCTGTATAGGATTGACCCGTGTCCTCCACACCCCATTGCCTCTCTGTCTACCCCATACACTGGTTCCTGCTGGTCTGAGAATGCCTATTCATATATCAACAGGAGTTGTGCTGCCCAGTAGTACAGTCTGGTGTTGGGGATAGCCAGGCCCCCATCATATAACCCTCTCTGTAATTTCGCTAGTGTGATGGGTGACAGCCCACCATTCCACAACAGTAGGCTCACCTCTGCATCAATCTTCCTGAATAAATCCGGTGGAACCCTAAAAGGCTTCTTTTGCAGAACATAAAGAAACCATGGGAGGGTCATCATGTTAAACAGTGCAGCTCTGACCAATAAGGAGAGAGGAAGGGTCCTCCAGTGCTCCACATCCCTCCGCAGGTGATCCAGCTGTGGCAATAAGTTTTTACTGATGAACTCCTGCGGGTCTTGAGTAATGAACATTCCCAGGTATGTGAATCCCCCTGTCTCTGTCGCTGCCACGCAGTACAGCAGGAGTCGTGGCACCCCTCCTGCCAAGGGGAACACTACCAATTTATTTTGTAGCCAGAGTGATCACTGAAGATATGAAAAATCTGCATCAGTCTGGCCAGGGAGTGGGGGGGCTGAGTTAAATATAGCAGTATGTCATCTGCGTATAGTGAAATCCGATCCTCCCTCTGATCGTAGGCCCCACACCAGATGGATCCAGCCAATGGCTCAAGTGCTAGAGCAAAAATCATAGGAGAGAGGGGGCACCCCTGTCTGGTCCCCCTGCACAGAAGATGGCCTACGAGGTAGCCCCATTAACTCTGATCCTTGCCAGAGGCAGACAGTACAGGAGTCTGACCCATTGACTAAACCTGGGACCAAAGCCAAATCTGTTAAGCGCTGCAAAAATATAGGGCCACTCTATGCTATTGAATGCCATTTTTGCATCCAATGATAGCAGTGTCGCCTGCTGCACTTGGGAGAGGGCAGTTGTGTGGAGCGCTCCATACAGGCGCCTCAGATTTAGACGTGTACTCCTTTGAGCATGAAGCCAGACTGATCAGGGTGGAATATGGAGCTGATTACTCTGCGTAGTCTACTTGCTAGTATCTTAGCTAATACTTTGGCTAAGTTTAGCAGGGACGAGGGCTGATAGAATCCACAATCCATCAGCGGCTTGTCTTTCTTAATTATAACTACAGTATAACTTTGGTCTTTTGGCAAGCAGCCCTCAATTAGTGCCTCCTGGAACCTGTCCAGCATGGGTTTAGCTACCTTACTGACCATCCCCTTATAAAGTTCGACAGGGAGCCCATTTGGACCCACCACCTTACCCGATTGTAAGGTCTTGATGGCTTCTGTTGCTTCAGCCCCTGGGCAGATCTCCCTCTAGTTACTTCCTTTCTTCTCCTGTTAAAGTCGGTAGGGTGAGATCCCTTAAGAGATCTGAGCAGTCCACCTCCAACACACAGCAGTTGACAAGTAGAGGCATTCGTAGTATGCTGAAAGGGCTTCAGCGATATCTGCGCTCATGGTCTGCGGCTCACTAGCATGATTCAGGATGACCGGCACCCATGAAAGCTTCCCGTCCCACTTTTCCAGCAATGCTAGTAATTTAGCAGCTTTGTCACCTACACCGTAGAACCGCTGCTGATTTGCCAAGGCGTAGCTTTGTGCCTGATTTTCTTCCAGAATCCTGAGATCCAGTTGTCTCATGTGTGATCGATGGTTAAGATCTGGACATTTCCCTGTCAGCATTTCGACGTCCAGGGCCAGGATTTCTTTCTCTATTGCCTCATACTTGAGCTTGCCTTCTTTTCTCTTCCCTCCTATATGTGCTAGTGCTTGTCCTCTTATTACAGTCTTGAATGCCTCCCAGAACGTGGTGGCAAAGGGAACTGACCACTGATTCCCCTAGAAATAGTGCTCCGCATCATGTGAGAGCTTCCCATTTAGTTCTCCATCGCAACAGTACCATGGGTCAATCCTAGGGGGCAAGGTTAGGTCTCTGTACGGTCCCCACAGTAGTACCGCAACCGAGAATGATCTGATATGCCTCTGGGTAAGTGTGTCGCCACCTGAAAGTTAGCTCCGTATGCATGCTGCGTAAAAATGGTAGTCTAGGTGGGAAAGGCTCAAGTGGGAAAGCGAGGAAATGGTAAATTGTTGGACACCTGTTTTGCGTTCCCTCCATATATCTGACAGCCCCTTTGCTGTTGTGAATGCCTGTAGCCCACCTTGAAGAGCTCCCAGGCTGCTCAGGCCGTCCTATCCAGTTTTGGGTCCGTTACTCCATTCATATCTCCTCCCAGTATTAAAAGGCACTGTGGCATCTGTAAGAGCATTCCGCTGAATGCAGGCAGTGTGGCGCTATGTAATCCAGGGGTAATATAGACCAAGCATATATTTAAACAAGTTCCCTCCCACTTGCCTGGTAGGGCCACATAGCGATCCTGTAAGTCATACCAAGAGTGCTAGAGAGTTAGTGGCACCATTTTCCAGACAAGGACCCCACCCCGCGTGCGTCTGTGGAATACCCAGAGTGTGCCACCAATTTGTGACCAAAGTGATCAAGAGCTTTGTATAGGTTGCCCCTTAAGTATGTCTCCTGGAGCAGGACCACGTCTGGTGCACATCTGCGCAGGTATTGCATCACCAGGGTGCTCTTAATTTTGCTGCCCAGGCCGTTCACATTCCAAGACCATACCTTTAGTCTAGATGGTGCCATTCATATCTAAGTGTAGTGTGCCACGTGTCAGAGTTGTTGGTGTTTGGGGAACCCCTCCTGTTACTTGCAGCCCCACTGTGCCCACTGAAGTTACAGTACCATGCTTGTGAAGATGAGTGAACCCAACCTTATAACAAAACTGTAACTTTTGAGATTCCAACTCCCCCCTCTCTGCTACCCTGCACCGCAGGCTCAGAACTGCCCACCACCCCAATTTGCAGAGTGACGGTAGCCCAGACTTAGTCATAGTGCTAGGTAGAGTTGGCTGGCTCCAGCACAATAGGCCAAACCAATGTGCTGGTTGTGCCTCATCCAAGTCACATCTGTGCGCAGTGACACCTGTTAGTCATGCTTTCTGGCCGGTGGTTGCTCCTTCCAGTCTATACCGACCAACATCAAGATGCTGAGTGTCAGTTATGATGTCAGTCCAATGAGGCCTCTGCCCCCTCAGTGTTGACATCTCCGTCTCTAGACCCCAGCTCCTCTGTGGGCGCACCGCCTTGGGGTTCAGAGTCCGGCAGGGCCCGTTCTCCCCTGTTGGTCCGGCTGCCTCATTCAGTCGGGCAGCCCTCCGTTCCTCCTTCAGAGTTGCTGTCTGTTCCACCCGGGGGGGGGGTCATTCCCCGTTGTCCTCCGCTTCTGATGGCCAGAGGTGCACCACCCCTCTAGCCAGTCCCAGGCCTCCTCCGGGGTGGAGAACAGCTATGCCTTCTTATCAGCAATCACGTGCATCGTCGCAGGATACAGCCTAATGTATTTTATCTCTTTAGCCCAAGGTGCTTTCTAACTTCCTCAAAGCTTCGGCGTTGTCTCTGCACCTGCAGGGTGGAGTTAGGGAAGAAGCGTTCTTGTACTTCAGATCGGCATGGGACCTGGCCACTTGCAGGATAGCGTCTCTATCTATATATTTAAAGATCCTTGCTATTATGGTCCATGGTGGTACTCCTGGTCTTGGTGGAGGGATATGTGCTCTGTGAGCTCGCTCCACTGAAAAGAACTAGGAGAGGTGTTTGGGGCAGAGGGAATTAGGTACCAAGTCCTCCACAAATAAGTCAACGCTGGGTCCCTCTGCTCCTTTGGGACCCCCATTGTTCCTGCGGGCACTACCCTCCTGGTCCTCCGGTCGGGTGCCCATGAGAGCTTGTTGGTGCTCCAGCTGCTGGACCTGCTACTCCATTTTCTTGGACTTGGATTGTAGTGTGTTTATATTGGCTCTCCCATCACTGCTCTTCCACCAATGCACAGACGGAGGGCCTCCACCTCATTCCAGGCGTGCCCTTAGACCCTTGGCAGTAGCTGTCTCCCCCTCTGGTTGCAGAATCGGCCAGGGCACCTCATGAGCACAGCCTGCACTGTCTCTCTGTTCGGCTGAGTCCGAGCCTCCGCTGCTGCTCTCACTCTAGTCCAGGCAGCCCTCCGGACGACTGTAGCGCCCAACTGCCATGAGGCCCCAACCTGGCAGCAGCAAGGAGGGAGGGGGCTGCGACGGGCAGTCCCCGCCTGATGACTGCCCCCTCCCGGAGGCAATGTCCCACTGTTGTGCACCGGCCGCTGCTCCCCACACTGAGCCGGGTCCATCACGCCCCACCTCCAGCCAGACTCTCGATCCTCAGGCTCATCGGGAGATGCCCAGGAGACGCCCCCTGTCTATGGGTCCCAAGCGCTCCAGCGCCCAGTAGGAGTCATGATGACAGGGAGCACCAACCTGTTTGGCCGGACCCCGGGGGACGACCTCCAGCAGCTCAGAGCCAGACCTCTGCCTCTGCGGCTCGATAGACACCTCAGTCCTAAGGGTCATCCAGAGCGCTTGTGAGGGGTTGTGTCACTGTCAGATATTGGGTGGATTGAGGGATGAGGCCTCCGACCGGTTGGAGCCTTGCTAGCTTGTGGCCATCTTTGCGGCTGCCAAGCCATGCCCCAGAGATACATACATAAATACACACATATATATATATGTATGTGTGCATTTATATATATGAAATTACATTTAAATAAAGTTAATATAATGTAAAGTATATAAATAATACTAATACTTAACACTATATATAAATATATACTTATATAAACACAAACATATATGTACATGTGTGTTTATATATGCATATATATAGCGTAACACAATTATTAAAATATATTTTATACATTAAACCTATTTTGTTACATTTTTTTAATTTACTACTGTGAAATGCATACTTATATAATTTTTAAACAAATTTAAAACCAATTAAAAATTCTATAACAAAATATGAGATAAGTTACCATATAAATAAAATATAAAAAATTGGCAAAACACAATTACAAAAACAAATTAAAAAAAAGTAAAAAATAAAACTGTAATAAGTAGCAAAAAAGAAAAAAAAAAAAACAATATTACACTTAAGTGCAAACACATCACAAATTTGAATTTGCCCATTAATTTAGAAAAATATTATACTCCTAACATGCACATTATTAATTAACATGAAAAATATATGTATGTATTTATTAGGACAGTCAAAACAATTAAGCAATTTACATAATAATCAATCAAATATTTATTTATTGATTTAATATTTATGTATAATTTAATTAGCTTTCCACCCAATACCGCTGCAAACCTAGCAGCCCACGCCTAAAATAAAACTAAAATGAATATGTATAGCAAAATTTACATAATGATAATCAGTTAAAGAATTATTTGAAAATGAATAATTAGTTGTTAAGTATTTACTGCTTAATTAACTTCTCATCCTATACCACTACACATCCGGCAGTCATCACCTAAAATATAACTAAAATCTATAAGTATTACACATCTCAGATAAGTAATAATTTAAAAAATGAACAATTAATAAAGAATTGTTAATTAATTGTTACTTAATCAACTTCCCACCCAATACCCCTACAAACCTAGCAGCCCACACCTAAAATCACTAAAATAAATATTACATAATTCACATGATTAAAATCAATTACATAGTTAATTAATTAACATTATTCAATTATGAATGATAGCTTATTGACTTCCCACACTATCTCCCACATACACAATCCACTGCAACAAATAAATTACTTTTAACAATCAGATAAAACATTTGAAATCACTTAAAATTACAGACTATAGTAAAACAATGAATAGCAATTATACCAAACAGTAGTAAAACCTCAAATTAATATATGAACTAAAACATATTAAAATTATTTAAAAACTATATTATTTACTACTGTATTACTGAAACCAATATTAAAAATGATATTCTTGAAACCCATATTACTTACCTAAAAAAATATTCTTGGCAATAATATTTTTGCATCACTCTATTTTATTTCCAATATTTCTGTCTCCCAATATTTACAACTCAATGTTTTGTCCAAATACCTTTCAGAGATGGGTAGTAGTAAGGGATAGTAAGGGTAGTTAGATTTTCGGGGTCAGGCATGGATAGGAGAAAGGGGTAGTAAGTGGCTTTAGGGTTCAGGGACGGGTAAAGGGATAGTAATGGTTTTTAAGAGTTTAGTGATGGGAAGAGGTAAGGGATCAGAAAAAAAAAAGTTTGTTGGGTATCACTAAAAAAGGGAAATATTTTTTTTAACAAAAAGGGAGTATATTTAAATATATATATATAAGTCCAAAATGTCCTTGTCCAATTACAAAGAAAGGTCAAAACACCTTCGAGGAGTTGAAAAATATTTTAGAGATAGCACAAGTTAGTTCCTCCCAACGCGTTTCAGCCGAAGCCTTGTTCACGGATGGGGGAGTCACAGTTCAAACTACATAAATAGCAAAATACATAGACATAGAAAATGGACTAAAACTACAGTACAAACATACTACTTAAAATGGTGGGCACCATCTTGGAATGTTAATTTTTCACAATATCTCCAAATAAAGATGAATAGTCTTTTAATTGTCCAAAACGGATTGTCATGATGGAGGCAGAATCCATTCTAAATATATCTCACACATTTAGTTTGTGGATAATGAATAAATATTTCTTATGTAGTTACAATTTTTTCATATAATCTTATTACTAATTGTCCCAATCAAAATATATTAAATTTCCAATGATTCTGTCTGCATCATTTGCAAATCACCAATCTCTCTATATCATTGCAATGTGGCACCTTCCACCTAAAGTCTATGTTTGAAATTGATCATTATCCACCACCCCATACAAACACCATATTAAAATGACAAAAAGTGTCATATAGATGCTCGACTAGAATTATTTCATCCTATTATATACAATTCTACCTACCAAGATTTATGCTCATCTCCTCACTTGAATTTAGATCCATTGGAGAGAGAGTCATAAAATTGATAATATACTTTGATTCTAAGATTCGTAACATTTTTTGTCTATCTCCCCCACGTGAATTCAATTTGATCTGGTCACACACCAAATAGCTGAGCAGTTTTTCATCCCCCTGGTGTGCCTCATGGAAGTGACGTGCTACAGGATAATTCCGGTCATAATTTCGAATGGCTCTCACATGTTCCAACACTCTCTTTTTTGCTTTATGTATAGTGCTTCCCACGTATATCTTATCACATGGACATCTCAAACAATACACAAAAAAATCAGTTTTGCAATTAAAATGTCCTTTGATTTCATAATCTTTTTGTCCATTTCCCAATCTGACATTTCTGCAATTGTTACTGTATTTACATGCTTTACATTGTTTGCAACGGTAAAATCCCATCACTTTAGATCTGTCATTATCTAAATTGTTGGCGCTAACCACCATATTATGACTGAGGTTGTCCCGTAATGAACTACCCTTATGGAAGGTAACCGCGGGGCATTACACACGTAAGCTCCTAAATCCGGATCTGTCTGTAAGATGTGCCAGCTTCTAGTAAGTACATGTCTTAGATTGTATGCCTGATTTGAATAAGTTGTAATAAATCTGATTTTCTCATCATTCATAGTGCGTTTCTGTATTTGGTATAATAACTCCGATCTGGAGCAACCTTCTACTTTTTTTTACAGCCTGCATGATGACACTATTGCTGTATCCTCTTTCTCTGAATCTTGCACACATAGTTACACATTCTTGCTGATATTTCTCCCAGGTACTACATATATGCCTGGCTCTCAGTAACTCTCCAAACGGGATACTTTTAATCAGATTAGGTGGATGGGCACTCTCAGCATTTAACAGACTAGTTCCTGCTGTTGCCTTTCTGTATAATCTTGTATTCACCAAGTCATTTTCTACACTTATTTCTACATCCAAGAACTGGATTGATGCCCTACTATGCTGCTCACTTAATTTTAAATTATATTTGTTGTCATTTAAGGCTGCCACAATGTTCATTGCCGATTTTTCATCACCTTTCCAGATGATAAAAATATCGTCTATGTAACGACACCATAGCAAGACTTTGTCCTCATAATCTGTTATATTATTGGACAACTGTTCCTCCTACCAGCCCATGAAGAGATTTGCATAGCTGGGAAGCGAAACATGTGCCCATAGCTGTCCCTTGTATTTGCCTATATATTCGATTATCAAATAGAAAAAAGTTGTTAGTAAGGCAATACCAGAACAAATCACAGATCATTTCAGTGTGCATTAGATATGAAATAGATCTCGTTCTCATGTAATGTCTAACCGCCGCTAGACCTAGATCATGTTGTATACATGTATATAAACTTGTAACATCCAATGTCAAAAACAAAAAATCATCCTCTCTTCTCAGGTGATCCATCATCTTTAGAAATTGTGTTGTGTCCTTCATATAAGAGGGTAGGCTTTCCACAAATGGTCTAAGATAATAATCAATATATCTAGAGGTATCTTCAAGTAATGATCCTATCACTGACACAATTGGTCTACCTGGGGGATTCTGTTTGTCTTCATGTAACTTAGGTAAAAGGTAAAGGACTGGAGTCTTAGCCTGATCGCATTTAAGAAACTGGTATTCATCCATTCTACTAATAGCTCATGATATTGAGAGATAGATGTTTTCAACTCAAACAGGCTAGCAGTAGTGTAGCAATCCAGATCACTTAACTGTTGTCTTCCTTCCCCAAAATATTGGCTTTTATCTAGGACAACCACGTTGCCCCCTTTATCTGATTCACAGATAACAATACTTGTATCCTTTCTTAGTTTATCAAGAGCCAATTTTTGCAGAATGGAGAGATTATCATATTTCTTATTCTTGAATCCATATCTCATTTTCTTAAGTTCACTTATCACATCCTTCTCAAATACTTCTATAGCTTCACTATGTACAGCTGGTAAAAAAAGTGGATTTCGGTTTGAAAGGACTAGGACACAAGATATCTGTTTCTACTCCCAAAATTTCCAAATTCAAAAATGGATCAGCATGTGCTGCTGTATTGTCATCCAAAATGGATAATGTATGCAACAATTCAATGTCTGAAATACATAATTTACTAGCTTTAGCTGTTTCCATCAAACCAGATTTTCCTATCACTTTAATTTTATACCACTTTTTTAGCTTTAATTTCCTTACAAAGTGAAAAAGATCTATCCTAGTTTGAACATAGTCAAAGTTATTAGTAGGGCAGAAAGATAGACCCAGGTGTAGGAGACTTTTCTCCTCTTTGGTCAATATTCTACTGGACAGATTTACTACAGTCATTAAGGTGTTTCCCGTGCTCTCGTTGTCATTCCTGTTGTTGTGGGACTTTCTTTTCCTTCTTCGTATCTTCGCTGCACGGTTCCTCTTCCTCTGCTTCTCTGTCCTCATCCCCTGCCCCTTGGTTGAAAGAAATATTTCCTTTGTTCTGTCCTTCCTTGGTTCAATAGGCGAAACTGTTTTAAAAAATTCGATCTACTGTTATTTTTATCTATGTCCATAGTTTTCCCAAGGGAGGTATCCGACGCATCAGATAAGTTACTTTCCGATACATCACTTTCTTCCGACATTCTCAAATTAAGATCAGAAGATACACTCATAGCCGGTAGTATTGGTTCCTTATGATCTTCTGAATACATATAATCATATTTGTGGTGGAAGGTTAAGATTCTCCCTGATTGGTAGTCCCTAAAATCCCGAATATATTTTCTCTGTTTCTTTAACGTAATTTCTTCTTTGAATTTGGAAAGCTTTTTATCCAAATTCTCCTTTACTTTATCAAAGGTGGCCTGTGAGACCAATATTAAGATCTCTTTGGTGGTTTTATCAATGTCTTCAAGAATTTTGGCTCTATCCTTTGAGGCATATTTAATCAGTATTTTCATCATATTAAGGGAGCTTACTTTTGAATTTTCCACCCATTCTTCCAATAATTCCAGATCCGGGTCTTCATATGTCGGAATTGTGTAAATTCGTAAGCCCCTTGGTACTCGTTCTACCTCAATATATTGCTGGAGATACTCAATCTCCCACCATTTGGAAAGTTCTTTTTTCATGAACTTTTCCAATTCGTCATATAATAGTTGTAATTTCAATGCAGATCCTGTAGTAGATACCCCTTGTCATGCACCACCCTCACAAGCATTCTTGGTAAAAAAAAGTTTGCTAGATTTTTCTTTTCTTCGAGCTTCTAATGAGGAAGCCATCCTTGTGAGACCTACAAATGTCCAATTCAACAACTGTTCGAATGTGGGCAATTAAAAAACAATGATGCAAAGTAGTCCTTAAGCCCACTCCACACCACAGAATTAACTGTCGACACCCGATACAGGTGAGGAGTACTTATCAAATAACACACTGATCAGTGTTGTGGAAAGATTTGAGGATAGGGCAATGAGCGGTATTACATGTCCAAAGAGTTATTCTACTATGCAATGTAAACTGTATATCAGCACCAATGTACAAAACGCTGCTCTGGTTTATTTGATTCTATATTTGTGACACTGTGGCCTCATACAAATAACTAATGAGAGCCATTCAATTATGACCGGAATTATCCTGTAGCATGTCACTTCCATGAGGCACACCAGGGGGATTAAAAACTGCTCAGCTATTTGGTGTGTGGCCAGATAAAATTGAATTCACGTGGGGGAGATAGACAAAAAATGTTATGAATCTTAGAATCAAAGTATATTATCAATTTTATGACTCTCTCCCCAATGGGTCTAAATTCAAGTGAGGAGATGAGCATACATCTTGGCAGGTAGAATTGTATATAATAGGATGAAATAATGCTAGTCAAGCTTCTATATGACACTTTTTGTAATTTTAATATGGTGTTTGTATGGGGTGGTGGATAATGATCAATTTCAATCATAGACTTTAGGTGGGAGGTGCCAAATTGCAATGATATAGAGAGATTTATAATTATCAAATGATGCAGACAGAATCATTGGAAATGTAATATATTTTACTGGCATACTTAGTAATAAGATTATATGAAAAAATTATAACTACATAAGAAATATTTATTCATTATCCACAAACTAAATGTGTGAGATATATTTAGAATGGATTCTGCCTCCATCATGACGATCCGTTTTGGACATTTAAAGACTATTCATCTTTATTTGGAGCTATTGTGAAAAATTAACATTCCAAGATGGCGCCCACCGTTTTAAGTAGTTTGTTTGTACTGTAGTTTTAGTCTATTTTCTATGTCTATGTATTTTGCTATTTATGTAGTTTGAACTGTGACTCCCCCATCTGTGAACAAGGCTACGGCTGAAACACGTTGGGAGGAACTAACTTGTGCTATCTCTAAAATATTTTTCAACTCCTCGAAGGTGTTTTGACCTTTCTTTGTAATTGGACAAGGACATTTTGGACTTATATATATATATTTAAATATACTCCCTTTTTGTTAAAAAAAATATTTCCCTTTTTTAGTGATACCCAACAAACTTTTTTTTTTCTGATCCCTTACCTCTTCTCTAATATATTTTTCAACTCTCCGAAGGTGTTTTGACCTTTCTTTGTGATTGGACAAGGACATTTTGGACTTATGTTTATGGGATTCCCGATCCCATGGTCAGACCGCCACATTAGAGCCTCGTTATTTTGGGACACATAATTGGTAAATATATATATATATATATATATATAGAGAGAGAGAGAGAGAGAGAGACTTTTTCCTCTAAAATAAAGAAATGACCGGCACTCTAGCTTGAGGATCATGGCTTATATTCACTCAGACAGCTTCTCATTTAATCATTTAGAACACGTTTCGGCTATTTGTTTAGCCTTTGTCAACTATTAGAAGTGCTGTGTAGCAATCAGTTTTAAATACTTCGCACATGTGATACTACAACCAAAATGGTAGAAATACTAATGTCTGTTCTTTCTCTTCTTAAATAAGCACAATCTCCATTTAATGTGCACTTTATCCATGTTGAAATCCAACCGCCATTTCTCAATTGATTTTGCAGTCCTTTAAAATAAATAAATCACTTAAGTCACCTCAAATTTTAAATCATTCCCAAGTTGGATACAAGTTTTATTTTAGGTACATACTTAAGATCCTTCTCCAAGCACTGTAAGCTGAGATCACATGCTGCTGAAATACACAGTTCCTCTCGCTCCGTCACATTTTCAGAATTCTGTGTGATGCCCAGCTCTGAAAGTCTGAAACGGTCCCGGGGGCACTCTGACCTTAAGACAAACACTGCTGCTTGCGGATGGCGGTGTGCTTCCAAAATGCTGGTGGTGCACATAAGGACGTTCTGCCTTTGCCTTTACATAGACACTCTTTCCTCTAAAATGAAGAGAAAGACCAGCACTCTAGCTTGAGGATCATGGCTTAAAGAAACTCAGGCTGCTTCCCATTTAATCATTTAAAACACATTTCGGCTATTTCTTTATTTCTTTTGCCTTTATCAACTATCAAAAGCGCAGTGTTGCAATCAGTTTTAAATATTTGGCACGTGATAATATAACCAAAATGGCAGACGTTAGTGTATATATACATATATATATATTCAGTTTCCATCACTCCCTCCAGGGGTCATCACTATTCTTTCTTACATAGAGAAGATTATTCGCCTTTGGTCCATGTCCAGCGTGAAAATTGTAGAACATATTTATGGGTGGAGATCATACTTTGGACATTGAGATTATTTGAATTGCTTTATTATTTTAATTTTAATATATATATAGACTGAAAAAATCAAAGGTTACAGGGACGTTATAGTTACGTTCTGAATTTACTCGTACAAGACCATAGAAATTCAGCAGTTATAGTTAGAGTTATTTCAAGTAACTAAAACTTGCATCCTAAGGTAACTATAACTCATGCCCTCGCCATGCACAGTTGTCTCATGAATAATTGTATTACAAATGTTGCAGCCCTGAGTCCAACCCCCTATAAGTACCCAACCTTGCATCGTGCACTGCCTTCTCCCGTGTGTTGTAAGGTTGCCCGCAAGGGCTGGCCTGCAGGCAGTCCCTGCGGCCAACATCCCTAACCACCCAACCTGATGTTGTGGATGGCCCTTGCAAATGCACAGTGGAAGTTAGCCACAGCCTCTGTGGGTATGAAAATAGGTGTGAGAGGCAGTATCTGGGGGTAAGAGTGTCTGTCAGAGTGTCTGCCTGGGTGTGAGAGTGCGTACATCAGTGTTTTAGTGGGTGCCTCAGTATGTGTGCAGGTCTGGGAGTGGGTGCATCAGGGTGTTCGTGGGTGTGTGAGTGGGTATGTAACGGTCTGAGTGGGTGTGTGAGTGAGTGCGTAACTGTCTGAGTGGGTCTCAGTGGGTGCATGAGGTTCTGGCTGGGGCTGTGAGTGAATGTATGAGGTTCTGAGTGGATCTGAGAGTGGCTACGTGAGAGTCTGAGTGGGTCTGTGACTTAGTGCATGAGTGTCTGAGTGGGTCTGTGAGTGGGTGTGTAAGTGTCAGAGAGGGTTTTTGAGTGGGACAATTGATTGAGAGACAAAGAGAGAGGGATTAAGAGTTTTAAGGCTTTGATATCTGATATACTTAGAATGAGTTATTTCCCTCCAATTTGAAATAAAAAAATGTATTTGTTTAATAATAATTATTTTTTTTATAAAAAAAATGGAAATGAGTGCAGCAGAACTTGAACCTTCATTGTGACCTTCACACTGATGTATGGACGTTTATTATTATTTTTTGTTTTTTCTAGCCTTTTATCAGCTTTCATATTATTTAAAATAAAAAAGAATAATTAAAAGCCCTTTATGGGCAATCTGGCACTGCAGGAAGCCTTAAGAGCTCTCCCACGTACCCTATATATATTTTTAATTAAATTATTTTTTTAATACATTTAAAAAGAATGCCCTTTATGGGGTGCCTGGCAACGTGGGGGAAGCCATATGGCTTCCCTTGCCGTGCCATTGCTTCAGCAAACACAGAGCTGCTTTGACAACAGCTCCCTGCTTGGTGAAGCATTTCATCTCTGTCCCCTGCATCTGTGCTGGTTGTTCCCAGGGTGCCATGGCCATGGGCCCCCGCATATACTTTCACCAATGCCTCAGGTTTTGATGGCCCCCAGCATGCGGGTGGGGCACAGGCACCCCACATATTGTAAATAATGCAGCCCTGGGGCGGTGGCAGTACCTAGGGAAGCATGGGGGCCATTAGCCCACCTGCATGTAGAAGGCCCCGGGGTTGGTGGTCACCGGGGCATGGGGACCTCTGGGCCCCACATGTATAAAAATTGAAGCCCTTGGGAGGTGGTGGTCCCCAGGACAGCAGGGGGACTGCATGTCCCCTGCATATAAAAAAAAATAAAGCTCAAGGGAGGTGGGGGTCCCTGGAACTGTCAGGGGGGCAGAGGCCCCCCACATAGAATTTTTAGTGCTCCCAGGACCCAGTCCACCTGGAGTCTATAAAAAAACTAAGCACAAGAGCCTGCGCATGCTTTCTCAAAAAATGTTGCTGCAAATTTGTGAATCTTGTGAACTCACAGTAAAAAAGTAATTAAAAAAATGTTGTTTTGCTCTGAGTGGTTCCCTCTGTGACCCCTCCACCAGTGCTAAGGGGTCAGGGAACTGAATGGGTTCACACCAAATGAGTGAAATGTAATCTGCGTATCAACAGCTAGCTTTCTGCCACATTTGGTGGGATTCCATCCGGTGGTTCAGCCTGTAGTCTTGTCTAAAGAATCTTTTTTGAGTCCCATTTTCCTCGTGCCCTGCTTGACTAATCACCCTGAAACTTTCCATGCGCAACAAGAATCACTGCAACACTCTTTTTAAAAAAATTCATGAGGAGTCATGAAACGGTGCCAAAGATATATGAAAGTCAAAAAACGCTTTTCTCTTGGAAACAGGGTCCTAACTATAACTACCTTACTGGTGACTGTAGGAGGCTGGCCTGGCTTATAGTGGGTACCAAGGGTACTTACACTCTGTACCAGGTCCAGTTATCCCTTATTAGTGTAGAAGAGGTGTTTCTAACAGCTTACACTGATAGAAGGTAGCTATGGCAAAGCAGCTTAGGCTGAACTAGGAGACATGTAAATCTCCTACTATACCACTGGTGTCATATGCACAATATCATAAGAAAACACAATACACAGAAGTACTAAAAATAAAGGTACTTTATTTTTATGCCAATATGCCAAAAGTATCTCAGTGAGTACCCTCAGTATGAGGATAAGATATATACACAAGATATATATACACAAACCAAAATTAGGTAAGTAATAGCAAGAAAAGTAATGCAAACAGTGTAGAAATACAATAGGTTGCAATAGGAACACATAGGTATAGGGGCAACACAAACCATATAATCCAAAAGTGGAATGCGAACCACGAATGGACCCCGGACCTATGTGAGCTTGTAGAGGGTCGCTCGGACTGTAAGAAAACAGTGAGGGTTAGAAAATACCACACCCCAAGACCCTGAAAAGTAGGAGTAAAGTACACCTACTACCCCCAGAGAGCACAGAAGTCGTGATAGGGGGATTCTGCAGAAGAACAAACACCAGCAATGCAACAACAGTGGATTTCCGGACCTGAGTACCTGTAAGACAAGGGGACCAAGTCTAATAGTCGCAACAGTGACGAGAGTGGGCAGGAGCCCAGGAAATGCCAGCTGAAGATGCAAGGAAGCTGCCACCAGTTGGAAGAAGCTTGGAGTTCTGCAAGAAAGAAGAGGACTAGGGACTTCTCCTTTGGAAGACTGATGTCCCATGTCGCGATGAAACTTGCAGAGGTGTTTCTGTGCAGAATGAACGCCAACAAGCCTTGCTAGCTGCAAGAGTTGCGTTAGAGGTTTTTGAGTGCTGCAAGGGCCCAGGAGGGACCAGGATGTCGCCACTTGGAGGAGGAGACAGAGGGGGCGCTGAGCAACTCAGAGAGCCCTCACAGAAGCAGGCAGCACCCGCAGAAGTACCCTAACAGGCACTTGGAAGAGGAGTGAACCGGAGTCCACGCAACGTTACAAAAGGGAGTCCCACGACGTCTGATGCCAACTCAGTGAGCTGTGCACTGCAGGACGGAGTGCTGGGGACCCAGGCTAGGCTGTGCACGAAGAAAATCCTGGAAGAGTGCACAGGAGCCGGAGCAGCTGCAAATCACAGGGAAAACAGCTTTACAGTCCAGCGTGGGGAGCCAAGCACTTACCTCCACCAAACTTGGAATTAAGAGTCATTGGACTGTGGGAGTCACTTGAACAGAGTTGCTGTGTGCCAGGGACCATGCTCGTCAGGATGAGAGGGAACCCAGAGGACCAGTGATGCAGTCTTTTGGTGCCTGCGTTAGCAGGGGGAAGATTCCGTCGACCCACAGGAGATTTCTTCGGAGCTTCTGGTGCAGGATGAAGGCAGGCTACCCCCAGAGCATGCACCGCCTGGAAACAGTCGAGAAAGCCGTCAGGATGAGGCACTACAATGTTGCTAGTAGTCGTCTTGCTACTTTGTTGCGGTTTTGCAGGCATCCTGGAGCAGTCAACGGTCGATCATTTGGTAGAAGGTGAAGAGGGAGATGCAGAGAAACTCTGATGAGCTCTTGCATTTGTTATCTAAAGAATTCCCCAAAGCAGAGACTCTAAATAGTCAGAAAAGGAGGTTTGGCTACCAAGTTAGGGGGATTTGCTACCAAGAGAGGTAAGAACTTATCAGAAGGAGCCTCTGACGTCACCTGCTGGAACTGGCCACTCACAGTAGTCCAGTGTGCCAGCAACACCTCTGAATCCAAGATGGCAGAGGTCTGGGGCACACTGGAGGAGCTCTGGGCACCTCCCCTGGGAGGTGCAGGTCAGGGGAGTGGTCACTCCGATTTCCTTTGTCCAGTTTTGCGCCAGAGCAGGGCTGGGGGATCCCCGAACCGGTGTAGACTGGCTTATGCAGAGATGGGCAGCATCTGTGCCCATCAAAGCATTTCCAGAGGCTGGGGGAGGCTACTCCTCCCCAGCCTTTCTCACCTTTTCCAAAGAGAGAGGGTGTAACACCCTCTCTCTGAGGAAGTCCTTTGTTCTGCCTTCCTGGGCCAGGGCTGCCTGGACCCCAGGGGGGCAGAAACCTGTCTGAGAGGTTGCCAGCAGCAACAGCTGCAGTGAAACCCCGGAAAGGCAGTTTGGCGGTACCCGGGTTCTGTGCTAGAGACCCGGGGGATCATGGAATTGTCACCCCAATACCAGAATGGTATTGGGGTGACAATTCCATGATCTTAGACATGTTACATGGCCATGTTCGGAGTTACCATTGTGACGCTACACATAGGTGGTGCCCTATGTGTAGGGCACGCGTGTAATGGTGTCCCCACACTCACAAAGTCCGGGGAAATTGCCCTGAACAATGTGGGGGCACCCTGGCTAGTACCAGGATGCCCACACACTAAGTAACTTGGCACCCAACCTTCACCAGGTGAAGGTTAGACATATAGGTGACTTATAAGTTACTTATGTGCAGTGTAAAATGGCTGTGAAATAATGTGGGCATTATTTCACTCAGGCTGCAGTGGCAGGCCGGTGTAAGAATTGTCAGATCTCCCTATGGGTGGCAAAAGAAATGCTGCAGCCCATAGGGTTCTCCTGGATCCCCAATACCCTGGGTACCTCAGTACCATAAACAAAGGAATTATATGGGTGTTCCAGTATGCCAATGTGAATTGGTAAATTTAGTCACTGGCCTGTTAGTGACAAATTTGGAAGTAAAGATAGAATAGCCACTGAGGTTCTGGTTAGCAGAGCCTCAGTGAGACAGTTAGGCATCACACAGGGAACACATACAGGGCACATACTTATGAGCACTGGGGCCCTGCCTGGCAGGGTCCCAGTGACACATGGACTAAAACAACATACATACAGTGAAATATGGGGGCAACATGCCAGGCTAGATGGTATTTTCCTACTGTGACCGCCAGTAGGCAATATATATAAAATATACAAACCCACAGAAATTCACCTGTTATAGTTATAGTTATCTTAAATAACTATAACTTGTGCCCTAAGGTAACTATAACTCACGCCCCGCCATGCACATTTTTTTAATCAAAAAGTTTACTGCAAATATTACAAACATTACTAATGATGGTATCAAGGAGGTCATGAGTCCCGTAATTTGTAGAGTAGTTAGCAGTGCATGGGGAGGGTGCAAATTATAGTTACCTTAAGGCCGGTCAGCCCAATAGAAACCTTGTAATTGGGCTGAGGGGGTGGTGGTGGTGGGACCGCCAACTCCACAGCCGTCTCCTCTGCACGGGGCTGGCAGGCCGACGGTCAGGCCACCAACATTGTAATGAGGCCCTAGGTCCTAACTATCACTAGCTAGTGATGACCACCACTAGGTAATATATATGTGTGTGTGTGTGTGTGTGTGTGTGTATATATAGATAAATATTTATGTATCTATATATACACACATACATCTATATATAGTGATTTTCATGGTAACAATATATATATATATATATATATATATATTTATATATATATATATATATATATATATATATATATATATATATATATATACATTTCAACACTCATTTAATAATAATGCAAATTCACCTGAAAAAAAACGAACAAATGTTTTTAGTTTTTTTCCCCCAAAAAAATTCACAATTCACGACAAAACATATCTTACAAACATCAAAAATCTGAATGAGAGGAAAAAAGTACATTGATCATCTGAGCAAAAAAGAAAAACGTTTTTTTCTGTTTTTGATGGGTCTGTTATATAAATAGTTCTTTGCCCAGACTTTTTTTTCAGGTAGAGTTTTGCCATTTATATTTTTTCATGAATACAAAATCAAACATACGTCTCTTGAAAATGGTGGTTTTTAAGGCTCAGAATTTGCCTATGGCTGAGTGGTCCCAAGTCTATTTCTCGTGGATGCAGACGGTTAATTTGCTGTAGTTAGTGCTTGTACTTTTCAGTGCTACCATTCAAATGTCAGTTTGTAGATTGCAAGTAGCCAGTACACCAGCATGCATCAGCTATTAGTTATTAACCTTCTTGGATGCTGGAATATTTAAAATCAAAATCCTGTGTGGCACGTTAAAGCCTACAACCGAGTGCTGGTTCTTTGCACCTGTTGCCTGTCAGAAGATTCACCCTGACTTCTAGTATACATATAAGTGAGAATTATGTTCTGCTTAAACCCCAGTGGTATTGCACTTGACTCATGGTGCATAAGTGTCCTTGATTGCTTGAACAAATGCAGTATTAGACATATATAAACTAACTGGTCTGGAGGTGGTGGCCCGCTTAATAGGAGGAGAAACTCCTGGTGGCGGTAAGACATGGATGTGATACTTTCCAACATGTCCTGTTGGGGAAAAACTTCAGGGGGTGTTTCCCAGATCTCCGGCCAAATCATCAAAGAATAATGCACAGAACGTTTACGAGTACCTAGGGGTGTGTTCAGCTGGGCAGAACCATAAGGAACAAGAACTAAGGAGCCCCTCTGAGCACTCACTGAATGGGCATGTACGGCCAGTTGAAGCTGGATCCAGAGAGAAGCATGTCCCTGATTAAGCTCTCGATGGGCGTCTTTCCCACTAGACGCACAAAGAAAAGTTGCTCGATGACCGGAGCAGAAACAATTCGTAGAGAAGGCAAACGAAGGAGGAGTCTTCCAAATCTACTGGGCTGGTTGGGGTATTGGTTTCGTATGTACTCTTCCAAGGCACACTGGGATTTCTCTTGAACGCTCTCAATGTGGCCCAAATCTGACAATCCAACAGCATCTGGTGAAAACAAAGCAATGGCTTTCAGTCAGGAGTACTCAGCCGAATCCACATGTAGGGCTTTCAGTTTTTCCACCTGCTCCTGAAAGATGCGTATGTGGTCCATGAAAGCTACCACCCTGTCGGCGGACATGGGTGAGGCGTGCAAGCCTGCAGCGGCCAATAGTGGTGCCACGTGTAGTGGCATGGAGCATTGGGCTGCGTTGAGGACAAAGAGCTCGCTCCACATCATGCGCAGAAGGGACACCTGGTCTGACAGCTGGAAGTCGGGGAAGAAGGGGATATTTTTGGCCCACTCGATAGCACTAAAGAGCAAGCGTGCTGCCAGCTCGCAGATGTTCTCGATACCCATGATGTTGTTGGGCTGCAGGCACTGGGCGCCATAGCGGGGAGTACGGTAGGGCTCTGCCCGAAGAAGTAGGGAGATGAACCCCATCAGGTATGAGTGGCCGTTGTATGGGTCTCGTTGGTGAGTGCGTACTGGCCAGGGCTCGTCTGTGGATGCGCCATTCGTCCACGATGGCCTGCTTCCCTTCTCATGCCCACCTTCAGGCACTTCTTGAGCCGGCAGAACTGGCACTGGTTGTGGTGGTGTTAGTCGATGGGGCAGTCCCGGTTGCCACGACAGGTGTAGCTCAGGTTCCGTCGCACCGACCTCTTGAAGAAGCTCTTGCATCCCTCACAGGTGAACTGGCCATAGTGCTTTCCATTCGACTTGTCCCCACATACCATGCAGTTCACGCAGGGAGGAAGTCCTTTGTCCCCAGGGTCCTGACCCTTTGGGGGCCCGAGGAGGTGTGTGGGGTCCCACCAGGATCTTGGGAACACAGAGCGACTGGTCCCACAGCTTGACCGAGATCCTCCTGCCAAGGGCTCACAACCATGGCCATCGTAAGATGGGACACAAGTTACAGCGGTGTCCCAAGAAATCCACTACTACGGAAAAATGACTATCTTTTGGCCCAAAACACACAGAATTCCAAATCTACCAGAACATCCAACATATAGGAAACACCAAAATGTTGACAGTATCTCTGCGTTCAGGATGAAAGTGCAGCACAAGCTCGCTATTGAGACCTTCTGGAGCTAATGTGTTCAGTTCGATAGTCCACCTCTGTCTGACAACAAATTATGGGGCCTGAGATGAGAGTAAGGCAAAATAAATGGGGGAAGATCAGTCAGTCATCTGGTTCACAGAGAGGCTTTGTTCTGTAGTATGCAATACAGGCACGTCCCAACTCAATTTGTGTCTTGCCTGTGAGGTGGCTATCTTTACAAAGGGACCAAGAAGCCAGTTCTGATTTCTGCCGTCCACAAGCTGGACAACTGATGAATTATATTAGTGAGGTGAATTTTGGAGCACAAACTATACTAGTGATGTAATCTCCTGTCTGGATACATATGTTTACTGCATGTTCTCTGTAAGATGCCTTAGTCATTCTGCACAAATAGTGTGTTTTAAAGACTTTCTTGAATGGGGTGAAAAGCAAGCCTGTTTTCGAGTTTTATGACCAAATCAATTGTAGAGTCTCTTTCTTTTTATCTGCTTTTATTTGACACATTAAGAAATCCACGATAGGAGTTAATTTCTGTCCTTTTATCCATGTCTTCCCATAAACAGGGTGAGAGGGGAACTACTGTACTTTTGAGTCTCTCGCGGCACTCTGCTGCCCGGGGATGTTAATCACGATGCAGATAATAATGGCCCGGGGATCTGGCAAGGGGGCTCGGCACGCAGTGAGCCTGGCAGAGCAGCTCCCGTCCTCTGTGAGGTTCCCTGGACTGTGACAGTTCGCAAACATTTCCTAAAAGGAAACTTCAGGCAGCGCAAACCATATATATATACATATATGCGTATATATATATATATATATATATATATATATATATATATATATATATATTTATATATGTACATTTATTTTTTTATTTTATTTTTTTACATTGAAACAAACAAAGGTTCCAGGGGCATTTTAGTTAGGTTCTGAATTTACTCCTACAAAACCATAGAAATTCAGCAGTTATAGTAAGAGTTATTTCAAGTATCTATACCTCACGGCCTAAGGTTACTATAACTTGCACCTTCATCATGCACAGTTTTCTCATCAATAATATTATTTGCAAATGTTGCAGTGATAATATCAAAGATGCCATAGAAGGTGTCATCAGTAATATAATATGTGGAGTAATTAGCAGTGCATGGCGAAGGAGCAAGTTATAGATACTTGAAATAACTGTAGCTATAACTGCTGAATTTCTATGGTTTTGTACGAGTAAATTCAGAATCTTACTATATCATCCCTGTAACCTTTGTTTTTTTTCAGTGAATTTCAATGTTTTTTTTTTTACGTAATGTAATTTTAATTACTTTATGTTAATCCAACCACCACCGCGCACAGCCTTTGCCCATGTGAGGTGGGGTTGGCCCATCCCACACTAGGTAAAAGCATATATATATATATACATATATATATATATTACCTACTGGCGGTTGACAGTAGGTAGTTGTAGTTAGGACCTATTTTCCATAGGAAAAGCTTTTATTGTATTGCCAATAACTTTGGCGCTGTTAGATGAATCTTCACAAAATTTTCAAAACAAGTACACACCTGAGTTCAGCTACTGTGTACAAAGTTTTGGGGTGATTCAGCAAGCGGGAGTAAGAAAAAGGGGGATCCCAAAGCAAAATTGCATATCAAGGAACGTGGAGGGTCTGCGGATCCGCTAGCTCTCATGCTAAGATCTGATTGACTGCCAGCACTTAAACCAGGAAATGTTGGCAACCATTTTGGGACTCGGACTCAGCCGTCCCAAAGAAAAGTAAAAAGAAAAGGGGGCATGGTAGCAATACCATGGCCCCCTAGGCTTGGTGTTGGGGTCCCACAGGCACCCTGCCTGGGCCATAAAGCATTTTGTTTTTCATTTTTGCCACAAAAAACACAGAGAATCCACTGAATTCAACAGAAATTAAATAAAAAAACTAGGATGGTCTCCCTCACTTGTTTAAACTTGGCCCCTGGGTGGGCTAGGTCCCCGGGTCTAATTTATTTGATAATTTTGAGGGAAGGGGCACACATGTCCCCCCTCTCCATGGCCAATATTGACTCCAGGGACAGCTACCTTCCTGGGGCCAGGCCATTCAAATATAAAAGATGGAGTGGGGGCTGCTGGCTCGCCCTCTCCAGACCGTTTACAGCCCCAGGACCATCACCTGCCCGAGACAAGGCCAATGAATTAAATAGTAGGGAAGAGGGCAACACAGACCTCCCCCTCCAGGGCCCTTTATGGCTCCGGCGACCACCATCTCCCCGGGCCAGGCCAATTGATCAAAAAAGAGGAGAGGGCAGTGCAGTCCCCCTCCCATGCCATTCACTTTCCCAGGGGTTTGCCATAATTAGAATAGGGAGTGGGCCCCCCTCCCGGGCCGTATTCAGCCCCTGGGACCACCACCTTCCCATTGCAGGCCCTGCAAATAGAAAGGAGTTGGGCTGTGCAGCCTCTCGCCTGGAGCCATTAAGGGCCTAGGGGACCACCATCTATGTATCTAGGGGAGGTTAGCCGCAGGTCAGACCTACAATCAACCCCCGCCGAGCATGAAGGCCATCTGCATTAATTAAATATTACTTAATGTTAAAAAAAATTGAAATTCACTGAAAAAAGCCAAGGGGTACAGGGACGTTATAGTTAGGAAATAGAATAAAAAAAACTTCGAAATTTACTGAAAAAGCCAAAGGTTACAGGGATGTTATAGTTAGGTTCATATCTTACATGAACAAAACCATAGGAATGCAACAGTTATAGTTATACTAATTTCAAAAAACTATAACTTGTGCCCTAAGGTAACTATAACTTGCGCCCATGCCATGCACTGCTACTTACCGCTCATATTACATAGTAATAACATCTTCTATAGCACAATATAGAATACAACTGCAACATTTGCAAAAAAGCTATTGATAACAAAACTGCATGGCGAGGATGTGAGTTATAGTTCCCTTAGGGCATATGTTTCTGTTGTGTTCAACAAGGTTGCATGGAAAGCTGGAAAGAATGTCCAGCACAAAAGACAACTTGTAACAACTGTGGTAAGCGGGGACGTTTTATGATGTGTTGCAGTTTTATGATGTGTTGCAGAATCACATAGATCAATAAAAAGCAAGGCGACGTGAAAGAAGAGTGCAGTTAGATTGTGTTGTGTGGAAAAGTTGGGAGGAATAACACATACAGTTTGAGTGTTGAAGGAGGAAAAAGTGGCATGATGTTCGAACCCTGTTTTTGCTCCGTACTGCAGATTTTTTAAAGACTTTTACGTTTTTGTATGGTGAGAACATTTTACTGAAGAAGATGGGCATAAGATCTGGTAGATGTATATATAAGTTAGTAAGATCAAAATGACTGAGTATTTTGAAGGAACAGTGGGTTCAGGAGCAAACATATTGTGTCCCAGATATATTTGGAGTTAAGGGGCAAAAGTATTGTGTCCCAGATATATGTTTCACTATTTCTAACCCCACATCTACGTATCTATATGTGGTAGGTATTGAAAACCTAGACCTGTTACCTGTGTTTTTTGTATATATTGTGTTCTCACTATTGTGTCCATCAATATTTTGGGGTCTTTATTTAGGGTGGACACCCTCCCGGATGGATATCATGGTTCAAAAGGAGGCTCGAGGTATCAGTGGAGAATGATTGGCATAAAAGAGAATAGAGATGCCTGGAGAAGAGGAAAACTGATTTTGATAGGAACCATTTCATGAGTGGTGTACAAGTGTGTGTAGGAAATTGGGAAAGGTACAACCTCCTGTAGGAACTGAGGTGTGGTCAAAGCTTACTCAGCCATTTAGAGTGATTAAGAAACCTAGGAACTGTAGTGAAGACAAACGACAGGGGAATATGGAATTAAGTCATGTTTATGTGTGTCCAAAGTTTCTTGTGAAAAGTTGGAAAGGAGAATACAAGAGAATTAGGGGGTTCAATATATGTCGTATTTTGTTTCTCCTGTCATCCTTCAGTATTGGAAAAGCATGAGTGGTCAAGAAACTCAGATACCTTTAGGATTTTGTTTAACTGAATTTTTGTGAAGAATCTTCTTCCAATTCTAGTGATGTTGTTTATGCTGATGTTGTATGTGGTGATGTTTTATATTCTCTTCTTATAAATATTTTTATGTTTTCTCTCACACATTTCTGTGGCGCCTTTTTCTCTTCCACTCATCAAAGAGTTATGTTTCCTTTGTTGTTTCGTTTGTCTATTTCCTCACCTGTAGCTGGTTTCATTTTGTCTGGTCATCAATTTGTAAAAGCAATTTGTAAAAGGTAACATGCGTGGTGCCTTAAAATTGCTATAATGGAGACATTTTACTATTGAATGAATAGTGTTGGGATCTTGTGGGATTTGGTTGGTTGGAAGTTGGTTGAGGCAGGCGATGACTAAGCCCCCTGTCAATAAAGTTTGTTATATTAACGTTTTGAGAGAAAACGTAAATCTTCATTCCATTCTTTCCTTATGTTTCTCTTCTAAAGGACAGCTCTACACCAAGCAAGTCTTGGTGGTCAGAACATTACATCAGACCAACAATATACTTTGGCAACAACCTGCTGGAAGCCATATAATTGGCTGGACATTTGCCTGATGGAAACATAACTGTATCAAACTATACCCACACATCACCCTTCAATAACAGTACACATTACACATTGAACACTCCAGCAGAACAAAAGCAATGACAATATTCCTTCAGCACACATATCTTGCACATTATGCTCCACATAGATTCATAACAGGATCAAGCTGGCCATTTTGCAATATAAACAATCTCTAAACGACACAGTCTACTCAAACTTTACTAGCCATTGTCCGATATGACTCATCTCCAAACAATATGAAACACAACTAAAAGCAATAGCAACATAATATCAAGAGACCACTTTCACTTTGCTGTAAGCGCTGTTAGCATGAATGCACCCAGATTTCAAAGGTACGTCAGGATCTTACAAATGGAGGGGAAAACACTGTTCAAATGCACTTAACATCATAACATAGCATGCCACAACATAACAAACCACTTCACTACACCACCACTAGGTAATGAATAAAACAAGCACCACTACGCCTGATAAAAGCAATTATAAAGACTCGTAAAACTGGTGGCCCAATTGAAAACCGAAGAGAATTAGGGCCAGATGTATCAAAGGGTTTTACCCATTCTGTGTCTATGGGAAAATGTGTTTGTACATATGGCCCTTAATGTGCTCTTAAACACAACAAACATCTCACACGCTACACCAGAGGACAGTTACCATTAACACCTTCATAATGCTCAAGGATCTGAAAGAGATAATTGCTTATTTTCCCAAAGTCCATCTCACCTTTCCCAAACCTTCAATCATGTCACCTGTGAACTAACAATTACTTTTATATGTGCCGCTAACAGCAACATGTGTAACTTCAACTGTTGCAAATCAGTAACGATCGTCAAGTCAGATACATTTCGTTATATACTTTTAAACTTTCTTTGCAGAGGTGTATGAAGCACAATCAGTACATGTTAAGAAAAAACATTTAAGGGCCAAATATACAAAGCATTTTTACAGTTGCATACACTCCAATTCGGAGTTTGAGACCACAAAAATGCTTTTTCAGTTTTACAAATCTCATTTTAGGCACCAGTAAATTTTTAGCAGCTGCTAAAATGGGACTGCAACCCTAAACCCATTCAATATTTGGAAGGGTTGTGTTCTGAGCATTCTTTCTAAATGACAACTACAGTATGTGAAGTATCAATAAAGTGACGGTGATCCAGTCGCAAAACATTTAAAAGTTACTGACTACTGAGTTGGGGTAGTATCCATGTTGCAAAAGGGAATGAGCCCCCTTGAGACACATTCCCCTTTGGGGATGCTTATTGGGGAGTAGGTAATAGTCCTGGCATTAGGCAAGGTCATTTGATTTGATTTATTAAAATTATTACTTACAGGAGCTTTCTGCAGGTACTCTTCAGAAATTTTATTCTGCCCACTAAAGTATACAGCATGGGGCCAGCCCACTTCGGCCACTGACTAACGTCTCTGTGAGTAATGGCATTCTGCCCTCTCCCAAGGAGTAGATCCAAGCACAAAGTAGTTCTCTTTAGAGCCTTTGTCGTATATGTTAATGGCCCCTTTTAAGTTTAAATGTTGCTTTTTTTCCATTTTGCAAAGGCCAAGCAGCTTCCCAGACATTGCTCCTGGGCCTGCGCTGCAACTTGTTTGATATTCATATGTGTATAACAGTAAAAACAATTGCCATCGCACATACAACATTACCAGTTCTCTCCAGCAGCATCCTGTGATGCCAGCCGGTTCACACCACGGCATACTGAGACGGCCTGCTCCTCAGACAGCTTTTTGCTGTCTACTGCCTGCCCCCCCCAAACGCTGCCAGGATCAAATAAGGGACAATGATGGGTTCTTGTGAAATTATTCATAAACTGATGTTATGCTGGTTTCAGCAGCTTGGAAGTGGACAACGTTTTTCTACAAAGTGTCAAATTATTTAAATTTAGTTTAAAAAACACATGTGCAGGGCAGCAGTCCTTATAGTTTTCTTGCAAAAGATGTTACATTGTATTGGATTGTATTGCATTATTTACACAGCACTTACTACCCCTATGTGGGGCACTGAAGCACCTGCTTACATGAGTAGCATGCTAGACCATGTAGAATGTGTGGTTGGAAGAATATTGTCTTTGTTTTGAACCTATGTGGTAAGTATTTCTATGATGTGCATGATGACCACCAAGTTGCTGCTGTTGTGCAATGGTACGCAGCACATAGCAGTGTGTCGGATGATGAAAAGGGAGAGACCGGCACACAATTTCATGGTTTTCAGTATGCTAGTAGCTTCAAACAGATCTGCAGGTCCTGTTATAGTTTCTCGTATGAATTGGTCTGCTTAGATGGTCACTGTAGTGGGTTGTCCAATCTAACATTTTGTGCATATTGTAGCCTTGAGCCAACATGGTTGGAGAGAGAGATGAGAGATCTGTTGAAATGGGTGTTTTTTGTTATCAACCCATATCTGAGTGTCTTTGTGAGATGTAGAGGAACAGTCAGATAGCATAGAACCTGCACTTGTGGACTATATTAAGTCCTGCAAATTGTCCAGCAATGCAACAGATCTCTTTTGTTATTCCATGCCTATTCATTTGGTGATGGCTGGTTTTTGGCTGAACAGGGCTGGTCATAGGCAGCCCTCTTAACAGATATGTCTTGCATGACTTTAAACCCTGTCAAACAATGGTCTACATATGCAGTGTGGAGAGATGAGGGCAATCAATGTTACACAGAATGGACCTTGGAAAAATGACACATGTGGAAGGAAAAGAACGTCTTGAACATACAAAATGAAAAACAACTTGTCCAGTATAGAAAAAATATTTCAGAGATATCAAAAAAAGCAGAAAACAGGTCAAAAGCCATTTGCAGAACTCTGCTTCATTGTGTAAACTGTCACAAATCACTGTGTCAAATTTCTCCATGATGAGGCAATTGTCTCTGAAGAGGATGAATTGAAATGAATAAACTGTTTTTTAATCCTGATTTGCTAACACACGTAAAATAAAATATGTTCAATAGGTATCTTGTTCCACGCTCGTGCACATGAGGATATTATCAGTGAAGGAGTTCACAATCTAAAACAGAAGAACAGATGGAGGTTATTTGAATGAATTCTATTCTATCTTCACTTACTCTTACAAAAGAAGGAATTACCTCAAATTAAGGACCATTAAGTAAGATTTTGAGAGGTAGCAGCAAGAACTTTTCCAGGATTGTTAATTGTGGTCAAGCAGACCTATACACTAGCTGAAAGAACGTTAGAAGAAAAAGATGTTCCACTGGTAGGAGTCAGGACTCGATCGATAAAATAATGTGCTTTAAAATGCTATTAAATACTAGTGTGTGGCAGATGAGAATAACAGTATTTAGGGAGGGAACTACAGCTGAAGTGTACAAGAGGAGCAGTTAAGATCCACATCTATTCAACTACCACCACAAACATAACTGTACTACTGATATGGTGGTTCTGTGTTGTAGGGTGCTTACTGACTAGCAGTGTAAGAATGTCAAACTGAAAAGGGAGAGGGCATGATGAAGAGCCAGAAAAGTTAAAAGATCTGTTTACCATCCCTAGAGGCCTAGTACTGTAGTCTGAGCTCAAAGGGTACTAAACGTTACCGCAGAGAAGCAAGCTATGACAAATACCCTTAACTGTCCTTTAATTTTGAGCACAGCTGATCAAAGAGGGGTTGGCTTCAACATATACATCTGCATATTTAAGTTGGCAAGTCTAATGATTTTTGCTTTTTTTCTAAAGCCTACATAAATATCCCAATGCAGGATTTTGACAGTTACAATCATATGGAAGCTCTGAGTGTATCCCCTATTTATTTTTCAAACAGTCACCTTAATATTCATATTTCATACGAGTTACTTGTATTCACAAACTATTTATACACTCCGTCAGGAATAGCTCTTTAGCTGTTTCCTAGAATGGGTAAGGAATCAACTAGCAGTGTGAAGGGAATGACAAGAAAAGTAAACTATGGGGATGAACATGGGAGCGAGTGAAGTGCACAGTAAAAAATAACGGGGAAGCAAGCTGGCAGCATGGGAGCCAGGGAGCTAAGTAGATAGATAAATAGATAGGTAGATAGATAGAGAGATTCATTCTTTATTGTACAATTATTTAAAATCATTACAATAAGACCTTAAGTGCATTGTTTTTTCGGCAATAAAACAATGTTTACATTGGCCTGAGCGGCCTAGAACCTAGGCAAATAAAGACTCACTCAAATTTAAAAAAGAGTGAAAATATATTACTAAAAAGTATCTCTTTAAAAAGTGCATAAGCATAGAAAACAGGGATGAAGGAGTGCAAAAATTCTAAAATACTATTTTTGCCCCTGAGCCCCTGGTCATGACTATGCTTGGGGCCTCTAAACTCACCCCAGAGGCTAACAGGAGTCTAGTGAAGAATGTGCTTAGATGTTAGAAAACTATAGTACCTATTGCAGACTGATGGGGCATAGTGTTTAATGCATATGATGGGAGAGCCCAGACCGCTATCAGGAACTTCATGAATCGATCTGCCAACAATGAGGACTTGCTTTTCAAACATGTTTCAACAGCTGCACTGCAAGTACGAGTAAGTAATATGCACCTAATTGGGTGGCGCCAGAATACTCTGAGAGGGAGCAGCTTTTTGCAAAGGCAGAAGAAATGGAATCATGATTCCTCCTGCATTGCACAGAATCTACAACATCTGTCCTGCTCATCGAAATTTCTCTGGCCATACCAGTACATTGTTAATGGAATTAACCCCAAATGGACACCCAAATGCCATAGGCCAGCTTCTTAAAAATCTGAGCGTGCTGTTCCCTTGAGAATACTTTTGCTTGCTTGGTTATCAGTCTAGAGACTATTGGCACAGAAAGACCACTTGAGCACATCTCTTGAGGCTCAGGGCTGTCCAGTGCCTTGTTAAAATACGTTTACCAGTTAGGGTTTTTTACTTTTTCCCAAATTATACTTTTCAGCATACTTTCTTTTGATTGTGTGGCTTTCACACAATATATTTTAAATTTGACTTTAAGAGCCCAGTGCTGAGAGCTCAAGCAGAACTCCTGTCGAATTTGGGCATGTGTCGTACAGTTTGGCAAGGAAACAACTCTCTGACAGCAGATGAATTGGGTCCTAACTAGCCAGTTTGCCATTGTCTCTCCGAAGACAAATGCCCCATACGTTATTGTTGGGAGAAATTTGCAACCCATCACCTTTAGCAAAGGGATTAAATTGATATTCACCAATGACTTTCGTAACTTGGGAAAGTTCCACTCCAATTAATTTGCGGCTACTTGTTGAGCCTGGATATGGGATGAGATACAATCCCTATGGTCCAGCCAAACTCCCAAATATGTATGTGCTTCCACAACTTCTCCAGGGCTCCCCTCAATAAACCAGAACCCACATTTTTTCAGTTTAGATGAAATGATCAAAACATTTGTATAAGTGACATTTATCTTCAGGCTGTTGTTTTGGCAATAGGCTGATAGTCTGTTGAAGAGTTGTTGCAGCCCAACAGATGTCAAGTCGAGAAGCACTGTACTGTCCGCATATTGTAGCAATTGTATTCTGGTGCCTTCCATTTTTGGTGGGAAAGCCCTCACCCTCTCTAGATCAATTGGCAGGTCGGCCAGATACAGGTTGAACAGCAAAGGTACCAATATGCATCCTTGTTTTAGGCCCTTTTCTGTCATAATTTTTGCTGTCATGGCCCATCCACCACTAGCCTTTATTTTAACCCACGTGTCTGAATAGAGTGCAATGATGGCTTTTAGTAAGGTGTTTGGAATTCTCCAAGCATTCAGTTTTGGCCAAAGCCCCACTTTTGAAATGCTATTGAAAGCCATTTGAAAGTCTATAAAGCCCACAAAGATGGCCTTTGCTTTTGCGGTCATGGTTGTGCCACTCAAATGGGACAGGCAGAGGAGATTGCTCTCAATATAGTATCCCCTTTGGAAGCCTGTTTGACTGGTCAGAATTAAGTTGATACTCTCTGCCCTGGCTTGAAGCACCATATTTTGAATACTGGCAAAGCACTTCCCTAAGAGTGCAATTAGCCTATAGTTCACGGAAGATGACCAAGGGCCCTTTTTGTGTAGCGGTACCAATAGTGAGCCCCTTCATGACTCTGGGATGTCTAACCCCAACAGATGTTGCTGGAAAAGGAGAGCCATGACTGAGGCCCATCTGGTTGGGGCCCATTTATATACTGCTGCCAGGAGCACCACTTAGGCGCATTGCTTTAATCGCCCTCACTACTTGTGCTGGACTTATTATTATCGAGTCACCATCCACTAAGCTAGATAATCTTGGACGTTGGTTGGAAGTCTTACCAAAAGCCTTACTTTTGTTTTTGTTTTCACTTATGTCTTCCGTCTGTCCCCTACGTAGACTTATAACATATGATTCCTAATCAGTTAAAGCGACATTGCCACCTGTTGCCTGGGACTTTAGGGTAAGGTTTTTATTGTTCCACCTCCAGAATTTCCTTTGGTCCTTTGATTTTATTATTAACTTCGAATCAGCCCATTTTCTAGCTTCCTCCTCTTTTTTTTGTGTAAAGGGCCTTTCTGTATTTTTTCTTTACTGTGGTGATCTGGAGTTGGAGCCATTTGTTCTCCTCCTTGTTATTCCTGCAGGTCTTCAAGCCTTTATTTGGTTGTTGTTTTAAGGCCCGGATTTGATTTTTATTGGGAGCCTCAGAGAGTAAGGGCTACTTGAATCCCTGTGTTACCAAAACCTAATGGAAACCATGATAGGAAAAAGCAACATTTCACAAAATGCCACATACTTGAAGGACAATTCATCTAAACAATGGCTCTCTCTAATACTTTGTGTATGTGTGTCGTGTTTAAAGTATTGGTAACAATATGTCTTCCAGATATTTAAATCAGGTCTATAGTGTGATCTAAAAATATGAAAGATGATAACAGACAAGAGGTCAAAAATTACAACTTGTAGTGCCATCAGTTCACAAACCTGCAGTATCATGGCAGCACATTTCTGGTATTAACTTGGAATTGCTTGCAAATCCCATTGAGAAGAAAAAAGTTCTCTATTTTGATATTCTGTGATTTATTAGATTTAACTTTAAGCTTGTTCTTACAAATATGTGTGAGCAAACTCAAAATCTATCTATCTATCTATCTTATTCTTTCAACCCTATCTATTTATTTTAAGATTGTAATTAAGATTTTCAGAAACGTTACAAAAAAGCTTTGTCAAATACAAGAGCTTGGCAGCCAACACCAGACCTATTGTCTTTGCCAATATTTGTTTTCTAATAATATTGTGTGTGTGCTTCTAGTTTCTCTGCCTTGCTTCTGTGTTGCAGTTGTGGAGTTAAGGGCATGTCATGTTTTCGAGGGTTGGGTAACCTTGTGCTATCCTCTTCCTGATTTCATCACTTTGCTTTATCAGATACTTTTTCCTCTGCTTGTAAACTCATACCATGCACTGTGGGGAGTATCGAGCCACAGCATAGTGCTAGCCTGCGCTGCACATGTGGGTGAACCCAAAGTTTACCCCCGCTTTGCACGAGAGTCAAAACAGCAGAACTCTTTCTAATTAACTTGCATGGACACAGGCTGTTTTTCCTGGGCTCTCTACTTTGTCCTAGTGGTTAAAATATTGTATTGGATGCCTCATTCCACCTGATTTATGTGTGAATGTTGTTTAGGTGGTGCATGTGCCCACCAGCTATTGAGTTAATTTTAGTCTGCACAAAACTGTGCACTTGCACCGAGAGAAGGGTCAGACAAGTGGCAGAAAACCACAATGCACCACTCCTGGGCCAGGGTCCAGGTATCGTCTCTAGGATTGCACAGTGGCCTGCTGCGGCTGATTATCAGTGGGAAGAAGTGGACTGCTATAAAGTGCAAGGACGATGCCAAATTCGAGGACCAGGACCTCAAGGCCCAGTTGAATACAAGGTCATTGTAGTGTCCGACTTGGACGTGGCCCTGTTGGGAGTTCAGTGCGACTCCTTTGGCGCGGCCTACGTTGCCCCGCACAGCCCATGCAGTCCCATGGCAATCCAGGGGCACGGGACTCCAGGGAATTCTGGTGAGAGGGGAATCCCAACACAAGAGATGCATCTGAGACAGCTCCACGACAGGCATCAGGAAGCACGGAGGTCACATACTGAGCCTGGTCACCCAAAGACTTTTCACTATGGCCAGAGCACCTGAATCCGGACGGCTCAGGCAAGCTGACCCTGCGTCAACCACCCTTGTGGCTCCATGTGAGATTAGGATGTGGTTCTGTAGGCTGTTCCTCAGCGACACCTTCGTCTGGCCTGCGATAGGCAGGCAAGGTCCACACAGTCCCGTGGCAGCCCGCCAAAGGGCCTCGAGGAGACTCCTGTTCGATTGGGGTTCTGGCACGAGTGGGAAGCCTGCCGCAGCTCTGCTGCTGGACACCCAGGTGAACCAGGCCAAAACACCATCTGCAGTCTTAGGAGGTGTGCCATCCTCAGAATCGGAATGCCTTCCAGAACTGTGTACAGTGAACTCCCCACTGCTCCAGATGCACCCACATCAGAAGTTGTACATAGACTTTGACAACGTGAGCCCCGATGGGACCGCACTGACAATCCCCAGCGAACTGTGAGGTAGTAGACCAGTGACTGAAGTATCCAGATGCCATCTGCACTGCTGTTCGTGTCCAGTGCAGTCTGGTTGAACAATGGAGGCGTGCTGTGATGACGAGTGTCTAGAGGCACCTGTTCCATGCCGCCAGTCAGGCGGATCACCTGAAGAGACTCTATATATATTTTGTGTCTTTGTTTCTCTCCCACAGGTTGGACTTTGTTGTTTTGTTCCTTAATAAAGTTTGGGAGGGATGTAGTGTCCTGCTGGACACATTCTAGTGTTCCACCGGCCACTCAGCTGAGGGCTGGCTTTACACACACGCCCCACACCCATCCAACACAGGCGTCACCAGTCAGGTGACCCTGCCAATAAAAAGGGCCGCGTGCACATGCCCAGTGCAAGTTACCAGAACAGTAACCATGTGTCTGTGTCACCTTACCTTCTTTCGTAGCATGAGGGCCTAGGGCCCCCAACACTACAGTCATGTTGACCTATTGTGTGAGGAGCCTGTGCTTAAAGTGGAGTACCAAAACCCAATTCTGGCAAGAATTACTATGAAGAACCAGCAGTGCCTTCTGTGCTTCCCACCACATAACTCTGCGAGGAAGTCTTTCGCTGTGTGCTCCTCTCCTGATGAGGCACTTGGGAGGTTGATACATAATGGCCTAACTATACGTTCGGCCTATTTTGTGATCCCTGTGCAAACAGGAGATTCCACAGGGATTAGAATTACGACGTTGTGATACATTTCACACCCTTACAGTTTTTCCTTTATAGACTTTGATTACGAAATTAGCCTAAAAAGTGAGGAATTTAGGATACCTTGTAAACATCATTAATCCTGAGTGAGGTATTTACTGGGTGTGGTAAAGAGTTCCCATTTCACGTTTTCTCTTTGAAAAGGAACCATACGGAACATCTGGAACCAGTATTTAGCTAACTCACTTCCAGGTGCTCAGCCACTTTTCCAGGCCTTTCCTCCCGATAAATTTCAGCATGTCTCACCTGCTGACATCCATCAGGGAAAAACAGTGGGGATGCCTCTTTTAAAGTTGAGAGCAAATTTGTGCACAACTGTGATCCCTGAACAAACCCTTGTTTGCATAGGGTTTGATATTCATCTCCTAGCCTATGATCAGGGCCATAGTTTTCAGCCAAAATTTACCAGTAGGGTAAGGCCAGGAAAAAACGGCAATACCTGAGGAATATGGTGTGATAAATATCGAGTCTGCATGTTGTTCCTCATTTTCAAGTTGAAAACCCAGAATAGGAGGTATTTATCACACCCGATAAATACTGCATCATGCAGATTAAGAGTGGCAGTGAGTTAGGTGTTTTAAGTGATGACAAATACACAGTGTTATAATATTTAAATGGTGCGATAAATAGCACCTCTAATAAGCTTTATCCCTAAAATGATGGAATGACATGCAGATGTTGGTACTTACAGCACCAAAATCTTCAAGTCCCTGTAATTAACACCATTTTTGCCAAGATAAATATCTGGGGGAGGAATAGGTTTTGTCGCAACATATATGTCCTGGGTGCAATAACATACAATAAACTCAAAATTTCGATATGTTGGTAACATGAGTTATAACACATCTTTCAGTTTGGTAGCCAACTTGTAATTGAGAGTCAGATCCGGTAGTTATCCCACCCTATTCTGCTAATCTTGTAATAGGGGCAACGATGCCCTTCCTCATTTGTGATTGATCATCTCTAAGAGGCCAGCCCTCAGACGTCTTCCCACGAAAGGTGACATCACTGTTTCCATAGGAGGAGTCCATCTCCACCTCCTTGTCTGCCTGCAATGGAAGATACTGCATCCCTCTGAAAAACTGCCACTGTGTGACACTGTTCGTTTAAATCCATTCTTGTTTGGGTGGCAGGTTTCACTGGGATGAGTCATTGTTGGTCCTTAAGCTGAGACTGTCTGTTCACCTAACAAAATAAACATGACCACCCTCGGACACATCTACAAGCATCTGGTACCAGTGCACTGCAAATGCCTGACCTGCTCATGAGCAGGTAAAACATTAACTCTACTGCATATTAGACTTGCCTTTGGCAAAGTCCACACACAAGGTTAGTAGCCTCACGTGCTCCGGGCTGTGACAATTTGGATCACCACACTTAGGATGTCAGTCAGTCCCATAAATTAGGGAGTTACAGTGATATTGTTAATAGCTGCATTTTACTCTTCTATTTTATCCACTTATAAATGGGCTGTTTTTCTAAAAGACCTAGCATTGCTTCAGTATTCACTTTGTGTGTTATTCACGTGTTACCTGTACATTAAGGCCAGATGCATTATTTACTGTTCGCAAATAGTGGTTGCAATTTGTGAATAGTAAATAGTTTGGCGAACCAACCTATGTATAAATAAGTCCGTTTCGAAAATTCAGATTTGGAGTGGGTCGCATTCCACCCTACCTTATTAATGTTTATGAGGCAGTTCACAAATTGTGACTTGATTTGTTTGGAAGCCATCAGGAACTCCTGGGTTCAGCATACCAACATGTCTTTGCCTTTCAATTCAGTAAAAAAATGCATTCCGTTTTCCTTATTGGAAACAGGATTGCATTAAAAAATTTGAGAGTTGGAAGTGTTCTTGTGGACCACTGCCTACTCCACAACAAACCTTTTTTAGCCTACACAAACCAGCCGAAGGAGACCACTTCCCTTTTGCAAGAGGGTTACCACCCAAACATTGTGATCAATAAGTATTCAATAGTTCACAATCGTTTTTTCAGACCTACACCATTGCTACATATGGACGGCAAATGCCATTTGGAAGGGAAATCTACCACACGCCACTTCCAAATAGCGAGTTCTTATCCATTTCTTAACCCATTTTAGGTGTTGCAAAACTTACTGATCCCTAAAATGTGTTTAGTACTATGCAAAAACCATTTTTGCTGTTACACACTCCAAATTGGAGCATTTGCAACCACAAAAATACTCTGTACACCTGGCCATTAGTTTCTAAACCTAAATCACCCTCCATGGCTAGGCTTAAGTTTTCACTGTTTAACCAAGCTACACTCTCAAAGTCAAAGCACAGTAATTGGTTCTTGTTATTCTGTGAGACATGCGTCAGTACTCAATCTCCTTGAATCCATCCACAAAAGGTAAAACTTGACTTTAAGAATTTCCCAGAATCTCTACATGCAGCATCTCATTTTTATTTGTAAATATACTCAGAAGCATAAGAACTTGCTTCAGAGGGGATAGTATCTCCATCCAGGCTCATCTTCTTGTTAGTATTTTTGATCTCATTAATCTAAGTGGTTCGCTCTTAACCTTTTATTGCAATATCTGCAAGTTGCATGTTGAACAAATTGTCTGCCTTGAGACAGAGAGATTGTACCATCGAGACAATCATTTTCTCCTAAAACATTAGATGTAGCAACTAACTTGTTCTGGGACCCAGAACTGCTTGAGAGGACGGTCACGTGAGCTCCCGTCATGCTCAGTGGCTAGGAGCCTGAAGGAACTCGCATGATGGCGGTGGTGGCAGTAGCGGAATGGCGTGGGATCTCTGCGGTCTCTAGATTAAGTCAACAGAGGCATTTCCCCTTTCTTTTGGCCAGAAAAGAAGACGAAAAAACAAGCAAGTGAAGGACGGGATACCGGGTTTTCATGGGATGCCCAAGCACTGAGGAGCGGTTACGAGGTCGGAACTCCGACGGCACCGCTATGGAACCAGCGAGGTGAGACAGCGTTTGCTGTTGGTACTCGTCTCTCCTCGTTCTAGGAGAGGGGCGTGTTTTCTTCCAATTTTCTTCGCTCATAGCCTTGGTCCCGGCGGGGAGCCGGGAACCAGGAACCGTGACAGCTGAAATAAAAGCTGAAGGGAGAGGAAAATCGTGGATCTCTTGCTCCCTCGCGCTGCGCTTGGAGAAGTGCATATTGTTTTTAAAAAAGACTTGTGACACTGAGTCTCTATGATTTACGATTAGGATAAATTAGAGACGAGGCTGCAGAAATGAAGGCAGCGACAGCTCTTCAGAGTAAAGCCAGCAAAGGAAGGAGGGGGTAAAAAAAGAAAAGTAAAAGGCAGTCAAGATCGACAGTGGATGGCATTAACGCACGGTGTATGCTAGCATTGCAGAGTGTCCCTTTTCTGCTTCTAACCACGGGAAGTAAAGCAAGGGGAAAGGGGAAAGAATAAGAGCGGAGGAAGCAAAAGGAATTAAGCAAAAAGAAGCTAAAAGAAAGCAGGAAGAATTAAGGGGAGAAGAGAGAGGAAGAAAAAAGGAGGAAAAGCACAAAGCAGCATACAAGAGTGGGAAAGGAAGTATAAAGCAGGAAAAGGGAGCTAGGAAGGAAGAAGGATGAGGGAAAAGGAGGAGAGGAAGAAAGGAAGAAAAAGGGAAGGGGTAAAAAGGGAAAAAAAAAAAAGGGGAACGATGTATAAGCATTTTTTATGGTCTTACCACAACGAGATAACAGTCTGTCCACATAATGAAGCATATGACCCGTGATGTAACAGGGAGGACAAGAATGATTGGAAAAAATATGAAGGGGTCCAAGTCAAAGATTTAGGGCCAGATGTATCAAGCGATTTTGCATTCGCAAACGGTGCGAATCGCAAAATTCGGCTGCTTGCGAATGCAAAAATGCCTTTCAGAATGTATGAAAGGCATTCGCAGTGCAATTTTAAGGAATTGCAAAAATAGCGATTCCTTCAAATTGCGACCCCATTTAGAGAATCGCATATTGCGATTCTCTAAATAAGAAATCGCAAATAAGGAATCCTTATTTGCGATTTCTTAAGCACATGTATCAAGCATTTCCTAAATGCGAATTAAGCATTTAGGAAATGCAATTACCACAAACAAATGTTTGGTGGTAACCATGTGCAAATTTTAAAAATACATTTTAAATGCATTTTTAAAATTGACATGTAGCGCACACATGCCCCTAAGGGCAGCAGAGGGGGCCTTAGGCCCCCAGCACCCTGCGATTTGCATTTCCTAAATTGCAAATTCCTAACTGGAATTCGCAATTTAGGAAATGCAAAACCATTCGCAACAGGCCCATAGGTGCAAATGGGGTTGGATTCTCTATTTGCGATTCGGTAATAGCATTTGCGAATTTTAAGAAATCGCTATTACCGAATCGCAAAAATCATACATACCATTTTGCATTTCTTAAATAGCGATTTGTTAAAATTCGCTATTTATGAAACGCAAATCGTTTTTTTGGATACATCTGGCCCTTAGTTGCCAGTTCTAAATAGACTAACCCCAGGCTCTGTCGTGCATCTTCAGGAGAGATACAGAGAGATGGTATCACAGAACAGGACATCTTTCAATATACTTCCACCTCCAATTAATTTCTACTGAACTTCAGAGGACTAATTCGGGAGAAGCTTGTCCCCCTCCTCCGGTTCATACAGCATCAGAAATGGAAAGGGCAACATATCCTCGCATAACGAATAACAGTATCTCCTCAGGTAGCTTTATCAATTCTGATAAAATTTCTCACATAGTCCTGGAGGATACCCTGCAGAATAAGGAAAAGACCATATATCCCTTATTTGCAACCACCAGCAATCATGTTCACCCCAGGTTAACCACAAAGGACAACGATAAGGGCCCCAGGCAAGCTTTGATTCCTTCAGGAGGCGAAAGGGGCATGTTGCCCACCTCTACAGCTGCAATTTCTGACAGTGATATGATAGACAATTATGGTCTGGTATCCGATCCTACACCTTTAAAGGGTGGGGCCGCCAAGGATCCAAATCTCGCCACTTCTAGCTCCAGCAGCGCGATTACATCGCGATTACAAACTCAATGGAGGACTGGATGCGACAAATTCTACAAGAGCTGCGGACAATCAAGCTATCTCAGGAGGAAGCTCACAAGGAGACCAAGGCTCAGCTTAGTCAGTTAAACACCAATTTGACCCACCTATCCGCAAGGCTATCTCTGGTTGAGCAGCGGGTATCGGACCTGGAGGATTCGGGACACAGATTCAAATAGAACTAGAGGAGTTACAGATAAAGCTAGAGGATTTAGAAAATAGATCACAACGTTTGAATCTTATATTTACAGGGGTTCCGGAGGATTTGGAGGCAACATCATCAGTCACCAAGGTGGTCTCTGACCTTATACATAATACTATTCTCCCGGAGATCGCCAAGTCAGATATGGATCTCTCCATAATGCGAGCACATAGGGTACCCTTTGTGCGCCCTACAAATTCTAAATATCCTCACTCTATTTTAGTTAACTTTGGGGATTCCAGGATTAAAGAGCAAATCCTCTTACAGGCAATCAAAAAGAAGATCTTTAGGTCAGGAGATCTATTCAGTTTCTGTGTGTTTTCAAACGTGTCAGCTTCAGCAGCCAAACGACAATGTGAATTTGTGGGACTGATTGATGACTTTAAAAAACTTGGGACACAGGCAGGGATCGTTCAATTAGCTAAGTTGAAAGTTTTGAGTAATGTCAAAATGCATATTTTTCAACGAGTCCAAGATGCCAAAGACTTTTTAACCTCCCTAAACTGACATTTGTAATGACATATACCCATAAAGGGCAAGAAATAGGCTATGTGGGACAGTAGCGACTGTACAGGGGTTAATTTTCCTTTTTTTTTCTTTTCTTTCTTTCTTTCGCTCTCTTTTTTTTCTGCAATCCTTACCGCTCGCAGTAATGCGTATCCTTGGGGGTCAGGCTCCCGGAGTACTAAGTAAGTAAACTCAATTCAGGGTTTGGGGGGGTATGAGAGTTGGGGCACAGGGGGGGGCACTAGGGGAGGCAGGAGGGTGGGAGAGGCCAAGACGGGGAAGGACCTTGCCGAGTACAAGGGAGAGGGGCAAGAGACGATGGTGCACACAAGAGTGGGGATCACATAGTGGGGTTGGGGGATTAGGAAGGAGATTGCACAAAAAAAGCAGGTGATACTTAACCAGATTAATTATTTATTTGAAGAGAAAACACAAGACAAAAAATTTGTTAAATTCAAAGTATTAGGACAATGGGGCAAGGTAACAAAGATTAGCATCTTGCGAGAGGATGGGAATTAAATTAAGAACAGCCTCCTGTAATCTGAATGGGGCTAATAACAACGTGAAATTCTGCGCTGTAATAAGCTGATTAGAATCTGCACAGGTGCAAGTACTTCTCCTACAGGAAACACATTTAAAGATTAATGCTAGGCCGCCTAGACTCACGTCATATGTAGCCAATTCTTTTTATGCTTCGGCGAGTGCTGCAGTATGGGGGATGGCAATTTTGTTCTCTAGGAAATTTGTCGGGAGAATTAATAGTTCTCAAGACGAATAGTGGCTGTGTAATACAGTGGTGCGCACTTCCTTAACATATATTTTGCTAGTATAAGTCTGTAAAGATTACTGATATTGAAATACCAAGCATGTATGTTAGGAGGAGTGCCAAAGTGGTTCCACACCCAGCCACAAGGCGTGTAGATTGTGAGCCAAAAGTCCACAATGAGTAAATGAAATTTGAAAGAACCACGGCACATCCAGTCATTCCAAATGTATATCCTTTAATCTTCTTGGGTTATTCATTGGCTAAAAACCATTATAGTGTTCCATGTATAAACAGCAGACACGTGTTTCGTCATAACAACGACTTTCTCAAGGCTGTAAAGTAACATACAGAATAACATAGTCAGCCAATAATTCCATTGTCTAGTATCCGATCTTATTACCTTCACCCACAGGAGATGTGACCCATAAGTGTGTTCACACAAAGCTTCAGGCAAAAAACCGAGACGTGTTGTTCGAGATCCGCAGGCAAGATGGATACAAATCTCTGTGACTATGGCAGGCAAAGAGGTTCACTTTGTAAGTGATTATGGTCCGATAAAGGATGACATAAATCCAATGAAGTCCTTATATACACATCTTTCTCCTCTTCAAGGGTATTTTGTAATTTGTGGAGACTTCAGTGCTATACCAGATACTCGGTGGGACTCATCACGAAAGGACAAAGTACAAAACAAAACAAAAACTTCGCAAATCCTTGCTAAACTGACGCAAGTGCTAGCTCTAGTAGACGTGTGGCATGCTGATCATCTTTATGCTAAAGAGTACACATGTTATTTTAAAAGGTATAATACGGCATCTAGAATTGACTATATTTTAGTGTCATGTATGTTAAAATGATATAAAACAGGAATTTTTGCAAATTCTTTCTCAGATCACTCTGTTTCGATTTCGATGATTTTCAGGATTTGGGAGATCAGTTTCGTCGTTCACCATGGCGTCTGGATAGATCTCTCTTGACAGATACAGATTGGGTAGCCAGTCTAAAAGGGTTAGTAACTGACTTTCTGAGGGTAAATAAGGGATCCGCCTCTATTTTTTATGTCTGGGGGGCCACTAAAGCCTTCGTACGTGGGGAGGCTACCTCTTTTAAAGCATATCTAGGTAAAAAAGCACTTTACTTCAGAAGGAGGTAGAACAGGCCCTAAAAAGAAAGCAAATATGCTCTAGTCCGGAGACGGTACAAGGGCTGGCAAGGGCCCAGGTTAATTTAAGAGATTTGTTTCTGTCAAAGGTAATTTTAAATAGACACACTAGTTATCAACGTCAAAACGAAGAGAGTGAACATGCGGGTAGATTTCTGGCCTGGTCAATTAAAAAGCGCTAGCACTAGCTTAATAAAACCCATTTTCGTTGAAGAACAGGGCAGAATGGTCACACATTCTAAAGAGTTTGAGAAAGTGTTTCTATCACATTATTGCAAGTTATATACAGAGACACTACAAGCAAATAATTTGCAAATTAAACAATATCTAGACACAGTAACTCTATCAAGACTCGATGTGGAGGCACAGAACCTATTACTATCCCCTATTGCTTCTCAAGAAGTTAGTAAAGTAATAAGAGATGCTCCCAATGGTAAAACCCCAGGTGATGATGGCCTTCCGACAGAAATGTATAAAATCTTGCAAGATCAAATAGTGGATATATTACTATATTTAATTAATACAATATTAGAAGGAGCGGAGGTTCCCTCTGAGTTTTCAAGAGCTATAGTGGTCAGTTTTATAAAAAAAGATAAACCACCAGAATATCCGGGTTCATATCGACCAATTAGCTTGTTAAATCAGGATTACAAACTTTTTACTAAAATATTGGCAGTTTGCGTGGCTCAGGTGGCATCAGTACTGGTACATGAGGACCAGTGTGGATTTCTGCCAGGCAGGTTACTATCTACAAATACTAAATTTTTAGTACATGCTATAGACTATCTATCACATAGTTCCCATCTGCCGGTAATTATGATGCTCGATGCCGAAAAGGCATTTGACTTAGTTCTATGGCAAGTGCTATTCTTTGGTACTTGCAAAGTATGGCTTTCCCGTGAAGTTTGTTAAGATAATACAGACTTTGTATACTGGGGCTCAAGCCAAGATTTCAGTTAATGCTTAAACAGTAGGGTCAGTACAAATAGCACGAGGTACGCGTCAGGGCGGCCCTCTCTCGCCAGTCTTATTTGCACTCTTTATCGAGCCTCTAGCTGCAGCGATTCGACAAGATGTAACTATTCAACCCCCTTTGCCCTCAGCTCCTATAGTAAAGCTATTTGCGGATGACATGATTTTGTATCTTCGGGGGGATCAACATAATATCGATAGAACGCTGGCAAAGATCAGGGCATTCTCAGCGTTAGGAGGGTATAAATTAACCATTCTAAATCCGAGGCTTTGCTGTATAACATGGAATCATCGGTCCTGCCGCAAGGTATTCATGTTGCATCCCCATCATCCCATCCCATTAGATATCTAGTTATATACGTATCCCTGAGCTCGGCAGATTTGTTCCAGCTAAATTACATGAATGTTTTAAAAAAAAATCAAGGATTACTTCGTCAGTGGCAGGAGACTACCATGACCATTATTGGGAGGGCAGCATTGGTTAAAATGTCAATCCTTCCCTTACCAGTATTTGTTTTCTCAAGCGTGATTTTGCGAGTCCCAAAAAGGTTAGACGTATTAATTAGACAATTCATTTGGAATCACAAGAAGCCCAGGCTCCAGCTGGCAAAGCTATCTTTGGCAGTGGAAGATGGGGGACTAGCTCTCCCCAATATGATGGTGTATTATGAAGCAGCAGTGTTGGATTGGGCGCTAAGAGCAGCGCAAAAGCCAAAACATAATTTCTATTTCAATCAGATGCTGCTAGAAATTAACATTCAATTTTCACGCTTCTTGAAATTCCCTCGCTTACCAAAAAGGGTCAGATATAAATTCCCGGTTATGATTCAATTAGCCATATTACAGATAAAGGACAAGTACCAAATTGATAAAGCACATTCAATTTTACGAGTAAGGGATTTTTGGCTTTTAGGAGTGGAATTAACTCAAAGCATCATATAGCAATGGGAAGCACTGGGCTTTATGACTCTAGAGGATTTTTATCTGGCAGATCGGTTGAAAACATGGGCACAGTGTGTCAGGGGGGGTAAGCGATATTCCAGTTCATTTAAAATTCTCATATTGTCAAATTATGCACTCCCTATATTCAGTGCGACAACCATCGAACAGTGCTAATAAAGCTATAGCTCAAGCCTTTTATGAGAACCAATTAGGTATTGGTAAATGCTATAAACTACTTCAGGACGCAAAGTCAACCAAGGTCATTTCCCAGCTTTTGGCGCAAATAGCCAATATGATAGAGATGCAGCATTGGAGAAAGCATAATGAGGTGTCGTATAAAGCGCTTAGAGGGGCTAATTTTAAAAGGATTACTCTGTTTTCCAAGTGGTTGTTATAATGTACCCCCGCTAAGATAAAATAAATGTATCCAGAGACATCAGGTTTGTGTCCACGTTGTCAAAAATTTCAGGGGGACTGGATACATATGTGTTTCTCTTGTGAATTCTTGGCAAAATATTGGGAGTTGATTTTTCAGAGGTTAACCTCCTGGATAGGCCATGTGATTGCCCCTAGCCCATTGGTGGCTCTTTGGGACATTACGCAGGATTCAAACTTGTCAATTTCATGCAGACAAATAATTATTGTGGGTACTCTAATAGCTTTATCACTTATTCTCCAGGCATGGAAATCACCAGTCCCCCGACATACACATAATGGCAGGCAAAAATGGAGTCTACCAGGGTTAAAGAAAAATTGTACGCTCAGCGGGTAGGAACTATGAAAAGATACAAGGGGATATGGGCCAAAATGACCAATATGTTGATAAATCAAGTGGAGGGGAGGGAAAGCTGAAGATGGAAAATCAAAAGGTCTCAAATTTAAAAAATGTTTGTTATTTGCAAACAACTTTAGTATTAATGTAAAAGGTAATGTTATGAGTTGGACGAATGTATGTAATGCAAGTTTCCTGCGGAAAATAAAATATAAAACAAAAAAAAAACTTGTTCTGTTCTGTGCTTGTAAGCTCTTTGCTATGATTACTGATTGTCTTATTAACAAGTATTGCTCCTTCTCTATGGCGAAGCAGCGTTGCCCCCCCCCGCCAGCAGCAGCAGCTGCAAGACGTTTCCAGAAAACAATAATAAACTACGGGGCAGATTTATGAAAAGTTGAGCTACATTGCATGTAGCGCCACTTTTCTTGCGGCTTCTTGCGCCCCCCTACCGCCACCATATGTGTGCCATATTTAAAATGTGGCACACCATGGTGCAGGGTAGAGGGCAATAGCATCAGATTTTCAGACGCTATTGATGTACTGTTCAGGGTTAGCACCAAACTTTTGGCGCTAACCCTGAACGGTATGTATGGGCTCATTGTAAACAATGGTGTGCCCCCTTTTAATGCCTGCTCTGAGCAGGCGTTAGAAGTGCTGAAAAAAAATTACACAAAGAAATCTCTTAGATTTCTTTGTGCAATTTCTTTGCCCCCTGCCTCCCCCCCCAACAGGGGAATGCCACCTGTGCAAACATTATGCCTGGCATAGGCATAATGTAGCACAAAGGGTTACAAAGTGGAGCAATGCAGCAATTGTGCCATTTTGTAAATATGGCACGGGAAAAGGCCACATTAGAACCGCCTTAGAGTGAAAAAAATGATGCTAAGGCAGAAGTAAAGTAGCGCTAGGCCCTCTTAAATCAGGGCCTATGTTCATTATTGTTTTCTTGTAAAAGGGACAGGGCAGCGGGTGAAGACAGGGATGGAGGGGGAGTGCAGAGCACAGCCCCTCAGTGCACATGTATGTTTGGCCGGCCATTTCGGGCCAGACAACCACACATGCGCACTAGGCTCTCTTCAACCGGGCACTGCTTTGCTGGGTTGGAAATAGCAGGTAGAGACTTTCACTCTGCCTCTGAGCGCCCTGGTAGGATGCTCCATCCAGTCCTAACGCTGCTTTCATGCTGCCAGCAGCATGAAAGCAACGTTAGGATTGGATGCAGAGCAGGATGCAAGCCTGTGCCTGCAGTGGAGGACCGAAGAGCGGATTGGAGCTGCGAGAAAGGTACTTATTTTAGAAAATGATTATATATATATTTTCTTTGTACCCCCTGACCTCGCACCATGCTACCCGCTCCTTTTCCTTCCCGCAAACCACCACTGCTTATTAAGTCTTTCAGTTTTGTTCCAGATGCTCTTGCTTGTGAGGATCCATCCATTTGTGGAGGTTTTATAGTTTCAATAAGTGTAGAAGTTTCACAAAGTGCTTCTGACATTACTCCATTGACAGAGCAAAAGCGCTTGCTTCATGTGCTCATAGCACTAAATCCTCTAAAATATCTAACACCTGAAACATAGCTACTGGCATGACTAATGCTGAAGTACATTGTTAGCAAAGTCTCCACTTCATTGTTGAAACTGTTTGTGTAAGGGAAATGTGTTACTGTCTGTGCTAGATTTATTTCCTGCATATTAAGAGGTTCCTCATATTTTTTTTAAACTGAAGCATTGGTACTTTATTACTTCTTCCATCATCATTTTGTAGATTACTTGTGTGAGAAAACAGGGCTGATTGCAGAGCCCCCCTAACTTTTCTGCCCCCATTTTTCACCTTTTGCTGGTGTTTTCCTGACTTTTGGCTGTGCCCTGGGTACTGCTTACCAGTCCCAGGGCCAGTGTTTTGTGTAAAGTGAATATGCAAATTAGGCTAATTATAATTGGCAGTATTAACCTACCTATAAATCCCTAGTAAATGGTAGGGCATGTAGGTTTAGGGACCTCAGCATAGGTAGTGCACCCATAGGTGCACTGCTGAGGTGCGCAGGGTCATTTTAAAGGCAGGCCTGCCTTGCTAGCTGCTTTTAAATTAAAGTTAAATGCAAATTCGACTTTAGAATCAAAAGTACTTCCAAAGTCTTAAACTACCTTATTTTTACTCATAAGTCACCCCTAAGGTGTGCTCGATGTGCTCCTAGTGTTGGGTGCCATGTAACTATAAGCAGGGACCTTTTAAAAATAGTTTTATAAGCCCTGGTGAGGTAAAACAGCCAAATTCGTTTTTCCCTCACTGTAGAGAATGGCCTCCATAGGCTAAAATGGGGAGAATTTATTTTAATTAACAACGTCCCCTTAAGTATTGGATACCTCTAGTTTGCTATCAAATGAATTGTTATAATAAATCCCACAACTTACAATTGTTGGATTTAATATAACTAGTACAGGTAAAGAGTTTTAAACTCTACCTGAAAAGTTGCCAACTTCAGCTCTGTAGTGCCCTTCTCTGATTGGCCAGCCTCTGGCAGCCTGGCCAGGCTGCTTTGATGAGGTGTGAAGTGGCCTGGCTAAAAACAAAGGATGTGCCTTGGGGAGGAGACCTACCTCAGAAGATGGGGAAGCAGGGAGGGGAGGGCTGCCAAACTGGTCTTCGAAGGGAACATTAAAAAAAAAATACAAATTCACTGAAAAACAAAAAAGGTTAAAGGGACATTAAAGTCAGGAAATAGAATGTTAAAAAACAAAGAAACTCACTTAAAAAACCAAAGGTTACAGGGACGTTATAATTAAATGCTGAATTTACTTGCACAAAACCATGGAAATTCAGCTGTTATAGTAAGAGTTGGTTCAAGTAACTGTAACTTGTGCCCTAGGGTAACTATAACTCGCGCCCTCATCATGAACTGCTAACTACCCTATATATTGCATCACTCATAATTGATTGTTTTTTGGTTTTTTTAAAATAACTTTTATTTATAACAATAACAACAGTTGCCAGATGCATGTAATATATTTCCACATTTGACACCCATATTGTAATTAATGCATAGGCGGTCATTACGAACATGGCGGGATGCACCGCCGCCGACCATGCTGACGGTCGACGGAAGACCGCCAGTGGCGGCGGCAGGCATGGAGCCTCACGCGGTGAGGCCCGCCATGCTGGCGGGGGTGGATGCTGCTCCACCCTCACTGCCACGTCAGACCATACACCGTCACTCCTATAATGAAGAAGTTATAGGCGTGGCGGTGTATGGAGACGTGCCGATGCCGGCGGAGCAGCATCCAAGGAGCCCGTTCCCTCCCGCAGCAGTGTGACGGAAAAGGTAAGTGCTGTCCGAATTAGAAGGGGGGAAGGGAGTGTGTGTGTGAGTGCATGGGGGTGCGCATGAGTATTTGTGAAGGGGGGATGTGTGTCTGTGTATATAAATGCGTGTGTGTATGTAGGTGTATGGGTGCATGAGGATGTGGGGTTTGGGGGGACCTGTATGTATTGGGGAGGGTAGGGGATGGTGAGGGGGGAGCTGGGAGGCCTATATGGACATTTGGGGGAGGATGGTTGGGGGGGGTCGCTTTTCGGGGTTCAGGGGTGGGGGCAGTTCTAGGGGCTTGGGTGGTGGGTGGGGGCCTGGCGTGTCACATATAGGTGTCAGGAATGAGAAATTCTTGTCACCCGTATGCTTTCCGTCAGGGATTACCAGGTGAGGTATCCCGCCAGGAAATCCCTGATGCAAATGGGATCATAATCCCACTGCAGGTCTGGCCTCCACCACTGGGTCGAATGTGTCTAACGGAGGCCTGGGTGGCAACTCTGGCCTGGCGGTGGGTGGTAGTGAACTGGCTGACTTGCAGCCAGTTCACTACTGTGTTCAGAATATGGCGGTCTGGACCGCCATGCTGTTGGTGGTAATGACCGCCACCGCCGGCGTGGCAGTCATTACCGTGATGTTCATAATGGCCACCATAGTTTACATTACAGTTAGCTCAGACCCTCGCCATGCATCCAGTTGTCACAGGCAGGGAGTAGCATGTACAGTGTTCTCCTCACCCCCTCAGCTTGATGAGAGGCCATTGTCACTGTTTTTAATTTTTTCCTCTCTTTTTCTGCCTTTTTCGTTTTTTTTATCTTGGTCTGCGTCAAAGTCCGAAAAGGAAAAATAAGTGCAGGTCCTCCTGGGGACCACCTGCAAACACTGGATCAAGTTAATCACTGTTTATATCTATATCTATATTTATATCTATTTCGATATCTCTATCTATATATCTATATCTATTTTCAGTTGAAAAAACAAAGTTTAAGATGACATTATAGGTACATTTCAAAATGGGTTAAAAACTAATGTTTATAACCCACAAAACTCTGAAATTGGGCAGTTATAGTTTAGTAAACTAACTATAACATGGGCCCCCATGCACTGTTTATGACCTCACATATTACATCGCTCTGGCATGTTAAATGACATAATTGATTACATCACTGATGACATCCTAAATGACATTAGTGATGACATAACTAATGACTTAATCAAAGCTACTGCTCCTCATATGCTATAAACCCATAGATCAGTTTAGAAAGAAAAGCTGGAAGTAAAGGGCCCACACATATATACAGCATAGATTAAATGCATGTGTGCATGTTCGAAATTGAAATAGTGTATTACTAGAGACAAGTCTGATTCACTTTGGTGAAAGGTATAGGGCACACACTTTGGGGGTCATTCTGACCCTGGCGGTTCGAGTCCGCCAGGGCCATTATGACCGCAAGCACCGCCAACAGGCTGGCGGTGCTTTTTTCCCCATTTCGACCGCAGCAGTAAAGCCGCGGTCGGACCGCCGGGGCCGGCGGTTTTCTGCCATTTCTGCCCCGGCGGCTATAATCCGCCAGGGCAGCGCTGGATTATGACCCCCTTACCGCCAGCCAGTTTCTGGCGGTTTTCACCACCAGGAAGAGGCTGGCGGTAAGGGGTGTCTTGGGGCCCCTAACAGGGCCTGCCCAGCTTTTCACTGTCTGCCTAGCAGACAGTGAAAAGCGCGACGGGTGCAACTGCACCCGTCGCACGGCCGCAACACCGCCGGCTCCATTCGGAGCCGGCTCCTGTGTTGCAGCCTCATTCCCGCTGGGCCGGCGGGCGCAAACTTGGTTTGCGCCCGCATGCCCAGCGGGAATGTCAGAATGGGGACCGCATGGCGGTTTCCGCCTCCGCCAAGGTCGGAATGACCCCCTTTATCTGCCAGTAAACTGTTAAGTGCAAACACTGCTTCTTTTAAACAAAATAGCAAATGAGCACAACTAGTGTAAGCTGCAGACATATGTTATAAACAGATTGCAACTTAAATCAAAGTCCTGTTGCCAAAATATGTGAGAAAAACTAAAACTTAGTCTTGCAATACATTTTTCCTCTGTGGATTTCTTTGCATATGCTAATGTTAAAGAGTTGTCATGTATTGTTTTGACAATTTCTATGTAAACTGGAGATTTAGAAGGTGCAGATATTTATTTCCAGAAGTTCATTGAAAATTTAAAGACATTATACATTGTTGAAGAATGTATAATCCATGGGTGACTGACAAATGGTTGGTCTCAGAATGATTGGAAGTCTTGTCTTTATGGTGTACACCATTCTGCTCACTTCAGGAGTATGTATGAGATATTCTTACAAACCATAGAGGGTTGTTCCAAGAACCTGGCTGTACATGCCTTTTGTGTAGCTAATGCACAAATCTGAAGAAATTATTTGTCAAACGAGATGTTTAATACGGAAATCTTATTTAAGTAAATAATCAGAAAACATACTTTGAAATGGTATTCAAGGTTCAAAATTACTGATCGCATTAATGTCTACAAAGATATTACAGGGGCAAATCACAAAGGTAACTTACACTTGTGAGTAATTTACACATGTAGGTTTACTCTTACATAAATTGCCTTCATGTTAATGTCTACAGAGATATAGGGGGTTATTACAACTTTGGAGGAGGTGTTAATCCGTCCCAAAAGTGACGGTAAAGTGACGGATATACCACCAGCCGTATTACGAGTTCCATAGGATATAATGGACTCATAATACTGCTGGTGGTATATCCGTCACTTTACCGTCACTTTTGGGACGGATTAACACCTCCTCCAAAGTTGTAATAACCCCCAATATGTTTCTTACAGATCTGAATACCAGTAAAAAAGACCATAATATCTGCTAAAATGGGTGATTTCACACATATACTTCATGTTCTGCATGTTGTAAAAGGCTACACCCATAAGCACTACAGAGGTTATGGAACATTAGGGGGGTCATTACAACCCTGGCGGACGGTGTTAAAGGTGCGGCAATACCGCAAACAGGGCGGTGGACCAAAAAAGGGAATTATGACCCTGGCAGAAACCGCCAACAAAGACAGCCACTTAAACACACCGCCCGCCACGGCGGTACAGACAAGCAGCACGGCGGTCACCGCCAACAGACAGGCGGAAGACAATGTACCGCCCATAGTATCACAACCCGCCAATCCTCCACCTTTTCCGGGGCGGATTCACCGTGGATAAAAACACGGCGGAAACAGTTACTGCAATGGGAAAACGCTCACCTCAACACATCCCACGAGGAACGAGGACTCCATGGAGCCCAAATTACACATTCTTCCGGCCCTTGTATTCCTACTCATCTACGAAGCCCAACAGCGGCGCGGCCGAAGACAACGGTGAGTACAGCACCTACGACATGGGGGAGGGGGGAGGCAAAAGTTAGGGGGACACCCACGAAACACTCCCACCCTCACATATTACAACATACACACCAATGCATCCAAAAAAATCACAGTAACAACCCACAATCCCCCCGGAAGAATGCAAAGACAAAGCAAAATCTGATCAAACATTGTAATGTATCAATATATATGTCTGTCAAAAATATACAGATATATAAGAAAATCAGCCAAAAATATATACATTACGAGAAGTAGTGCAGATATGCACATAGCAATGTCCGTGCACCACTAGTCCAAAAATGCATGGGCGAGGCCCACAAAAGATAACTGTCCTCAATCGGAGAGAACACTGCCGGGGCATCAGATAGAAATACTACAGGCACCTCAGGGGGAAGGATAGGGGGGGCACCTCAGCCGGATGACTGCAAAGCCAGATCCACGACGGGGCTCCATGCCCATTGATGTATCCTGAGGAGTACAAAGCCACAGTCTCTCAAGTCTCACAAGTGGGTGGCTTGCCCACTGATCAATCCAGGGGAGTGCAAAGCCACAGTCTCTCAAGTCTCTACAGTGGGTGGGTTGCCCACTGTACCATCCTGGCGAGTGCAAAGCCACAGTCTCTCAATTAGATAACATCCGCCAGTGGCTCTGGAGGGGGACTGGTGGCCAGACTGCATCAGTCTCCCCGTGAAAGTTCTTGTCCCGTCACTGTCCCAGATGCACATGGGATAAGGATGCTTGATGTGGCCGTCTTTACATTCTTAGCCGGTGCATGCCCTGTTCAGCGGTGCTTTGCCATGGCGGTCTCTGGACTGTTCAGCGGTGCTTTGCCATGGCGGTGCTTGCCCTGTTCAGCGGTGCTTTGCCATGGCGGTGTCTGGACTGTTCAGCGGTGCTTTGCCATGGCGGTGCTTGCCCTGTTCAGCGGTGCTTTGCCATGGCGGTGCTTGCCCTGTTCAGCGGTGCTTTGCCATGGCGGTCTCTGGACTGTTCAGCGGTACTTTGCCATGGCGGTCTCTGGACTGTTCAGTGGTGCTTTGCCATGGCGGTGCTTGCCCTGTTCAGCGGTGCTTTGCCATGGCGGCGTCTGGACTGTTCAGCGGTGCTTTGCCATGGCGGTCTCTAGACTGTTCAGCGGTGCTTTGCCATGGCGGTCTCTAGACTGTTCAGCGGTGCTTTGCCATGGCGGTTCTGGACTGTTCAGCGGTGCTTTTCCATGTCGGTTCTGGACTGTTCAGCGGTGCTTTGCCATGGTGGTCTCTGGAACGGGCATTGGTGTGCGGCATGACGATCCCTAGACTGGGCATTGGTGTGTGGCATGACGTTCCATGGACTGGGCATTGGTGTGTGGCATGACGTTCCCTCATAGCGCACCGGGGCTGTGGCAGCCGGGTCCCTCCTGGGCACTGACTCCGGCGGTGGTCTCCTGACCAGTGACAATACTTGGGCCCTCCTGGGCAGTGACTCCGGCGGTGGTCTCCTGACCAGTGGCGATTCTTGGGCCCTCCTGGGCAATGACTCCGGCGGTGGTCTCCTGACTAGTGACGATACTTGGGCCCTCCTGGGCAATGACTCTGGCGGTGGTCTCCTGACCCGTGACGATACTTGGGCCCTCCTGGGCAATGACTCCGGCGGTGGTCTCCTGACCAGTGACGATACTTGGGCCCTCCTGGGCACTGACTCCGGCGGTGGTCTCCTGACCTGTGACGATACTTGGGCCCTCCTGGGCACTGACTCCGGCGGTGGTCTCCTGACCAGTGACGATACTTGGGCCCTCCTGGGCACTGACCAGTGACGATACTTGGGCCCTCCTGGGCACTGACTCCGGCGGTGGCGGTGGTCTCCTGACCAGTGACGACGGTGCTGGCGGTGGCGTCTCGACCGCCGGGAATGATGCCGCCCTTCTCCACCGTGAGACTCACAACAGGCTGGGCAGACTTCCTCTGGGTCTTCCCCACCTTTGGTAGAGTCACAGCTGACTCTCCAATCCCCTTGGGACCCCTGTGAGTTGTTTTCCCACCAGGAGTCTTCACATGGTCACGTCGTCCACTTTCCAATTTCAGAGCCTTTACAGGGGGTGGGCTGCCAGTGCCTTGGCTCCGGGCCATACTGCCTGCCCTGTTGGCCGGTGCACTCCACATACCTTGAACAGGCACCACTGGTATTGGAGGCTTTTTGGGTGAGACGCTAGAACAGGACTGATGAATTGGAGGGGGGTAAAAAGGTCAACTTTACACAGGGACAGTTTCTGACGAACACTGGGATGGGTAGTTGGAGGGGGTCTGGGAGTGGAGGAAGAGGAGGTTGTTGTAGGAGGTGTCACTTTAGGTGTTTTGGGTGCAGGTGCAGGTACTGGAGGCTGTCGTGAGGTGGATGGATGTTGGGTGTGTAGGTGCCCGCGTTTGTGTACTTTGGGAGGGGGCGTCACAGACACACTGGGAGAGGACACAGGGGACGTGTAAATGGCAGTGGATGTGGTGAGTGCAGGTGAGCGGCTTGTGGTGCTGGGTGTCCTGGTGCGATTCCTGGTGCCTGTAGATGTGGTGCATGCAGGTGTGTGTGTAGACGAGACTGGGAGGGAGGAGGGAGAAGAGGAGGAGGGGGACACAGTGGAGGCAGTGGATGTTGCTGTGTCTGTATGTGTGTGATGCTTGCGTGAGTGCCTGTGGGTTGTGTGGTGCCTATGTTTGCTTGAGCTACTTGTGTGTGCTGACTTGTGTGCATGCTGGTCTGTAGGTGTGCTTGGGATGGGCTGGGGTACAGGGGATTGGGTCTGGGTGGAGGAGGTTGGAGGGGGGAGGCTAGACACTGGGACAATGGCTGCCATCAGTGCTGAGGCCAGGGATTGCAGGGTTCGCTGAAGGACAGCCTGACCAGAATGAATGCCCTCCAGGAATGCATTACCGTGTTGCAACTCTCGTTCTACACCCTGGATGGCATTCACAATGGTAGACTGCCCAACAGTGAGTGACCTGACGTGGTCAATGGCCTCCTCACTGAGGGCAGCAGGGGTGACTGGGGCAGGGCCTGAGGTGCCTGGGGTGAAGGTGATGCCCACCCTCCTGGGTGAGCGGGCACGGGGCGAACGCTGAGGGGCTGCTGGGAGGGTGGTGCTGGTAGGGGAGGTGGCGGCTGTACCTGTAGTAGTGGGGCGCACAGATGGTGCCGCCACCACAAGGGAGCCCCATCGGCGGAAGAGTCCGTGTCGCTGGTTGGTGATCCGGTGGCCGACGTGAAGCTCCCCTCGCCCTCCGTCCCACTGGTGCATTCTGAGTCCGTGGTGTGGCCCTCCCTGGCCATGTGGGATGCAGCTCCCTCTTGCTCCGATGCCACTGTACCTCCGCCTGATGATGCTGATGCACAAAAGAACAGGGAGAGCACAAAAAGTGGGGGGAAAGACAGAAGAAGAACAGGTTGAGTGCATGGCATACCGCTACCGTTGGCGGACAAGACAGACACAGCAGCCCCCTGCATTACGCCGTGCTCCTGGCCTCTGCATATGCAATTCCTGGGATATGGCCTACATCGCTATGGTGGACATCTGCACACATGGATGCCACAGGGGCAACTATACCTGTACTTGGCACTGTACTGAGGTGGGGTAGAGTGCCACATGGGCTGCATTACAGAGGGGCCTAGTCTACGAATTTCTGGCTGGCCTAGGTACACCCACAGCCCTCCTCCCCCACCCAGACCCCTTTACTGCAGGCAAAGTCCGCAGAATGAGGTTGTACTCACCCCCTTGTGTCCGCTGTGATGCCGTCAAGCGCCCATCCAACTCCGGGTAGGCCACCGCCAGGATCCGGAACATCAGGGGGGTCATAGTGCAACAGGCACCCCTCCCACGTTGGGAGGCCATCCCCAGCTGAGCCTCCGCCGTCTTCTTGCTGCAGCAGCGAATGTCCTCCCATCTTTTCCGGCAGTGGGTGCCCCGTCTCTGGTGGGCCCCCAGGGTCCGGACCTCCTTGGCGATGGCACGCCAAATGTCCCTCTTCTGGTGGGCGCTGACCTACATGACATGCACAAGGGAAGAAGAGAAGTCATTACCAACTGCTCCGTCGATGTGAGTGGCCCCCCTCCCTACTCTAGCCATGTGGCCCATTCATTGACATGCATTAATGTTCCCTGAACTCTGCCCCCTTCCCTCTTCCACCCAGCCCTCTCCACCCAGGCATAGCCCATACAACGTGCTCCCTGTGTACTAACCTGTTGGTCTGGAGGACCGTAGAGTAGCGTGTACTGGGGGAGGACCCCGTCTACAAGTTTCTCCAACTCCTGAGCAGTGAAGGCAGGGGGCCTTTCCCCAGACGCAGCAGCCATCTTCGCTTCCAGACCGAGGTCACAGCAGCACTTGCAGTGTAGGTCCTCTCCTGTCGAAGGTCAGGTATCTAGTGATTGAACAGATAGAAAATGGCGGTGACGTCCACGGCGGTGACGTCCGCGGTGGCACGTATCATCACCGCCGGCGCACCTGTTCATTGGCTCCTGGGACTCATAGGGTCCTATGTGAACCAATGCAGCATTGCGCCGCGGTCTACGACCGCCTACCGCGACGGTGTGCAACGCCAGCGCAGTTACCCCACAATCCCATTGACCCAGTGTAGAGGTCAGGCAGCCGCAATTTCAGGGGCCCACATGGTTTCATTTAATTCTGCGTCACACATAGCTAGGCCTACACTCAACACACATACAGGAAGGGTTTTGTGTGTGGTATCGTGTTCTGTGTAACTGTGGGTACATACCTGGATGAAAATTTACTTTATCGTCGCTCTTGTCCTTCGTAGGCGCCGTCAGCTGGGACATGTGAGAAGATGGAGGAATCCTCCGGTGTACCGACCGCTGGTCGACCTGTTGACAGTGGAAGAGCGACATGTCATCGTCACCTACAGGTTTGACCGTGCCACAATCCAGGAACTATGTAGCCAGTTGGAGCCAGACCTGATGTCACCAATCCGCCATCCCACAGGAATCCCCCCTGACGTGCAGGTGCTGTCAGTGCTCCATTTCCTTGCAAGTGGCTCTTTTCAGACAACAGTGGCCATGGCATCAGGGATGTCCCAGCCTATGTTTTCCAACGTCTTGTCCAGAGTGTTGTCTGCCCTGCTGAAAGACGTAAGGAGATACATCATTTTCCCTGAGGTGGAGGATTTGCCTACAGTTAAAAGTGACTTCTATGCCCTTGGACATATCCCCAACGTCATAGGTGCCATTGATGGGACCCATGTAGCTCCTGTCCCCCCCCCCCACAGGAGTGAACAGGTGTACAGAAACAGGAAGAGTTATCATTCTATGAATGTACAGATGGTCTGTTTGGCAGACCAGTACATCTCCCAGGTTAATGCTATGTTCCCTGGCTCTGTGCATGACGCCTACTTCCTGCGGAATAGCAGCATCCCTGATATGATGGGTCAACTCCAGAGGCACCGTGTATGGCTATTAGGGGACTCTGGTTACCCCAACCTTTCCTGGCTACTGACCCCAGTGAGGAATCCCAGGACCAGGGCAGAGGAACGCTACAATGAGGCCCATGGGCAGACTAGGAGGGTGATCGCACGCACCTTCGGCCTCCTTAAGGCCAGTTTCAGGTGCCTCCATATGACAGGTGGTTCCCTATTCTACTCACCGAAGGTGTGCCAGATCATCATCGCCTGCTCAATGCTTCATAATTTGGCTTTACGACGCCAGGTGCCTTTTCTGCAGGAGGATGGTCCAGATGACGGTGTTGCGGCAGCTGGGGAGCCTGTGGAGCCTGGGGACAGTGATGAGGAGGAAGCTGAGGAAGAATACAACGACAACAGGGAGTCAGTCATACAGCAATATTTCCAGTGACACACAGGTGAGAACATTTTCAGATTTTACATTACATTCACTGTTACACGTCTTCCTCAGTCCTGTGTGTAATTACTTGGGATTATTTGGTAACTGAGTTGTTTCTTTCCATTACGGTTTCACAGGTGTGGTTACCAACGTGTGTCATCTACTTGCATCCTTCAAGGACTTTTGATGTGTGACAGTGGTATGTTGCTTTTACATCTCGCAAGGCATTTTCACACTGTCATTGATATTACATTTTAACAAATCGTAGACTGACTCCAGATTGTTTTGTGTTTCAAGGGTGTTTATTGCAGTGCTCAGAATTGGGAGGGGGTTGTTAAATGGTGATGGGTGATGGCGGAGGAATGTCCATGGCAGAGTCCAGTCTATTAGTCTCACAGGTGCACTGCCCATCTGGGCATAGGAAGAGGAGCTGGGGCAGTTCAACTATGGACAGGGTAACAAAGTGGGGCAGTGGGGGGACAATCAGGGTGGTCTCATTTCCTGGCGGGGGTCTTGCCATCTTGCTCTGTCCTGTTCCTGGATCTCAGGGACCGCTTGCGGGGTGGTTGTCCGTCTGCAGGGGGTGGGGTGCTGGTGTGGTGGTCCTGTGGCGGGGCATCCTGTCCACTAGTGCCGGTGGAGGCGGTGGGCAGTTCATCGTCCATGCTAGTGTCAGGGGCCCCTTGGAGTGCCACGGTGTCCCTCAGGGTCTGCTGTATGTCCTTCAGCACCCCTACGATGGTGCCCAGGGCGGAGCTGATGGTCCTGAGCTCCTCCCTGAACCCCAAATACTGGTCCTCCTGCAGGCGCTGGGTCTCCTGAAACTTGACCAGGACCGTGGCCATCGTCTCCTGGGAGTGGTGGTATGCTCCCATGATGGAGGTGAGGGCCTCGTGGAGAGTGGGTTACCTTGGCCTTTCCGCCCCCTGTCGCACAGCAGCCCTCCCAGTTCCCCTGTGTTCCTGTGCCTTCGTCCCCTGGACCGTGTGCCCACTACCACTGCCCCCAGGTCCCTGTTGTTGTTGGGGTGGTGGGTTTGCCTGGGTTCCCTGTAGTGGTGGACACACAGCTGATTGACCTGTCCTGGGTAGGGAGGTTTGGGCCTGCTGGGTGGGTGCTGTGCTGGTGTTACCAGAGGGTGGAAGGTCAGTGTTAGGCTGTGCCTGTGCGAGGGGAACCGACTGTCCTTAGGCCCACGATGGTCCGGGCCGGTCATCAGGCTCCAGTAGGGCAGAGCTGCTATCGTCACCTTGGGCCTCTTCTGGGGGTGGAGTGGTGTTGTCTGGACGCTCTGGTGTGGTGACGGTCCTTCGTGTTCCTGCAGGGGCATAAGAGCATGATTATTGCATGTGTGTGTGTCATGGTGTGCAATGGGTGGGTGAGCGTGTACCCCAGTGCTAGCATTCCTGTGTGGGGGCTTGTGTGATGATGGTTAGGGGGTTGTTCTGGGTATGTGCAGTGGGCTTGCTTAGGTGATAGGTGTCCATGCTTCGTTGTGTCATGCAGGGCTTGGTGTTGGGATGTGTAGTTTGTGTTATTAGTACATTAGTGAGGATTTGGGGTGATAGGGGAAGGTGTGAGGGTGGGGGTGTGTGATAGCATGCAGGTAGGGTGGGGGATATGTTAGTTAAGGTTTGACTTACCAGTGTCCCATCCTCCACCGACTCCTCCGAGGCCCTCTGGATGCCTGATGGTCAAGACTTGCTCCTCCCATGTTGTTAGTTGTGGGGGAGGAGGTGGGGGTCCTCCGCCAGTCCGCTGAACTGTGATGATGTACCTGGAGATCGTTGAACGCACCTTCCCCCGTAGGTCGTTCCACCTCTTCCTGATGTCCTCCCTATTTCTTGGGTGCTGTCTCACAGCATTGACCCTGTCCACTATTCTTCGCCATAGCTCCATCTTCTTGGCTATTGATGTGTGCTGTACCTATGAGCCAAATAGCTGTGGATCTACCCAGACAATTTCCTCCACCATGACCCGGAGCTCCTCCTCGGAAAACCGGGGGTGTCTTTGGCATGCCATGGGGTGGTGTGTGTGATGTGTGGGGCGGTGTGTGTGTTCATGTGTGTGGTGATGTGTTGTGGTGTTTTGTGCGTGGATGTTGTGTTGGCGATGGTGTTGTGTGCCTCTGCGTGGTGGGATTGTCTAATCTGTGCTGTGTCTCTGGCCTTCGTGATAGATTTTTTGTCATAGGTGTTTGTGGGTGATGTGGGTGTGGGTTTTATATTGTGTTGGGTGTGTGGGAGTGTTGTTTGTATGTGTGTCAGGTGTGTGTATTTTGAATTGTCCAATGTGGCGGTGTTTTGGAGATGTGTGTGTATTTTGAGCGCGGCGGTGTGTACCGCCAATGGAATACTGCGGTTGAAAGACCGCTGCGTGGATTCGTGGGTCGTAATAGCATGGGCATGTTTCTGTTGGCGTGGAGTTGGAGGTATTGTTTTCGCCAGTTTATCACTGACCATGGGTGTGGCGGACTTGTGTGGGTGTCTGAATTTCGGCGGTTTCCAAGATGTGTGTCATAATAGCTATGGCGGAATTCCGCGGCCGCGGCGGTGTATTGGCGGTCTTCTGCACGGCGGTAAGCGCCTTTTACCGCCAACGTTGTAATGACCCCCTAGGTCTAGACTCTAAATGAACCTCGCTGAATACGTTCCAGTTTGAAAAGTGTATAGCAAACTGTCACATTCACTGGATAAAGGCTGTGGGCAGTTGGTGTGTTGGCTGAATATGATCAAGAAACCCAGAAAATCACTGGGAAAAAACAAAAGTTAAAGAGATCTTTTAGTTAGGTGTTGAAATGGCCCTCTATGTCAGCTTGATCCCCTGCCCCTGCTTCCCTCATGCCTGCATTTGTTCTCCATCTGTTTGCCACTACTGCTTCACTTCTACTCACCATGGTTAGCTTGCTGTCCCTGCCAGCCTGCACTGAATTGTCTGTTTGCAGGCTATGCCCTGGTACCCCTGCCCTCCATTCTCCATCTGCATGTCCCTACCCCCTCCGGTCTGCCTTTATGGTCAGCGTGCTCCCTCTGCTCATGCTAGCTTGCATTCTGTGATCCCCTCCTGCCTGTCCAATGGTGTATGTGTGTGTGTGTGTGTGTGTGTGTGTGTGTGTGCACCTGCCCCCTGCCTCCTGCCCTCCGTGGTCCGTTGTGCTGAACCTGCCCATGCTGGCCCACGCTCTGTGGTCAACTTGTCACCTCTGCCCCTTCCACTCTCCCTGCCATCCGTTGTTTGTATTTTTGTCCCTGCCCTCTCCCTCTTGCTCTCCGTAGTCAGCTTGTTGAACCTGCCCATGCCCGGATTCCCTCTGTGATCAGCTTGCTGCTCCTTTCTCCCTGCCCTCTATTCTCTGTGTGAGCAGCCCTGCTCCCTTCTGCCATCTCTCTGTGGTCTGTTATGCTGGCCCTGCCTATGCCACCCGGCTCCGAATGGTCAGCTTTCTGCTCCTGTCTCCTTCATCCTGCCTTCTTTGGTCAGCTTGCTCCCCCCGCCTATACTGGCCTGCCCTCTGAGGCCTGCTTGCTGCTCCAGTCTCAGTCCCCTCCTGCCGGCTCTTAATTCCCTGTAGGCGTACCCCTGCCCCTCCTGTTTGCCTTCTGTGTCAGATTCCTGCACTGTCAATATAGGTCTCTCCTCTGTGGTGGGCTTGCTGCCCTTGCTCCTGCCCCATACCATGAGCCCTCTATTCACATTGTGCATGCCCCTGCCCCTTTCCTCCAGCCCTCTGTGGTCATTTGTGTTGCCCCTACCCATCCCGGTCTGCCCTCTGCGGTCAGCCTGCTGTCTCTGTCACTTCTCTCTCCTTTGCCCTCTGTTCTCCAAGTGCATTGTCCTGCTATGTCCCTCCTGCCCTGCATGGTCTATTATGCAGCCTCTGCTGGCTTCCCATCTGTGGTCTACAAGCTGTCCCTTACCCCATCACCTGCCCTCTGTTCACTGTATTTATGCCCCAGCCTCCTCCCACCTGCCCTTCATGGTCAGCTAGCTGCCCCTGCCATCCTGCCCTCCGTGGTCAGCTTACTGCCCCTGCCCCCGCCCCCTCTCTCCCTACATTGTCCATGCCCCTACCCTCCTCCCCCTTGCCCTCCATTGTCTGTGAGCATGTCCCCTGCATTTTGGCCTCCGTGATCCATTGTGCTGATACTGTCCCTGACCCGCAGCCTGCCGCCTGGCCTACCTGAACAGCTTTCTGCTCCTGCCCTGCCCCCTCCCACTGCCCTCTCTTGTTTATGGTCCTGTCCTTGCCCCCTTCCTGCTTCCCTCTGCTGCCAGTTGCACTGCCACTGCCACCTGCCCTGCCTCGTCTTCTTGTTGCCTTCCTCTTCTTTTCCCTCTGTTGTACATGCGTGCCCCTACCATTCTCTCCTGTGTTCTTAGGGCCAGATTTACAAGTAAGTGGTGCATCACCTGTCATGCTCCACTTTCCTTGCACCCCCTGCCCCCACTAACGACGCCATGTGTGCACTGTATCTACAATACGGCACACCATGTTGCACGTTAGGACAATAGCATCATAATTTAAGAAGCTATTGTGGTACTTTGCAGGATTAATGCCATAACTTGTGGTGCTAATCCTGCTAAATAAAGGGAGATCTATTGAAAGTAACGTGCACGTCATTTTAATGCATGCTCTGAGCAGGTGTTAAAAATTATGCTAAAAATGGCTCAGTGAAATGTTGTAAATTTCACTGCCCCATTTTTATGGGCCTCCCAGTGTGGAACGCCCCCCCTTGCATACATTATGCCTGGCGCAGGCATAATGTGGCGCAAGGGGGTACAAAGTGGCACAATGTAAACATTGCGCCATTTTGTAAATATGGCGAAGAAGAATGGCCTCCTCAATGCCACATTAGCGTAAAAAAATTACGCTAGTGTTGCACTAAGAGGCGCTAGAGCCTTGTAAATCTGGCACTAAGTCTGTTGTGCTGCCACTGGCCATGCTACCTTCCCTGTTAGATCAGCTGGCTGCCCCTGGCCCCCAGTTGTCAGTGTAGGTGCCCCTGCCTCCTTCTTTCCGCCCTCTACAACCCATTGTGCTGCCACTGCCCCACAACCTGCCCTCTCTCATCAGCCACTGCCCCTGCACTGTCCTCTGCCCTCAGTTGTCCAGGTGCATGACCCTGTCTCCTGCCCTCCACAGTACTGCCACTGTCTCTGCTGCGTGGTCAGCTTGCTTCTCCTGCTCTCCTCCTCCACCCCTCCTCTTTGTTGTCCGTGTCCTTGCCCTCTCTCTCCTGCCTTTCACAGACCGTTGCACTTCTACAGTCACTGCCATCTCCCCTGCCTGGTCAGTCATATGGTTCTAACCCTGACCTCCATTATTCATGTCATTGCCCCGTAAATGCTTCCCTCTATGGTCCATTGTGATGCCACTATCCCTGCCGCCTACCCTAAATGGTTAGCTTGCTGCCCATGGCCCCCTGCCCTCCATTGCCTGTGTGCATGCCTTCCTCCCTCCAGCCTTCTGCAGTCTGTTGTGCAGTTAATGCACCTGCAACCAGATTTCCCTCATTTGAGTTTTCTAGAGCTCTAACCATATTTTCTGTGACAGAAACAACCCCCTACCTCTCCATTTCAAGAGGAAATGCGTTACGATTTACACCTTTGAATCTATCAAGATGGCTTCAACTGTGCCACACTCCTGGCATAGTTACAGAATGTTAGTGTTCTAGTTGTTCATTACAGCACTGTGGGAGGTTGCAGTACAACACTGGGTATACCAGACTTATGGCCAGATGTAGCAAAGGGTTTTACCCATTCTGTGTCTATGGGAAAATGTGTTCGTACATATGGCCCTTTATTCCTACATGGCTAAGGAAGATAGTGTGACTTTATAGAAAATGTGCTCTCATTTTAGCTTATAGAGCACATTCTATAACCTCTTTGAGAAAATCATTAGAGAAAATATTTTTCTTTCAAGCATGGCTCGTCAAATCCCAGCAGAGGATCAGGATTTTTCACTGGGTAATATAACCTTAGTACACACCTCGGTTCCTAAAAAATATTATGGTACCACCAAAAAAGAATTTATATTATGACTAAAATCTGTTATCACCTTTTTTATGTGCTCATTTTTGTGACCCTCAAAACCTGACATTCACTACAATGCAATTCAATGGGGCCCATGCCTCGAGTCCTGTAATGGCTACCACAACATGTTGCCCATGTTGTGGCCATCCAATCATGGAGGAGTAGCTTTGGGACCTCCACAGCCTCTCAGGGGGTCAGGGTGTACTTACCTTGCTCCCTTACATATTTTGTTTAATTTGTTTTTAGGATGCAAGGACCATGCTCCTGAATCATGTAGGGGATGTGATGGTTTTTAGAGATATTGATGGCTTTTGCACCACACAGAGTGGGTGCAAATCTCCACTATGTCCACAGGGACAGACCTTTATCCTGAACAGAGGCTAGAATCCTAAATTGAACAATATATCAATGACAGTGAAGCAGCATTGACCCCACAGTAACAGAGAAGAGTAGTTACACAAATCAGGAAGGTTTATTAACAAATTAGTAAAGTTGCAATCTCAACTTGAATAAAGTAAGCCTTATTCAATAGTCACTTCAATACACCATTTATGAATATAATCCAGGAAATCCAAATCAACAAATGTAAGTACAGATTATTTAAAGACAGCATATGCAAAGTAAACTAATATTCTGGTTCTGTAAAGGGAAGCTGTGGTTGTAAAAAAGTCTGGGAATTTAGAAGCAGCAGGTGCCAGTGAATATACCATCGAAAGTAGAACCAAATGAAGGTTCCTTTAAAAAAAAGGAGAAATGTACTTTTAATAGAAAGTACGTTTATGAGCAAAAATATAAGGAGCATTGGGTCTTGAGAGGGGGAAGAAACATCCGCCTACAAAGGTAGACATAAGCAAGTGTCTTAACTAAGTAAAAAGCTTCACACAATTAAACATGACATTTTATCCAAGTTATACATTGTACAGGTTTCCACTGAGTAAGAACCAAATAAAAACCAGTGTTCACTTTGTTTTTGGTGTCGGCCTTCTCGTACATAATGCAATACCAGCTTCTTCCATCATCGTGGTCTTCACAATATCTCTTAAAGGAATATTCACCTTCTCAATCTACTATCCTATGCGGATGCTGGGAAACATCATCAAGCCTTCACACAGTAAGCTAACAGAATTTTTCTTTTAATGAGGGCATGGTGACTCTAGTGTTTGAAACAAAAAGAGAGGTGTGCACAGCAAGCAGAAATACAATGTTTCCTTTTTCAAGATGGAGTTAAGCACCTAGGCTCATGTCAATGTTACGATGAGCACATTCTAAATTTAGTTAATAGAAAATATGTAATTCACTTGTTTCGCTGAAACTAAGTGTAAAATAACAAATGCACACATGTAAGTAATGATTATGCATATAATATCATTTAACATTTCATTAAGCGCAAACACATGATGGATGTGCTTTCTGGATTCCCCTGAACAATCATACACACTAAAGGTATTGCTAGATATGGGATCCTCCTGACGAAAGTCTCCTGATTTTACATGGCCCTGAAATAAGACAAATCCAGGGTGGAATTACCTGCCAGAACAAGGCTGGAGGGGGATCCTACAGTACCATTGGATGATGGGGAGTGGAATATATCCCATGCACTAGTACAGAGAGCATCCAGCAATGCCACTTTTAAGCTCACACTTATCTATCACCAGTGAAGTTGAACAAAATTTGCCCAACCAGAATGGACATTTGCTCCATATGTGGGGTGAGGGGTTGCTGTTGTGTGCATACTCTAGAGCTGCACCAGCATATTATCACAGAGGGAAAACATTGCTGTAGGAAAGTAACTTTTTTGACATGGTCACCCTCCCACTTTTTTGCCCACTGGTACTGAGGTTTTTAGACTGAGGTGCACTGGGTCCCTGCTAAACAGGTCCCCAGTGATAGTTCTCTTTCCCTAAAAGCAGATAACAATGTATACAATTGGCACACTCCTCTACCTATGTGAATCCCTAGTACTAATTGGTACCCCTGGCACCTAGGGCATGGGTAGAGGAGAGGGTTCTTAAGGGCTGCAGCACATATTGTGCCACCCTCAAGGACCCTCCTAAAAATGAGATGCACACAGCAGCAATTGCAGTCTGCATGTCTTTGTGCAAGGCAGTCAAAAGTACTGTGTGCCATGTCATTAATCACTGCATCTAAATATATGTATGTCACCCCTACAGCAGGCCTGAGAGCCCTAAGGCAGGGTGCATTAGATTTGATGTGTGGACATATCTGAACGAGCAGATATGCCTCTATGATTCCCAGCTCCATTGCTGAGCATTGTAAGTGAACACGGAAGCCATTTTAAGGTATGTGCTGGACACTTGTCAGCACGAGTGACCCTGTCACATAACGGCTTCACTGAACCCTATGGTGTTTGGGATCAAACACCTTGTCTTAATAAGTCCAGGCTGATGCCAACCTTGGACTTGTTAAGAAATGCACCCAGAGAGCACCTTAGAGGTTCCCCATGAATTCCACTAGTCGCTTAGTGTGTTGGCTGACCGGCCTTAACCAGCCTGCCACCACTAGACAGGTTTCTGACCCCCTGGAGGTGAGATCTGTGCTCTCAGAGGTCAGAAACAAAGCCTGCTCTGGAGAGGGGTGTTGCCACCCACTCCAGCAGGATGGCTAGCAGAGCTTCAAAGACCCTGCTGCTTTTGGTATGCAAAGATTTCCCAGACCTGGGTGTAGCCACCGCCTGCCCTGAGGCCCATTTGGTGCCAGGACAGGTGGGAAAATTGGTAGGCTCTGAGCTAACCACACCCCTAAGGTGGGCTACCCAAAGTGGACGCTTGAGGAAGGGTTCCACCATCTTGTTTTTGGTTGGAACTAGATGTTCTGGGATAGGACTATGCCCACTCACCTTAGGAAGTGGTCATATAGGGGGTGTAGGCACCCCAAAGGTAAGTAGCCCAGTGGCTACTACCCTGCATACCCCTACACTCCCCTAAAGTAGGTATTTAGGTAGCTCCCTGACACCAGAAGAAAGATTCTCTGGATCTACGAAGAAGGAGGACACTGAAGAGCTGCAAAAAGCAAGAACAGAGGAGCAGCTACTGACTTGGCCCTGACCTTCCAGCCTGTCTGCAGTCCCCAACCATTGCACCAAATTTGTCTCGTCCTGCAGCTGCTCTGTCTTCAGAAACCTGGGTGGACTGCCTGCACTTCTAAAAGCACCATGATTCCCTGCGGAGTAACAGAGCTACTTCCCTGCACCCTGCAGGCACAAAAGAAGATCCTTGAGGACTCCGGGATGCACCTGACAGCACCATTGCACCTATGCCCGCGAGCCTGAGTAGAAGTGGGCCAATGGTTCCAGTGTAGTTCCCCAACCCTCCAGGACATGAGCCCACCTTGAGTATCTCAACTGTGGACTCCCTGCCGAGGCATACAGCCATTTATGCAGGCCTCCTCAATCACAACCACATGAAGTGACAAAGACCCACTGTTTCAGGACACCTCGGCACCTGGCCACCCTGAACTGAGGAGAAGAGGACCAAAGGTGTCCCAACGTCCTCTAGCATTGCTAGACATAACCTTCTTCCTGTTGGTTCAATCGGACTGCCTCTCTCCCCCCCCCCCCCCCCCCCTTCTTCACCTGCAGTTTCTTTTCCCCAGGGCAGTTTATTGAAACCAATGGGGCACCCCACATTGTAAAGTACATCTGCACCCAGATGCCCCAGACCCCCCGAACACACAGCATCCATTTTAGGACATCCTCATTCCTCACTCCTCATCTCTACTTCTCATCCATCATCCCTACTTCTCATTCATCATACATCATCCTACTTCTCATCCATTATCCTTTCTTCTCTTCCATCATCCCTACTTCTCATCCACCTTCCCTACTTCTCATCCATCATCCATCACCCCTACTTCTCATCCATCACCCCTACTTCTCATCCATCATCCCTACTTCTCACCCATCACACATCATCTATACTTCCCATCCATCAACCCCACTTTTCATCCATCATACATCATCCCTACTTCTCATCCATCATCCTTACTTCTCTTCCATCACTACTGCTCATCCCTCATCCCTGCTTCTCATCCATCATTCATCATTCCTACTTCTCATGCCTCAGCCATCATCCCTACTCCTCATCCATCATCCCTACTCCTCATTCCTCGTCCCTCAGTCATACCAACACATTTTCAGTTTTGCGAAACACAACTTTACACTGATTGGTTGGTAACAGCCAATCAGAGCTGTGACAGAGAGCTGCATTCTATTTCACTGAAAAACAGCCTTCTCATTGCATGTGCTGGGTGATGAGGGAGGAGAAGAAATGCAACTGTGTGTTTGTTTCCATTGAATTCAAGGTTGTACAACATTTCATTTTATTTAACTAAGTGTTTTCCTGTTTACACAGGCTTCTGCAGAAAGCTCTGCTGGTTTGTTAAAATACAAGGAGCCCACAGCTTGGGCCATAAATCAGCTCTTGGAGAATGGGTTATACAGTTCATCTACAGTTCAACAAAAAAACTTTCTGATTTCAGTTTCATACGTAGAAAGAAAATGTTTGAAATCAACTATGGTGAAAGTGCATTCCAATTCATCCAAATCCTTTCTGGTTTCATTTTTATTTGTAACAAATAAAATGTTTAAATCTGAGAGCTGATTTTTTCTTTTCTGAAACCAGAAAGGTTTTCATTCAACTGTAGATGAACTGTATAACCCTTTCTCCAAGAGCTGATTTACGTCGCAAGCTGTGGGCTCCTTGTATTTCCCAAACCAGCTGAGCTTTCTGCAGAGGCCTGTGTAAATAGAAAAACACTTAGTTAAATAAAATGAAATGTTATATTGCCTTGAATTCTTCCGTCTTCACCCAGCACATGCAATGAGAAGGCTTTTCTTCAGTGAAATAGAATGCAGGCCTCTCTCATAACTCTGTTTGGCTGTTGTCAGCCAATGAGTGTGAAGGTGTGTTTCAGAAAACTGAAAATGTGTTGGTATGATTGAGGGATGAGGAATGAGGAGTAGGGATGATGGATGAGAACTAGGGATGATGGCTGAGGCATGAGAAGTATGAATGATGGAAGATGGATGAGAAGTAGGGATGAGAAGCAGGGATGAAGGATGAGAAGTAGGATTGATGGAAGAGAAGTAGGGATGATGGAAAAGAAGTATGGATGCGAAGCAGGGATGAGGGATGAGAAGCAGGAATGATGGAAGAGAAGTAAAGATGATGGATGAGAAGTAGGGATGATGGATGAGAAGTAGGGATGATGTATGATGGATGAGAAGTAGGGCTGATGGATGAGAAGTAGGGATGAGAAGCAGGGATAATGGAAGAGAAGCAGGGATGATGGATGAGAAGCAGGAATGATGGAAATGAAGGAGGGATGATGTATGATGGATGAGAAGGAGGGATGATGGAAGAGAAGGAGGGATGATGGAAGAGAAGGAGGGATGATGGAAGAGAAGGAGGGATGATGGATGAGAAGCAGGGATGATGGATGAGAAGTAGGGATGATGGATGAGAAAAGTAGGGATGATGGATGAGGTATAGGGATGATGGATGAGAAGTACGGATGATGGAAGAGAGGAAGGAATGATGGATGAGAAGTAGGGATGATGTATGATGGATGAGAAACATTGATGATGGAGGAAAAGTAGGGATGATGTATGATGGATGAGAAGTAGGGATGATGGATGAGAAGCAGGGATGAGATGCTGGGATGAGAAGTAGGGATGATGGAAGAAAAGTAGGGATGATGGTTGAGAAGTAGGGATGATGCATGATGGATGAGAAGTAGAGATGATATATGATGGATGAGAAGTAGGGATGATGGATAAGAAGTAGGGATAATGGATGAGAAGTAGGGATGATGTATGATGGATGAGAAGAATGGATGATGGATGAGAAGCAGGGATGAGAAGTAGGGATGAGGAGTGAGGAATCATGATATCCTAAAATGGATGCTGTATGGAGGTGACCTGTTGGTGCTGGCTTGGAAAGTGCCCGTACTTACCTTAGCTCCTGAGAACTGGTCCTGTGAGTCGCTGTTGAATGCTTGTATGCAATATATGTGTTTTTCTCCATAAATTTACATTATTGCTTTAAAGACACTTTGGTATCTTGCTATTTTACTTCACAACTGCAACAGTATTTATCGTGGTTAAAGTAATCTGGTGTTGAAAGATAATATAAACAAAGTATCTCTTTTTCTAACAATTGGTCTTGAGTTACTTCTCGAGTGTGTCTCATTTATTGTCTCTCTGAGTACAAACATTGCTTAGCACTACCTCCTGATAAGCCTAACTTCTCGCCTACAATACCACAAATGAGAGCTTTTGGGATTATTTGCAATGCTGGTATCGGGGTAACAGACATAAAAATAGATATCACTGTTAGACACTGTCTCCTGCACACATTCTCATGCCTGAATGACCGCAAGATGGAATACAGATTTGTGCTTCTGGGACTGGTCTCAGCAAAGAGAACAGTAGCTACTCACTGGCTATCTCCCACAGGACCCACACACCTAAAGTGGGTTAAGGACATTGATGGAATGGGCTCTAGCAGAAGAAAGGCATTCGCAAGAGGTCAAAACAGATGATAAGGCTGAGGAGGATTGTTTTGATTGGGATGAATGTTGCTGAACTGAATATGCCTTCTAGCATAGAGTTCTCGGCGAGTTTCACTAACATATAATCAGTTCGCCGCAGGGGCCATCAAACTGAGCCAAAGTTATTAGCAAAACATAAAATGGTCTTCCTATAGAACACGCTTCTCCACCAAGTAGCCCATGTGCTACTGGTAGCTCTCCAGCTACCTGTAAGTAGCTCTCCTATTTGCAGCCCATTTCTACTAAGTTAAGCTTTTTCTTGGTAGAATCAAAATATGTGTAACAATATTGAAAAAAGTATACTTTAGATGAAAATGGCTGAATTTCAAAAAATATTGAAAACCATTATTTGGGTAATAAATAATGCAGCACTGGGGAGACTTTTTCTTCCTATTATTACCTCATGACAGGGGCATTATACCTACGGTTGTTATGTATTACCCATGTAGAGGCACACAAAATTGGCAAAGTCTTTTTTACATTACTGCAGACAGCCCTGCCTGATGCACTGAGGTAATCACAAATGGTAATCTTGCATAGGGTGACCGCCAATGTAATCTTGTCTGATGTGGTCTCTGTTACAACACAAATAATATTAGTAGCTCTGGATGAATTTAATTGCACAAAAGTAACTCTTATTACAAAAAAGGTTGAGGAGCCATGATTATTAGACAATGCACTGCCTTGTGCAGACTGGATCCCACCCTCATTCTATATGACCTGTCCTGGGAGTTCCAGTGTCAGGCCAGATTGGAAAAACACTTTCATATAGAAATATATTTGGCTTTCCAGTTGTGTGACACTCTCCTCAAACAGCACATATCTCAACTTAACATATAAGCATACCCAGACACCCCCTCCTCGCCTCCCCTTCAGAATGAAAACATTATATGAAACATTACATTTTATAACTTTTCATTCTGCAGTCCCCTTGTCTGGTGCACTACACGCAACATTTGGACACCGACAGCCCCTCTTGTGTCAGAGTCATAACCGGGACTGGCACCTTAATGCATCCCTACCCCCATCCCTGTATACTTCACTGTTATGAGTATCACAAATACACTCTTGAGAAGTGTACCTCTTTCATTGACATACCTCAACACTGCCATAAATGTACCTTGTCTGCATGTACCAAGGCAATCGCATCATAATATAGTTATGAGTGATTGTGTTTCAAATATGCTTCTCTATCATATATTTCTTTCATTTACCACGCCTGTGTTGTCTTCCTCTCAGCCATCTCCCGCCGGCTCCTATTCTGCTGCACTGTCTGCGCCACCGTATGGATTTACCTCAGATACCGATAGCAATTGTCAATACTGCTTGTATCACCCACTCTGCATTACTCCGAGCATCCTGAAACTGGAACATACTGAAAATGTGACTTAGTTACACAAAAAGATTCCTCCTGTTCAGCATGTGTTACAAAGAGTTGTAATGAATCTGATCTGACGTCTGTGTCCTTATATCACAAAATATATTCTTTATGTGCACTGCTTTATTGGTAGGTATGTGTATATTCCACATGGCGTTTCTAATCTTGTGACCTAGTGACTCTATGGGTGAGCACACTGTCCATCTGGTATCCTCTTCCTCCTCCTCAGTGGTGCTTCTTGGTGGTGGTGTCTTTTTGTATTGTCTAAGCGACTGAGACCGTGGTCCTGCTGTTCCTTGCCTCCTTATTTGCTGTCCCATGAAAAGGAACATCGAGAGAGCAAAAAACACATGACTGCATCATCCCACTACTTCATGTACATGGTACCCCCTCCACTCAAACGTAAGCCTTTGTCAAAGACATGCGAAAAGAAATAACAATTTTGCACATGGTTGCCTTAACTTACTCAAGCAGTGTCACTCTCGCTTTTTCTCCTGATGCAAAGAGGAATGCAGATGTGATTCTGAGGCCATCAGGCAAAGATTAGTGGGTTCAGAATGCGTGGTTGTTATCTCTACATATGATGGTAAATACTTCTAAGGGTTTGAACATGACTGAATAATTGTTTTTGTGTGTTAAAATGTCAGAGTGGCCAGGGCATCTAGTTCACACTGTCTGTGATCTGTCTGTGTATGATATGAGAAAAGGAGACACTGGCAAATGCCCCTGGTGGATTTAAAAGTCAAAATGTCAGCATCATAAAATTAAGACACATGACCACGGTGATTCGGACCATCTTTTATATGATCTATCATGACAAAGTTCCTTGGTGCCAATATGTGACGCAAATGCATTTAATACATGTATTTGGTTAAATTTGAAAAATTCAGACAAGAATTACATTGACCGCATATCCTCAATTGCACGTTATGGATAACATGATGACATTCTGACAACATGGACCTGAAAACATCCATTAATCAGAAGACAAAACACCCCTTCACTAGCAATCCACTGACGGAGTGCACTTTCTAAATGCAATCAATTACCATTGTGTTCCAACTCATGTGTCTCCATCTGTGCATGAAGGTCCGCCAAGCTGTTCTCAAGACCCTCCCGTACAATGGACTGAGCTGGGGATAGCATATATGAGGTTGGAAGGACACCTCCAAACCAGTTATTGATGTCCACCTCTGCTTTCCTGGATCAATCTACACTTCTCTATGGAGACGTTGGGGGCGCTCTTGTCTCTCACCTCACAACCTTTGGGGGCTTTCAGGGTGAAAGCAGCAGGATTGAGAAGGATTCTGTACTTTTACAATAATGGCTCAGTAAACAGCTTACCACCTCTTTGTAGTTCTGTGCACAGGTAGTGGAGGGAGAATAAACCACCTCTCCCATTTCGTTCTACACTGCGTACATTTAGAAACTAGAGGAAAAGAGAACCTGAAGGGGCAATATGCCTGGGGTTGTGAATGACTCCCTTGAGGTATAACACAACAAATTCTACTAAAATTACACACTGGGAAAATATAAGTATAAAATGTGTATCGTAAGTTATGTGTGTGAAATCCAACAGGTATTAGTTGCTCTCCCCTGCACACTAGGGGCCAGATGTAGGTAGCAAAAAAATTGCGAGTCGGAAATTGCGAGTCGTTGCGACTCGCAATTTCCGACTTGCAAAATGGTATCCAACAAGAAAAAGCGACTTCATTTTGTGACTCGCAAATGAAGTCACACCGCAGATTGCGAGTCCGCTGTTTGCGAGGTTGTGTTTTGCGACCGCGCAAAAAACGAACACGCAAATTGCAAGTGGGTGTCGCAAATTGCGACTGTGCCACAAATTTAATGCAGGTGCAGCAGAACACTCTGGAAAACACTTCCTGGCTCTTGATGATGACATCACAGCCAGGAAGTTTACTAATACACCTGGGAGGAGGGAGGACCACACCCATTTTCAACTGCTGAACAGCCAACAGGAGGAACAGCAGCTACAATGGAAGAAACACCCAGGAAGAGAAAGCTCAAATTTGCAGAAAAAGAACTGGAGGTGCTGACGGAGGAATGCTGCCAGCACCATGATCAACTCTTTGGGAGAGCATCCCTCAGTGTGCCAGAGCAGGAAAAAAGGAGGATTTGGAGTGAAATCCAAGACAAAGTTAATTCAATGGGTGTGAGCCACAGGAGTATTGAGGAACTCAAAAAAAAGGTGGTATGACCTGCGCTCCCGGACCAAGGAGAGGGTGGCAGAGCACCTCCAGGAGATGAGGGGCACTGGAGGAGGACCATCTACCATACCACCACCCACACCCTTGGAGGAATGAGTGGAGGAGACCCTGGAGCCAGAGGTAGTGTCCGGAATAGGGGAGCTGGACAGGTCAGCGCCAGGACCATCAACCAATGAGTACCATGAGACATGCATGTACACCCATATCTGCCATACCCCCACCCACCTAGAACACAGCAGCATGTACAACCAAAATAGCTCCACTTCAGAGTAGCAACCACCTGAATGGTGCATTATGGGCAATGTAGTCAAGTAGGCAGCTGATAGGCAACAGTTTATTAGGAAGCATATAACAGATGGTAGATACTGACAGTGTGTTCCCTATGTCCCACAGGTTTCCCACACAACACCACCTCCAGCCACACCGTCCAGGGGCCACAGGTCAGCTACCAGCCAGCACAGGACCCAGGAGCAGCCACCACAGGGACCTGCACCACCCAACCACAGTCCCCTCCAGATGCACCAGTGGCCATACTGGAGATTGAGGCAGCACCCGGTCCCAGCCACAGTCCCAGCTTACAGGACCACCACTGCGTTGCAGGCGACGTCTCAGTGTCCCTCCAGTGCCACAGGGTGAAGTAGGGGACGCCTCCATGTCCGCCGCCGAGGCTGCACTCATCCATGGTCAGCGCCTGCAGACAAGGGAAATTATAATTATTTCAGGGGCCATGCGGCGCATGGAACGAAACCAAACCACAGGGCTCCAACAGGTCCACACTGAGCTGCAACATCTAAATAGCAATGTTGGTGACCTTGCGCTCTCAATCAGACAACTGGTGGCTGAACCTGTCACGGAGAGAGAGGGTGCAAGGCGCCGTGATCGGCAGCTCTTCTACCGCCTGGCCCGCATGGCTGCCTCCATCGTCCGGCTGGCTGTAAACACCACTGGGCTGTCACGCCGCACAGTCAGCCTACAGGTGGACATGGGCCACTTTGCCAGCGATGTGGCACGTGGGCTGGGACGCATTAGCCACGCAGTCGACATGATGGAGGCACGCCAGGAGGCTAGGGGCACGGCAGGCATGCCGCAAGACAGTGAGGAGGGCTCTACCATAAGTAGTGCTTCAGCCACAGACACCAGGGTGTTGCGTAGTGGAAGCGCACGGCAGGGCACTGCGACGCTCCAGGAACCAGCCATGCTGGGCTAGCACGGAGTAGGGTGTGAGCTATGCACTGACATAGACTGGAGGCACATGAGGTTAATGTGTCCTCATAGCAGGTGGACTTTTACAGCCCCTGATCAGTAGTTTCTGTAAATAGTTTATTTGTTCACATCATTAAAGTTCTTGTTTGTTCCACTTCACACCTGGACTCTTTGTGTGTGACATTTGTGTGTGTGGTGACAGTAACCACGTACCTTCCCAAGTATTGGTTTGCAATGTGGTCCCGTCTCTGTCTGCCTTGATTTGCAATGCTTCTATCCCCATGATGCGATGTGGTAGCTCTTGCTCGTCATCCACTGAATCTGGGTCTTCTGGGGTGAGAGGTAGCCCACGTCTGGTGGCAATGTTGTGCAGTATAGCGCATGGGCCAACGATCTTGAATGGTGTTATTGGGGCATACTGGAGGGCACCTCCACTTCTGTGGAGGCATCTGAATCTTGCCTTCAACAGTCCAAAGGTCCTCTCTACTATGTGCACTGTTGTATCGCCTCTCTGTCTCATTGCTGGGTGTTAAGTACAGGGTAAGTATCCATGGTCGTAGTGCATATGCACTGTCACCTGTTTGGCACAAAATGTACAATGTTAGCTGGGCATAGATGGGTACCACATTGACCTGTGTGTATGTCTGCAAGGTGTATTCAGCTATACCTAGGAGGTATCCGTCTCCAAACTCCCCACGTTCTAGGCGTTGGTGTATCCCACTGTGCCTGAAAATGTAGGAGTCGTGTACTCCCTGGAAATTTGGCAACCATGTCAGTTATAACATAATGGGCGTCACATACCACCTGGATGTTCAGTGAGTGGGTACACTTCCGGTTGCGGAACAGATATTCCAGATTTGCAGGAGGGCATATTTGTATATGTGTCCTGTCTACACACCCTATTACATGCGGGAAGTTGGCAATCCTATAGAATTCCAACTTGGTGCTGTTGATTTCTGCCTCATTCCTGGGTAGGTATATGTATATGGACATGTGTGTGAGTATGGCATCTAGGAATGATCTAAAGAACCGTGAGAGTGCACTTTAGGATACCCCACCTGCCACGGCAATGACCCCCTGATAGCTACCCGAGGCCAAGAGGTGCAGTGAGCATAGCACTTGCACATGTGTAGGGATGGCGCTACCGCGCACAGTCTGGCGTTGAAGCTGCGGATTGAGTAAATCTATTAAATCTAGTATTGCTACACTGCTAAGTCTGTATTTATCATATATCTCCTCCTCAGTTTGTTGGAAAAGTGTCTGTCTGGTTCTGTATATCTTCTCCTGTCTCTGGCTCCTCCTCCTCATCTGCTGTGCGGCGTGGGCTCTCCTCCTCCTTGCTATCACATATATCTCCACCATCTTGAGTGGCCCAGGTGCCTTCTGGGTCCCCTTTTATACTTTGGTTATGGTTACCACCTGCTCTGAGTTAGTGGTAAATTGGAAGTGAAAAATGGGCTTTTTGCGACTAGTCGCAATTTGCGAGTGGCCATTTCATATGGTTTGTGACTCGCAAATTGCGACTTCCTATTTGCGGGTCGCAAAATGGGGTCGCTATTTTTGCGAGTCGGTAATGGCTCGTGTCGCAATTTGCGATTCGGAAATGGGATTTTTGCATCCCATTTCTGATTTTGCGGGGTTGCAAATTGCGATTCGGGCCATTTGCGACTCGACAAAAGTTTGCTACATCTGGCCCTAGATGTGGCGTGTCTTGATCTGCAATTACTAGTGTGGGTGAATAATGTTTGTTAGGGCCAGATGTAGGTAGCAAAAAAATTGCGAGTCGGAAATTGTGAGTCGTTGCGACTCGCAACTTCCGACTAGCAAAATGGTATCCAACAAGAAAAAGCGACTTCATTTTGCGCCTCGCAAATGAAGTCGCACCACAGATTGCGAGTCTGCTGTTTGCGAGGTCGTGTTTTGCGACCGCGCTAAAAACGAACACGCAAATTGCGACTGGGTGTCGCAAATTGCGACTGTGCCACAAATTGAATGCAGGTGCAGCAGAACACTCTGGAAAACACTTCCTGGCTCTTGATGATGACATCACAGCCAGGAAGTTTACTAATACACCTGGGAGGAGGGAGGACCACACCCATTTTCAACTGCTGAACAGCCAACAGGAGGAACAGCAGCTACAATGGAAGAAACACCCAGGAAGAGAAAGCTCAAATTTGCAGAAAAAGAACTGGAGGTGCTGACGGAGGAATGCTGCCAGCACCATGATCAACTCTTTGGGAGAGCATCCCTCAGTGTGCCAGAGCAGGAAAAAAGGAGGATTTGGAGTGAAATCCAAGACAAAGTTAATTCAATGGGTGTGAGCCACAGGAGTATTGAGGAACTCAAAAAAAGGTGGTATGACCTGCGCTCCCGGACCAAGGAGAGGGTGGCAGAGCGCCTCCAGGAGATGAGGAGCACTGGAGGAGGACCATCTACCATACCACCACCCACACCCTTGGAGGAATGAGTGGAGGAGACCCTGGAGCCAGAGGCAGTGTCCGGAATAGGGGAGCTGGACAGGTCAGCGCCAGGACCATCAACCAGTGAGTACCATTAGACATGCATGTACACCCATATCTGCCATACCCCCACCCACCTAGTACACAGCAGCATGCACAACCAAAATAGCTCCATTTCAGAGTAGCAACCACCTGAATGGTGCATTATGGGCAATGTAGTCAAGTAGGCAGCTGATAGGCAACAGTTTATTAGGAAGCATATAACAGATGGTAGATACTGACAGTGTGTTCCCTATGTCCCACAGGTTTCCCACACAACACCACCTCCTGCCACACTGTCCAGGGGCCACAGGTCAGCTACCAGCCAGCACAGGACCCAGGAGCAGCCACCACAGGGACCTGCACCACCCAACCACAGTCCCCTCCAGATGCACCAGTGGCCATACTGGAGATTAAGGCAGCACCCGGTCCCAGCCACAGTGCCAGCTTACAGGACACAGGACCACCACTGCGTCGCAGGCGACGTCTCAGTGTCCCTCCAGTGCCACAGGGTGAAGTAGGGGACGCCTCCATGTCTGCCGCCGAGGCTGCACTCATCCATGGTCAGTGCCTGCAGACAAGGGAAATTAGAATTATTTCAGGGGCCATGCGGCGCATGGAACGAAACCAAACCACAGGGCTGCAACAGGTCCACACTGGGCTGCAACATCTAAACAGCAATGTTGGTGACCTTGCGCTCTCAATCAGACAACTGGTGGCTGAACCTGTCACGGAGAGAGAGGGTGCAAGGCGCCGTGACCGGCAGCTCTTCTACCGCCTGGCCCGCATGGCTGCCTCCATCGTCCGGCTGGCTGTAAACACCACTGGGCTGTCACGCCGCACAGTCAGCCTACAGGTGGACATGGGCCATTTTGCCAGCGATGTGGCACGTCGGCTGGGACGCATTAGCCACGCAGTTGACATGATGGAGGCGCGACAAGTGGCTAGGGGCGCGGCAGGCACGCCGCAAGACAGTGAGGAGGGCTCTACCATAAGTAGTGCTTCAGCCACAGACACCAGGGTGTTGCGTAGTGGAAGCGCACGGCAGGGAACTGCAGACGCTCCAGGAACCAGCCATGCTGGGCTAGCACGGCGTAGGGTGTGAGCTACGCACTGACATAGACTGGAGGCACATGAGGTTAATGTGTCCTCATAGCAGGTGGACTTTTACAGCCCCTGATCAGTAGTTTCTGTAAATAGTTTATTGGTTCACATCATTAAAGTTCTTGTTTGTTCCACTTCACACCTGGACTCTTTGTGTGTGACATTCGTGTGTGTAGTGACAGTTACCACGTACCTTCCAAAGTATTGGTTTGCAATGTGGTCCCGTCTCTGTCTGCCTTGATTTGCAATGCTTCTATCCCCATGATGCCGATGTGGTAGCTCTTGCTCGTCATCCTCCGAATCTGGGTCTTCTGGGGTGAAAGGTAGCCCACATCTGGTGGCAATGTTGTGCAGTATAGCGCATGCGCCAACGATCTTGAATGCTGTTATTGGGGCATACTGGAGGGCACCTCCACTTCTGTGGAGGCATCTGAATCTTGCCTTCAACAGTCCAAAGGTCCTCTCTATAATATTTCGGGTCCTCCTATGTGCACTGTTGTATCGCCTCTCTGTCTCATTGCTGGGTGTTAAGTACAGGGTAAGTATCCATGGTCGTAGTGCATATGCACTGTCACCTGTTTGGCACAAAATGTACAATGTTAGCTGGGCATAGATGGGTACCACATTGACCTGTGTGTATGTCTGCAAGGTGTATTCAGCTATACCTAGGAGGTATCTGTCTCCAAACTCCCCACGTTCTAGGCGTTGGTGTATCCCACTGTGCCTGAAAATGTAGGAGTCATGTGTACTTCCTGGAAATTTGGCAACCATGTCAGTTATAACATAATGGGCGTCACATACCACCTGGATGTTCAGTGAGTGGGTACACTTCCGGTTGCGGAACAGATATTCCAGATTTGCAGGAGGACATATTTGTATATGTGTCCCGTCTACACACCCTATTACATGCGGGAAGTTGGCAATCCTGTAGAATTCCAACTTGGTGCTGTTGATTTCTGCCTCATTCCTGGGTAGGTATATGTATATGGACATGTGTGTGAGTATGGCATCTAGGAATGATCTGAAGAACCGTGAGAGTACACTTTGGGATACCCCACCTGCCATGGCAATGACCCCCTGATAGCTACCCAAGGCCAAGAGGTGCAGTGAGCATAGCACTTGCACATGTGTGAGGATGGCGCTACCGCACACAGTCTGGCGTTGAAGCTGCGGATTGAGTAAATCTATTAAATCTAGTTTTGCTGCACTGCTAAGTCTGTATTTATCATATATCTCCCCCTCAGTTTGTTGGAAAAGTGTCTGTCTGGTTCTGTATATCTTCTCCTGTCTCTGGCTCCTCCTCCTCATCTGCTGTGCGGCGTGGGCTCTCCTCCTCCTTGCTATCACATATATCTCCGCCATCTTGAGTGGCCCAGGTGCATTTTGGGCCCCCTTTTATACTTTGGTTATGGTTACCACCTGCTCTGAGTTAGTGGTAAATTGGAAGTGCAAAATGGTTTTTTTGCAACTGTAGGAAAGTACCATCTTGCCTGGCATGTTACCCCCATTTTTTCACTGTATATATGTTGTTTTAGTAGTATGTGTCATTGGGACCCTGCCAGCAAGGGCTCCAGTGCTCATAAGTGTGCCCTGAATGTGTTACCTGTGTTATGTTTAACTGTCTCACTGAGGCTCTGCTATCCAGAACCTCAGTGGTTATGCTCTCTCATTTCTTTCCAAATTGTCACTAACAGGCTAGTGACCAATTTCACCAATTTACATTGGCATACTGGAACACCCTTATAATTCCCTAGTATATGGTACTGAGGTACCCAGGGTATTGGGGTTCCAGGAGATCCCTATGGGCTGCAGCATTTCTTTTGCCACCCATAGGGAGCTCTGACAATTCTTACACAGGCCTGCCACTGCAGCCTGAGTGAAATAACGTCCACGTTATTTCACAGCCATTTACCACTGCACTTAAGTAACTTATAAGTCACCTATAAGTCTAACCTTTACCTGGTAAAGGTTGGGTGCTAAGTTACTTAGTGTGTGGGCACCCTGGCACTAGCCAAGGTGCCCCCACATTGTTCAGGGCATATTCCCCGGACTTTGTGAGTGCGGGGACACAATTACACGCGTGCACTACACATAGGTCACTACCTATGTGTAGCTTCACAATGGTAACTCCGAATATGGCCATGTAACATGTCTATGATCATGGAATTGCCCCCTCTATGCCATCCTGGCATTGTTGGCACAATCCCATGATCCCACGGGTCTCTAGCACAGACCCGGGTACTGCCAAACTGCCTTTTCAGGGGTTTCACTGCAGCTGCTGCTGCTGCCAACCCCTCAGACAGGTTTCTGCCCTCCTGGGGTCCAGCCAGGCTTGGCCCAGGAAGGCAGAACAAAGGACGTCCTCACAGAGAGGGTGTTACACCCTCTCCCTTTGGAAAAAGGTGTTAAGGCAGGGGAGGAGTAGCCTCCCCCAGCCTCTGGAAATGCTTTCATGGGCACAGATGGTGCCCATTTCTGCATAAGCCAGTCTACACCGGTTCAGGGACCCCTCAGCCCTGCTCTGGTGCAAAACTGGACAAAGGAAAGGGGAGTGACCACTCCCCTGACCTGCACCTCCCCTGGGAGGTGCCCAGAGCTCCTCCAGTGTGTTCCAGACCTCTGCCATCTTGGAAACAGAGGTGCTGCTGGCACACTGGACTGCTCTGAGTGGCCAGGGCCAGCAGGTGATGTCAGAGACTCCTTCTGATAGGCTCCTTCAGGTGTTGCTAGCCTATCCTCTCTCCTAAGTAGCCAAACCCTCTTTTCTGGCTATTTAGGGTCTCTGCTCTGGGGAATTCTTTAGATAACGAATGCAAGAGCTCATCAGAGTTCCTCTGCATCTCTCTCTTCACCTTCTGCCAAGGAATCGACTGCTGACTGCGCTGGAAGCCTGCAAAACTGCAACAAAGTAGCAGAGATGACTACTGCGACACTGTAGCACTGATCCTGTCACCTTCTCTACTGTTTTCCTGGTGGTGCATGCTGTGGGGGTAGTCTGCCTCCTCTCTGCAATAGAAGCTCTGAAGAAATCTCCTGTGGGTCGACGGAATCTTCCACCTGCTACCGCAGGCACCAAAGAACTGCATCACCGGTCCTCTGGGTCTCCTCTTAGCACGACGAGCGAGGTCCCTTGAACTCAGCAACTCTGTCCAAGTGACTCCCACAGTCCAGTGACTCTTCAGTCCAAGTTTGGTGGAGGTAAGTCCTTGCCTCCCCTCGCCAGACTGCATTGCTGGGAACTGCGTCTTTTGCAGCTACTCCGGCTCCTGCGCACTTTTCCAGGATTTCCTTTGTGCACAGCCAAGCCTGGGTCCACGGCACTCTAACCTGCATTGCACAACCTCCTGAGTTGTCCTCCGGTGGCGTGGGACTCTCTTGTGCAACTTCGGGTGAGCACTGTTTCACTCCACTTTGTAGTGCCTGTTCCGGCACTTCTGCGGGTGCTGCCTGCTTCTGAGAGGGCTCCTTGTCTTGCTGGACGCCCCCTCTGTCCCCTCACGCAATTGGCGATATCCTGGTCCCTCCTGGGCCACAGCCGCATCCAAAAACCCTAACCGCAAGCTTTGCAGCTAGCAAGGCTTGTTTGCGGTCTTTTGGCGGGAAAACACTTCTGCACGACTCTTCCCGACGTGGGACATCCATCCTCCAAAGGGGAAGTTTCTATCCCTTGTCGTTCCTGCAGAATCCTCAGCTTCTACTGACTAGTAGCAGCTTCTTTGCACCCACAGCTGGCATTTCCTGGGCATCTGCCCACTCTCGACTTGATCGTGACTTTTGGACTTGGTCCCCTTGTTCCACAGGTACTCTAGTCTGGAAATCCATTGTTGTTGCATTGCTGGTGTTGGTCTTTCCTGCAGAATTCCCCTATCACAACTTCTGTGCTCTTTGGGGAACTTCAGTGCACTTTGCACTCACTTTTCAGGTTCTTGGGGTGGGCTATTTTTCTAACCCTCACTGTTTTCTTACACTCCCAGCGACCCTCTACAAGGTCACATAGGTTTGGGGTCCATTTGTGGTTCGCATTCCACTTTTGGAGTATATGGTTTGTGTTGCCCCTATCCCTATGTGCCCCCATTGCATCCTATTGTAACTATACATTGTTTGCACTGTTTTCTATTGCTATTACTGCATATTTTGGTATTGTGTACATATATCTTGTGTATATTTGCTAGCCCCATACTGAGGGTACTCACTGAGATACTTTTGGCATATTGTCATAAAAATAAAGTACCTTTATTTTTAGTATATCTGTGTATTGTGTTTTCTTATGATATTGTGCAAGTGACACTAGTGGTACTGTAGGAGCTTCACTCGTCTCCTAGTTCAGCCTAAGCTGCTCTGCTAAGCTACCTTTTCTATCAGCCTAAGCTGCTAGACACCCCTCTACACTAATAAGGGATACCTGGGCCTGGTGCAAGGTGTAAGTACCTCTTGGTACTCACTACAAGCCAGTCCAGCCTCCTACAGCGACTAGTCGCAATTTGCGAGTGGCTATTTCATATGGTTTGCGACTCGCAAATTGCGACTTCCTATTTGCGGGTCGCAAAATGGGGTCGCTATTTTTGCGAGTCGGTAATGGTTTGCGTCGCAATTTGTGATCCAGAAATGGGATTTTTGCATCCCATTTCCGATTTTGCAGGGTTGCAAATTGCGATTCGGGCTATTTGCGACTCGCAAAAGTTTGCTACATCTGGCCCTTCATGTATGACTGAGTATGTGGATGAATAAATGAATGATGTGTTTGCAGATTCATCATACATTTAGAATTCCAATGCTGGTTGTGACATCATGGTGGTGTCTCTGTATGGTAAGTATGAATGGTGTTATAATCCACCTTTCATCTTTGATTTAGCATTGTCTAACCACTGTGATGCAGCAACCAAAGTAGTAGATCAGATGAAATGTGAGAAGACTAATGAGTTTAGTCAAGCACCAGTATTTACTGACCTCTGAGCTGTTTAACACCCCAGGAACTTGGATTGGGAGGCAGTTCAGGAGTAAGGTTTGGATGTAAACCTGCCACATGACAATAATGTGCAGCATGCAATGATCTTCTACACTACTTTTGATGATAACCAGAATGTGCTCTTTATTATCAAGACATCCGAAGAGTGACTTGAGGATGCCAAGGTAGGCTCGATGATGGCAGGCATAGGTGTATGTGGTGCCCCCTTGCCATAGTAAGGCAGGGTGATTGGATGTCGGATGGGGGTGAGAATTTGGGGAGAGTGGACATATCCAGGATAACCTGCAACAAATACATAAAAAAATAGTTTCAACATGGTTACCATGACAATGCTGTAGACATTAATACATGCCTTCCTTGTTACTATCATGGGTGTATTTGGATGAGGTGAACGTATAAGTGAACATATTTCTGAGACATTTCCTCAGATACACAGGTAGTCCAAGTGTGAGTGAGGTAAACTTACCTAGCAGCCACATGTCACTGAAATCCTCAGCAACTAAGTGATGTGTGATATCGTACTGTCTGAAAGGGTAATTGGCATGTGTCCGCCCAGCAATGGAAGCCTACACATTATTGAAACAGCCTCTTTCATTGAATACAGCGTGTATGTTGATGAAGTGCCAGCACTGTTCCCAGTTACCCTCTGGAACCATTCAGCGACCAAGAAGTGGAGTACAGTTAGCATTTTAAGCATGTGCAAGGATGGCCTGGGAGTTGGCTGTTGGAGAGCTCCTTCTACCAGCCTGCAACCATACAAAGGATCACATGTGAAGAGAGGAGGAGTCTAGCAACTACTGCTTTCCTGTGCATTGCAAAGATGTTGATCCTCTTCCTGTACATCTTCTCAAAGTCAATTTGTTTATTTTCCATGTACAAAAACTTCTATAAAACATGCACATGATATAAAATAATTATAAATAAACAGAATGACATGCTTGGGAACTATCATTCTTCTTACTGCTTTTACAAAAGTCTATAATTTAGTCCCAATTACGAGTGTGGCATAAACAGTGCAACAGATTTAGAAACTATGCTATACAGTATGGACAATTATTATCTATAAATATACATATTTGTCCATACACTTTCATAGCTTAAACCCATGAGCAACTATTCCTGAGTTACGTACGTCAAGAATAAACAACTGATATTTTATCATAAAAATCAGCAGTAACTCGTCATGGCAATTACTAGGCATATCTGGGAATTATTTCCTGATACATTCCTAGTGCACAAAGGATTTATAAATTATATTAATCCTAAATTGTGTTGATTTGCCTTAGCTTTAAGTACCAAGCAGATAACAAATATTTAGAAATAGGTAAGATTAGGGTATCAGAGTTGTCTGCTTTGGATAGTACTAAAGCACCTTTGTTGTGTCTAATATCTAAATTTGCTGTTTCTACTGTGACAGAAGACTTAAAATGTGCCTCTACTTCCAGGCTATCCTAGAAAAAGGACAGCGTCCTAATGAACTAGCCTTTTGTGCCCAGGACATAGTCAAAGCTGCCAAAAGCGAGTTCCCATACAGAATCTTGTAACCAGTGTGAGAACGTATCCTTTTTCTAGCATGGTTACCCCATACTAGTGCCCCCTTATAAGTCCCTAGTATATGGTACTTAGGTACCCAGGGTATTGGAGTTCCAGGGGATTCCTATGGGCTGCAGCATCACTTTTGCCACGCATAGGGAGCCCATGCAAAGGCTTCTACAGGACTGCCATTGCAGCCTGTGTGAAATGGTGCTTGCACTGTTTCTCAGCAATTTACACTGCACCAGGTAACTTATAAGTCACCTATATGTCAGGCCTTCCAACCCTGAAGGATGGGTGCAAAGTGTCTGTGGGTGACGGCACCCCTGCACTAGCATAGGTGCCCCCACTTTGTCCAGGACCATTTTCCCGGACTTCATGAGTGTGGGACACCATTTTATGTGTGCACTGGACATAGGTCAATACCTATCTCCAACTTCACAATGGTAACTCCGAATATAGCCACGTAAGGTGTCTAACACCTGAGAATTGTGCCCCAATACTGATTCTAGTATTGGTTTTACAATTCCATGCACACTGGGGGCTCCACAGTGGACCCCCAATACTGCCATACCAGCCTTCTGAGGTTTTCCAGGCAGCCCCAGCTACTGCCACCTCACAGATAGGTTTCTGCCCTCCTGTTGCTCAAGCAGCTCGAGCTCAGGAAGGCAGAACAAAGCATTTCCTTTTGGAGGGGGTGTTACACCCTCTCCTTTTGGAAATAGGTGATATAGGCCTGGGTGGGGTTGCCTCCCAGAGCCCCTGGAAATGCTTTGAAGGGCACAGATGGTGCACTCCTTGCATAATCCAGTCTACACCGGTTCAGGGACCCCCAGTCCCTGCTCTGGCACGAAACTGGACAAAGGAAAGGGGAATGACCCCTCTCCTGTCCATCACCACCCCAGGGGTGGTACCCAGAGCTCCTCTAGAGTGTCCCTGGGTTTTGCCATCTTGGATTCCAAGTTGGTGGGGCACTCTGAGAGCATCTGAGTGGCCATTGCCAGTAGGTGACATCAGAGCCCTCCCCTGAATGGTGCTTACCTGTGTAGCTGACCAATCCCCCTCTCAGGGCTATTTAGGGTCGCTCCTCTTGATGTTTCCTCAGATTCAGATTGCAAGACTCCAGCAGGAATCCTCTGCATCCTTTACTTCATCTTCTACTGACGGAACTGCATCTGGAACCTCCAGGAACTTTACAAACTGCAACAAAGAAGCAAAGATGACTTATGCAACATTGTATATTCAGCTCCTGCCAGCAACTGCAACTGTTTCAAGGTTGTGCATCTTCCAAGGACTGCCTGTCTTCAGCCTGCACCAGAAAAACGGTCCTAAGGTCCAGCTGTCCAACTTTGGTGGAGGTAAGAGCTTGCCTCCCCAAGCAAGATAGTACCCCTGTGTACTGCATGATTTGCAGTTGCCATGGCTTGTGTGTGACCTTCCACAAAATTCTTTGTGCACAGCACAGCTTCTACCTCCAACTCTCCTTCCTGCGATGCACAGATCCTGAGTGGTTCTCCGGCGGCGTGTGCTCACTTTGTATCATGCTGTGTGGGCCTCCATTTGCACCTCCTTTGTCCCCATGCTGTAGGACTCCTGTGCACGGTGCCTGTTCTTCTGAGGGCTCTCTGAGTTGCTGAGAGCTCCCTCTGTCTCCCCCTCCTGGGTAGAGGCCACCAGGTCCCTACTGGGCTCGGGCAGTGCCATTTTCTGCTAACTGCGAGCTTTGTGTGTGCCAAGGCTTGGTGGCAGAATCCAGCAACGCAAACCAGACTGCAATCATCCATCCATTATGATGAGACATCTTGTGCACCAACCAGGAACCCGCATCTGTCTTCTTGGGTGCATAACTCACTTTGTCTTCTCACCAGTGGTTTTTCATTTGCACCTTCATCTGGGTTAGCAGGGGCTCCTGTTCTCCCTGGATGCTGCAGTACTTCTTGGACTTGCTCCCCTTCTTCCACAGGTCTTCAAGTCCAGGAATCCATTGTTGGTGTCTTGCAGCCTCTTCTGGTTCTTGGATATTCTTCTATCACAACTTCTTGTGTGTTTTAGGAAACATACTGTGATTTATTCCTGTTTTCCAGGGCTCTGGGGTGGGTTCTAGTACTTACCTTTCGTGTTTTCTTACACTCCCAGCGCCCTTCAACACACTACACTTGCCTAGGTGGAAAACCGACTTTTGCATTCCACTATTTTAGTTTATGGTTTGTGTTCCCCCAGGCCCATTGCAACCTATTGTGATTTTCACTATTTGCACTGTTTTCTAACTCTTTTTACAGCTATTTCTGCATTCTAGTGTATATTCTGTATATATTACCTACCTCCTAAGGGAGTATAGTCTCTACAATTTGTTTGGTATTGTGTCACTAAAAATAACGTACCCTTATTTTTGTAACACTGAGTATTTTCTGTCAGGTGTGTGAGTACTGTCTGACTACAGTGGTATTGCAAGAGCTTTGCATGTCTCCTAGTTCAGGCTTGGCTGTTCAGCTACAGCTACCCCTAGACAGCCTGGCTTCTAAACACTGACTACATTTCACTAATAAGGAATAACTGGGCCTGGTATAATGTGTAAGTACCTTAGGTACCCACTACAAACCAGGGCAGCCTCCTACAACCAGTTGCTTAGCCTTTGCCACTTGCATATTATTGATGTGTTGGTCAAATCCAGCTGAGGCCTTAATCACAAAATACTGGCCATTTAAGTTTCTCATATTGGTGTTCCTAAAAACTTCCTGTTCATTCCTTACCTTCTAATCTCCTTTTTAAGATCTGTGGCTTACCTTTATGAATTACCCCAAGATATAATCAGTTACTGTCCAAAACAATCAGCAGTAGCTGATTGAGCATGTTTAAAGCACTTAAGATTACCACTGCCCTCTGTAATCATGAAATCCTTTGAGGCTTCTCTGAATATCCCAAGATAATCAGTCTTTGATAGTTCATGGTGTATGTTAGACCAGACAGCGTTTGGGTTGTCATTCCCCAACTTTTTGACTACCTCCCTCCACTTTTCTGACACTGTTTTTGCTGGTTTTAGGACTCTGCACATGCCACCACTGCTAATCAGTGCTAAAGTGCATATGCTCTCTCCCTTAAACATGGTAACATTGGTTCACACCCAACTGGCATATTTGATCTACTTGTAAGTCCCTAGTAAAGTGCACTACATGTGCCCGGGGCCTGTAGATTGAATGCTACTAGTGGGCCTGCAGCACTGTTTGTGCCACCCACATATGTAGCCCCTTAACCATGTCTCAGGCCTGCCATTGCAAGGCCTGTGTGTGCAGTTTCACTGCCACTTTGACTTGGCACTTAAAAGTTCATGCCTAGCCTTAAACTCCCCTTTTTCTACATATACGTTACTCCTCAGGTGGGCCCTAGGTAACCCATAGGGCAGGGTGCTATGTAGGTAAAAGGCAGGACATGTACATGTGTATTTTATATATCCTGGTAGTGGAAAAACTCTTAAATTTGTTTTCCACTACTGTGAGGCCTGCTTCTTTCATAGGATAACATTAGGGCTACCCTCGTATACTGTTTGAGTGGTTGATTCTGATCAGAAAGGGGTTGCCAGGTCTTATTTAGTATGGCCAGAATGGTAATACAAAATCCTGATTTTTGGTGAAGTTGGATTTTATATTACTATTTTAGAAATGTCACTTTTAGAAAATGAGCATTTTTCTGCACTTAAAATCCACCTGTGCCTTACAGCCTGTTTCCAATCCACGTCTGGCGGGGCTGGTTGACAGCTCCTTTGTGCATTTCACCCAGACAACCACAAACACAGGATACTCAGTCACACCTGCACTCATCGGCATACTGAATGGTTCTTCCTGGGCTGGAGGGTGGAGGGCCTGATACTTACATTTCAAAGTCTGGTGGCCTGCCCTCACACAATGGACTGCCTAACCTCCTACTGGGACCCTTGCAGAGAGACCTGTACTGAAAGGGTACCTAGTGCACTTCAAAACCACTCTTTGAAGTCTCCCCCACTTTAAAGGCATTTTTGGGTATATAAAATGGGTCCCCGACCCCCCTCCCCCCAATCAGACACTTCTGGATCTGAACCTGCAACCTTTCAGGAGGAACTGCTGGCTACCCAAAGGACACACCTGGTCTACTTTGCGGTGAAGGACTGCTGGCTTGCTGTTGCCCTTCTGCCTTGCTGGCCTCTGACTTTGCTGAAAAGTGCTCTCCAATGGCTTGGATTGAGCTTGCCTCCTGTTTTCTGAAATCTCAGGGCCAAAAAGAATTCATCTCTTCAAGGAAACTCCTTGTGTGCCAAAATTCGGTGCACAGCCTGCCGGAAACAATACACAGTTTTCCCTGGATGAGAAAATCGCTGCACAGCCAAAACGAAACGACGCAGCCCGACTTCCCGAGCGAAGATCCATGCAGCGGCTGCGTTGTGACTGGAAATTCAATGCACGGCCCTATCAGATCGACGCACAGCTGAGCCAGAGCAACACAGCCTGACGCAGCCCGACTTCCTGAGTAAAGATTCAACACATCGCCTACAGGATCGACGCAACGCCTGTGAGTTTTTCCTGCATGCCCAGGATTTTTACCCTTATCATCCCTGGGCGTCAAAAGAACCCTGCATCGCAGTAAGGATCCAAGACTGCGCACCGGAAATCAACACAAAGCACCTTGCAGCATGGAAAGAAACAGCACATCATCTATGCTGAGCTGGAAATTCTGAGGCACACCTTAATTTTTCACCAATCTGCTCCTCTGCGGTCTCCGTGCGTGGTAATTTTGACGCAAAGCTGGTACTTTGTGCAAACAAGAGACAACTGTTGCTTTTTAAGATCCAAGACTTTTTTAAAGTGATATCTCAACTTGTGCTTATTGAATCTTGATTGTTTTTACCTTAATTTAACCACATAGATATCTTATATATTTTTTTTCAACCTGTCTGGTGTATTTATGTGGTGTTTTCACTGTGGTTTTGCATGATTTATTGCACAAATACTTTACACATTGCCTCTGACTGCTCACTGCCAAGCTACCAGAGAGTGGGCACATGATAATTTGGATTGTGTGTGACTCACTCTGACTAGGATTGTTGTCCCTACTTGGACAAGGGTGTATACCTCTGCCAACTACAGACCCCATTTCCAACAGTGAATCAATGACTTAATACTTACTTGTCCTAACTCACATTGCAAAGAACATTAGAAGTTCTTCATGGCAAGCTCATAGAATATTTCAGAAACTTATCTGCAGGTGATAATAACTGTCAGGATCATGGGTAACAGGAGACATGAGACCAACAAAAACAGAAGTCTGATTGGAGGATTAGGAAGGCTACTCAGTGGTGTTTGGGCCACAAAGGTATCAGGCGGGCCTTCGAGGTCAGGCTCAATAAGAGACCAATCGGAGTGAAGCCGCAAGGGAAGGTGGGAGTTTTTAGGGGGATTGAAATACTCTCACTTACAGTGGTCAGTTGTCTTGCAACTGCTTAGCTGTATGGCTCTCCGACTAGTGGTTTTGCCCACTACTTGTTCATTTTTCTGCAACTTTTTGTTTTCCACCTTCCTTTCCTTGTTTCCATCTTCAGTTGTCTACTTCGTTTGGCTTATTCACTTCTGCATCTGCTGTCTAACCAAACCAGTTATGCTCTAAACCTGCCTGCTGGCGTGCTACTCTGTTGCCTCCTTCCATAACATCCCGCTGGCTTTATAGCTGCAGCACCTCGATATATTTGCTACCCAGTTCTCAGGCTGTCTGGGTTGTTGGAAATTTACCAGTACTCTTGGCCTGTTACCTGCACTACCTTACTGAGGTCCTGTAAGTCCTGGACTGGAGTGAGGGTTCTGGCTAGGGGTGGTTCTGACTTGTATTAACTGTCTCCTATGTCCTTTATCCAGGCGGTAATGGGAGGTCATGTGCAAATACATATGTCTGAAGAATTACCAACACATTCCAAGCTATTATCGAACCACAGAAGATTCCTCAGGTGTCTCTCTAACTCTTACCCTTGTTTTCCTCCATTCAAGAGCCTGGGCTCTCCGCATCTATCATGCAGATGTGGGTCTTTCTTCAAAGGTGGAGTCCTGGATGATAGCAGCAGAACCAATCAAACATATCCTTTTACGACTTGGCCCTCACATTGAGAAATGAAAATTTGTATGCCCCCAAAATATTTCCACCAAACTCTGTTCACCAAACGCAGTCGTGTTTGGGGCCTTAAACACTTTCAGGGCCTATGATATTGCCCTGTAACTTAACTTTTTATCAGAGTGCATAGAGCCCCAGTTCCTTGGAATAAGATGCTGTTCCTCTTCAAGACTTGATTGTCATATTTTTGATTGCAGCCTATTCGAACACCCAGACTATCAATAATATTGACAGCTTCCAAGGATAGTTTGTCCAATTTAAAATTGGGTTAAAAATTCTTATGGGGAAGTAATGCCATTCATATGGTTTTCATCTGGGTAATTATGAATCCATTCTGTTTACAATAGCATTTATAACTGATTAACATATTCTGCTTCCCAAACAGGGGTTTGAGAGCATAGTAAAGAATCATCTCTGAACTGAATGCTTGCTATTTCTTCCCCCCTCCCCCACCAAAGGTGTTGTATCAATTCTACAGTTACTAAGCCAGATTAGCACGTTTTTGGTATACAAAGATGGTAAGATTGGGGATAATTCACTCCCTGGCAAACTCTGGTTAAGAAGGAAGAACTCGGCCATCTCCCCTATCATCCCATCTACCTTCTGCAAATTATACTCATGTGGTCCAATTATAACGTTAAGCTAGTCAAATGGCATCCCCATTAGCTCCAAAAACTTCCATATTTGTTCTTGAGGGGTATTATCAAAAGCAGACATCAAGTCTACAAATAACATAGCGACTTGAGGAAAGTTACAAACCGCTCATCCTTTGAACCAATTCGTGGCAATATTTGAACGTGTTATACTGTGACTCGGGATGTATTTTTATAGTAAGTGTTTATTTTGAGGTAACTAGCTTGAGAAGAGTGTTTTTAACCGGGAAACGTGTATTGAAAATAAGTGAAATACTAAACTATACTCTTTGGCAGGAAATAGAAGAAAACAATGAAGATATCAGCATATGGATAGATTTATGTAATTGCAAAAACACTCAAAAAATGTTATGTTACATTTTCAATGGTTAGTCTTTACAAATATCGTGGGCAGAAAGATTTTCCTAAGAGCCCTCTGCACCCGTTCTTCGGAATGCTGCTGTTGACAATCACCAGAGTTGCCTAGTCTTGATTCCACCTCATGCCTCTTTTTAACATCACCCTACACTGCCTGTGTCTTTTCCCTTACTATTGAGGGGTCCTTGCTCATGCATTTTTAGTCCATTTGAGACTGTTTTCCTATATTTCTCCCTTTTCTGTTTTTTTTTTACCTGAGTGAAACCTTTATGATGCAAATATAAGTCCCAGTCCCCAAAAATGAGTGCCTCTGCGGCCGATGGCACTAGTTAAGCATGACTGGCATGTTAAATATGACGAATCCTTTTTATTTGCTAATTTGTGGATAACTGTACATAAACACAATATTTTTTAGTTTGAAAAATTACATTCGTCCAGGAAAACAATAGAAAAAACAGTCCTAAACAAAACTTGTAAAGCTATCCTGACTACCAGTTTTTGCTCATATTTCAAATGGTTTGTGAGCAAGACATGACAAACTCTAAAAAGGGTGTGTAATGTAACTTTTCACACATATGTAATCTCTTTGAAATGGTCTAATTTTCTAAATATATTTTCTTTTTTTATTATTTCTTTTTTAATTTTTATTTAATGCTTGAGACACAATTCATTACAGAAAGAAGATAAAAAGAATAACAATATCACATCGATTACAGTGAAAGGAGGTATGTCACCCAATACTTCATTGACGTGTGTTATTTAGTTACTACATTCATTTATCATTCCAACTTTTAATTCTCACCCATGGAGCCCTTTAAAATTCAGTTCGCCCATTTCCCTGACACTGTCTCTGCCCTAGATATTCTAAACAAAATGCATGAATAGCAAAGGAAGATACATGTTATGCGTAAGTGCATAAGTACGTAAATGCAGAAAAGAAAGTGCATATTATATTAGGTAATCCTACCATTAACCATAAATCACCATTTATTTATTCCACATCTACTATCGTTTCAGTAGTTAACTACTCCCGAAACTTAACTCACTCTTCAAGCAAACCCTAAATTTCTTGCCCCTTGCATCTTTCTTTTCTGGCCTTGTGTTGATACAAGGCAGTCTCCAGATTATATATGGAAAGGAGGCATCCCAGTCATTGTTGAACAGATTGAGGTTGCGAGTCGAGCCATGCAGAAGCTAAACAAAGGCAGTACACCACTATTAATAAGAATATAAAGGGCCGATATTTTGCTGTTCCTGGTGCCTCTATTTCTCCTAAAAGGATGGTAGAAGGAGTGAGTTTCATATCATACTTCGTTACTTCCTTTAGAAATCTCACAATCTCAATCTTCAATGTGTTAAATCTGCCCCAAAAGCATGGCATCTCGGGCAGGTCTCCCCCCTCTACCCTTCCACATTTGTCTATTGTAGATGGGGTATAATAAAAGTCGAAGATTATCTTATAATGTTGAGTCTGCAGTCCTGATTACACCAAGATGGTATAAATTAACTTTAGGGATTCAAAAACGCTAGTGTCTCTTGTATTTAATCGAGTTTGCCAGTTATCCCTGTGTTTCTCCAGATCATCAGGTTGTTTGGAAGTTAAAATTGAGTACAGAAAGCTTATTGAGAGTCTGGCTCTCCCAGTCAGTGCTTCCTTGGGGGGAATCTTTCCAAACCCTGTCTGCCCCCTGGTTTTCCTGAGTAAGGAACCCCTGATTTGCAGGTATTTGAAAAAGCTGCTTTGCTTGAGCCAGTAGCTCTCCCTGAGGTCTTTAAATGTTCTCACCCCAGATCTTTCAAAGAAGTCGCCTAATTTTCGAATCCCCAGTTGACTCCACTTTGCTATATGCCTATCTCGAAATATTTCTGGGAGGGAAGGATTATTATAGATAGGGGTGTATCCGTTAAACCTTCTAGGGCTAGCTTTCTTTAACCACGAGTTCTATCATTTAAATGCAGCCTCTAACTTTCTTGAAATAACTGTGTTCCAACAGGGCTAGCAGGCCGTTACTAGACAATGAACTGATTAGCAACTCATAAAGATTTGGAACAAATTCTATCCTCTTTAAACCCTCATCTTCATTTACCACCAGAGGCTGCGTATACTGTAGGGCAGCAGCCAACTGATGCAATCTTAGATTAGGCAGAGACCGCCCACCTCTTTCCGTAGGTAAAGTCATATATTTATTTGCCCTTCTAGTCTTACCTTAGACCCAAATTAATTTTGTTATTAAATTATCCATAGCTGTAAACCATGTCTTTTCAAATTCAAGTGGAATTGCCCGAAACAAGTATAAGACCTTCGGAACGAAAATCATTTAAATTATATTACAACAACCCATAATGGACATATGTAAATTATTCCACCTGCTAAAGTCCTGTTTTGCTTTCTCTAAGATTAGCGATAAATGTAATTTTACCATCTAGTCTGTATTTGGGGTAATATCAATCCTGAGATATATTGCGTGCTCCACCCTTCTGGCATTGTGTGTGAATTTATGGCTATTAATCACAAACTCAGTTTTGGCTCTGTTCAGTGAGTATCCCGAAAACTTGCCAAACATTTCCGCCACCCTTGCAATTTCCCTTAAAGCCACATCGAGATTTTTTGTTATGACAGCTACGTCATCAGCATAAGATAGAATTTTGGTGACCCATCCACAGCTCCTTACTGGTACAGTAACAGGGTTGGTTTCTAACTGTTGGAGTAGGGGATCGATATACAAAGCAAATAATAATGGAGAACATGGGCACCTTTGCCTGGTTCCTAGTCTTCGATTGTATCTGGGCAACTGGGTTCTTATATATTGCCTGCACTACCATGATGAAGCAACAAGAGGTTTGCTGCCTTGCTGTACTTGAATAAAGAGTTGTAGCAAGACTGGCATCAGTACAGTCATAAAATTATTGTAGAATTTGAGAGGCGTCGCGTCCTTACCAATTGCTTTCCCAGAAAGTAGATCACGAATGGCCGTTTCCAATTCCTCACCCAAAATCTCAGCCCCAAGTTCCTCCTGATCGCCTTGCGTGATTTTATCCACATTTACACTGCTCGGAAACCCATTCCTTAAATATTCGCTCTCTAGGGGATCTGAGGGGGTCGGCAATAAAGTTCTTCATAATATCTGTGGAAGATTTCCCTGAGGACCTCAGCATCAGAGACAAGCACCCCCCGCAGATCCCTTATTTCTTTAATTATTCTAGCTGCTACCTTCTGTTGAGGTCATACTCCAAGCAGGCAGTCTACCCTTTTGTTATACTCATAGCACTCCCTGCACTTGGCACTGTATTTTTCTGCAGCCTTTTTAGCGGAGCACCTGCTGATTGCAGCTCTAGCAATTACAACCTTCTGTAGGACAGCATCAAGATCCATGCCCCTGCTAACTGACTTTAAACGGATGTGAGTATTGCTACCGGATCTGATCTTCAATATACTTCTGGTTCCTTATGCTAATGCTCAGGGTTTCACCTCTGATCCCTGCCTTTAGAGCATCCCATTCTACTTCCAATGGTGTTGTGTCTCTCTTTAGTTCCAAAAACTCCTGTAACCAAATGTTCATGTGGTGTACGTATATGGGGTCATTCAAAAGCCCTCGCTCAAAGGTCCAGCTTCTACTTCTAAGGCCCTTTTTGGGAATTTCTTATAACAAGGCGTTATGATCTGACATGAAACCTGGGTATAGCTCTAGCCATGACCCAGTTATCAACTCCAGTGATATTAGAAAGTAATCTATATGAGCTAATTTTCTGTGTGGGGCAGAATAATTTGTGTAGCCGGGGTCTAGTGCGTTTAGTTAGGCCACGCATAGACTAATCAAATCTCTTTCTGCAGACTACAGAGTGCTTTCAAGACGCTTGGTTTACGGCCAGTGTTACCACAGGCTATCTCCAGAGCCATTAACATTTAAATCCCCATACACTACGTAAGGGGGAAACCACTCTGCGAGTTCGACTGCCAGGAAGTCAAACACACCTGGATCATCCAACACTGAGATATAAATTGAACACAGGGTGATCCCGACTGGCACTTGGCTCTAGCTCATCTACCATACTTATCTGCATTATGTCTGATAAACACACAGTCCCTACTTCAGGTTATTATAGCAACCGCTCTGGTTTTCATATTCTGCTTGGTACGTCACTACTGTACTTTCATCCCAAGAGTATCTAATATGTGTTTATTACAGTATTCTACAAGTGTCTCCTGCACACAATATATCTCAACCCTTAAAGTTCTCAGATCTACAACTAATTTAGTCTTTTTCTGGGCATTATTTAACCCACAGATATTATTAGGGGCTATTCGAAGTTGAGCCATTTTTAAAGATTTGAGCTGTTATTGCAGTGGGGAGGAACAACCTGAGATACTCATACATCCTATCTAATCCTAGTAAGCATTCCCCATACCTTGCACCTTTGTCTTTTTTATTGACTATTGTTTTAATCTAAAAAAAGAACGGCACCCTTCCTCTCTCGCAGTGACCACTGCATCTTTCATTTCTCAAGCATATTGTTTGTTTGCACCCCCGCTAGCCCCTCTCTAAATGTATTTGCATTTTTAAAAGTTTGCATAGGTGCCACAAGACGGGATCACAAATCTTTAGTATTTGAATCGAGACGCAGATTGAAAAGCTTATGGGGCAAATTTACAAGCACTGCTTTTTTAAAAATATGTTTTTATTATTTTGCAGTTTCGCAACACATACAAACAGCATTACTATGATCATTACACTTAATTGCCGTAAAGCATGGGTGATACTCAATTTCTTAATCACAATCAAGCAACTTAATGCAAACCCTTCAACTACCCCTCCACCCCCCCCCAAACTGCTTCTGGTATCTCTCTGGTCCTAACATATTTGTACATCCAATATCTACTTTTCGTATCTGTGTACATTTCTAGACTCATTAGCCATGCTGCTGCCCTTAGTCTTTACAGGTGTCTGTGTCATAGGCATTAGTCTTTCCTCACCACCCACCTCTTTATGTTGCAGCCTGCCCCTCTGATTCCTAGCACATGTGTTTTTTAGCCCCCACTCATTTCTTCTGGCAGAATATTTGGTGCTATTAGGTCTTGCACCATCTGTGCCCAAGCCATTATATCTTCTGGTAATTTTGCATCTGCGCGGACATGTTTCATCTGGACTTCTTCTACTACTGCCCATTCGGTGAAGGCTTGTTACCAGTCCCCATATTTGGGGGGATGGGGTTAAGCCATTTAATCGCTATACAACTCTTTGACAACAAGATTCCCACCACCATATATTTGCGGCTTAGGTGTTTCCCCTTACGTGTAGGAAGCAGTCCCAGTAGTATCACCGTGGTGGTAAATACCAATTTCCAGGCAGCAGCCCCCTCCAAAGCCATCATTATACACTACCAGTATGAGTCCAGGGCACCACATTCCCATACTATGTGGAAGAAGTCTGCCGAGGCGCAGCGTAGCCCCCCCGGGACAACAATCCATCTAGGGTGGTTGAGGTCAGGGGTTCATCAGGAAATCCGGAACACGAGCTATCGCCGCCACTTTTGCATATTGCAGGAACTGATCTCTCCCCAGCTAAAAAGCATCCACAGCATCCTGTTGGGTGATGAATTGCCCCCCAAGGAAGAGATCTCCTGCTATCTTACATCCCCCATCTTTCCATCTCTTCATAGATATGTCCAAGGTGACTCATGCAAATGCCTGCATATCCCAGATGGGTACATCCCTAGAGTAAGGGTGGCAACGCAACACGGAGGACAACACTCGGTCCAAACATTACAGACCTGTTTCACTCTATAGGGGGCCCCTTTCCTTGCAGCCCAATCCCCCAGTAGTAAGGCCGACAGGGTATGTTTTTCACACACATCCTGTCATAGTCTCTTCTCCTAGTTGGTTTAGGGTCAAACCAGTGTACCGCCTGCTGCAGCTGGGAGGCAAAATCATAAAGTTCCATATGAGGGAGCTCAATTCCCCAGCATGCCCATGTTTGTCGCAGCGCGGCAGGGTGACCCTCTTTTTAATGGCCGCCCTACCCATCAGGGACAGCAGCTATTCCTTCTGAAATCTGAATGAAGTCTTCAACCCCTCCAGCACTCTGCCATGGTTTAGGTCATAATATTTATCAGCAGTATGTGTCAATCGTATCCCAAGGTACTGAAGGCCCTCAGCTCCCCATGGCAATCCAACTGACGGGAGAGTATCAATCCGGTCTCCAGCTATCGCGCCCATCTGGAACAGGTAGGCCTTGCGAAGACTTACGCAGAGTCCAGACCAATCCCCAAATTACCCCAAGGCATTTAAAAGAACAGGAATCGATGATTCTGGGTGTTGCACATAGACTAGCACATCATCTGCATATAGAGGGACCACATGTGTAGTCCCCCAATGCACCAGGCCCCAGGGGTTCAGCAGCCCATAGCCATAGCAAACAGGATTGGACAGCCTCCGAAACCACCGCTGATGTTCGCACGCGAGCATCTGGGCTTCGATTCAAGAGTTTGACCGAAGCAATATACCTCGGGCCGATACCCATTTTGGCCATAACTTGCCAAAGATACCCCCAATCCACAGAGTCAAAGGCCTGTTCTATATCCAAGAGTGTAAACTCTACTGGTTCCTTCCACTGGAGGTACGTGTGATATAAGTGGGTAAGGTGACAAATATTGAACATTGTGCTGCGGTGGGGTATAAAACCACTGATCCTCATATTTAAGGGAGGTTAAGTGTGGGAGCAGGTGCACCACTAAAATGCTACTGAGTATTTTAATATCCACATTCAGAAGTGACAGTGGTCTGTACCCAGCAGGGTCCGTCGGATCTCTATCTGGCTTGGGGATAAAGGCCACCCAGGCCTCCCTCATTGAGCCCGGCAGGCTACCACGGGCAGATGCCTCTTGGTATACCGCCTACAGTTTCTCAGAAAGGATATCAATATACTTTTGATAGAACTCTGCTGGGAGTCAATCAGAACCAGGCATTTTTGATGTTTTTAACTGTTTTATGGCCCCTTGTATTTCTTCCCGATCAATTGGGGGCTCTAACAGGGCCCTGGCTGTCCACGTCAGTCGAGGGAGTGTGACCCCCATCTAGGACCCTATCACCACCTTAACACCACCCACCTATAGTCATTTTTATGACGCTAAAGAGGTGAAGGTGGCCGTTCTCCCATACCATATTTACAAAGTGGGGCAATGCATTAATTGCACAACTTTGCAACCCCTTGTGCCACATTATGCCTGCGTGAGGCATAATGTATGCTTGAGAAATGTCCCAAGCAGGGAGGCCAGGAAAAATGGTTCAGTGAAATTTACAAGATTTCACTGCGCCATTTGTTCCTTCATTTTTAATGCTTGCTCAGGGCAGGCATTAAAGTGACACTCCCAATGTAACCTATAGGTCTCCTTGTGCTTTGCTACACTAGCGTCACATTTTTTTACACTAGTGCAGCAGAGCTCCACAACAGCATCAAAACTTTTGATTGGGTTGTGGTAACAATCGCTATGGTGAGCCGTATTGTAAATACGGTGCAACCATGGTGTCTTTAGGGGGGTAGGGGAAGTACAAGAAAAATGGTGCACCAGGACTGATATGCCCCTATATTCTTTAAAATTAAGAATACAAACAACCTGCACTTTGTGAAGTAATTTCACAACATTTATGGTGGGGGGCAATGGGTTCTTTAGGCGGATACAATTTCAAGAACATAACAGCTGTAATTTCTCCAAATTTGTTGGGTTTTGAAGGTGCCAGAAAACAGTTTTAATCCCAAAAACATTTTTAAAAAAAGCCCTTTTAACACCTGTGGCTAAAGATATATTTTGCAGCCAATGTGAGTGGTTGGCCTAAAGTCACACTAGTAACATTTTCAACTGTTGCCTCTGCACAAAGCTCACAACCACCTTGAACTCTTTGTGACTGTTGGAGTTTCATGTTCTATTGGAAGGGTTGCAAAAACGTAGATACTAATTGTACACTGACATTTTGTGAACTATCTTGCATTTTGTGATGCAACTGATTTACTATTTGGCCGCGTCACAAAATGGATATTCTCAAGAGATTGCAAGACATCCTTCCTCTGGAATATTAATGAGGCAGGATGCACTTTGCTACCCTTTACACATGACTGTGAAGAGAGAAAGAAAGAAGTACCTCTCTCAAATGTGAGCAAGTTGAAAAGGAACCAGGTGACTGCAAGGATAACAAACATGTCCTACTTTTTAAAACAACAGTATAATTCTGATTGACTAAGCTTGGGATGCACATTTCCTTGCTCTATTCTATGTCCCTGGTCAAATGTGCCCCACCTAATCTACATTGCTTCCTTTACATTATAGAAAATGTAGCCCTGGACTCCCAGATGGAGCCACTACATTCCAAAACAATCAGTCAATTGAATAAAACCAAACACAAGGAAACTGCAGCTGTGGAAAAATACTGCGCACCACAATCCCTAGTGAGTTACTAGAATTATTTACCCCTCTCCGGTAGTCTGGTGGTCTAGTGGTGCGTTCTAAACTGGAAACCGACCCTAGACATTCTAGCGAGGTGTTGCTCAGGGGATAGATGGGCCTCAGAAATTGGCTGATCTGCCCCCTTAAGGACAGAAACCCAAAATAAATATATGCACCATTAGGAGGGAGTGAATCCTTGCCAGAGAACTGCCTCCCCAACACAAACAAAGACATCCCTTGTGATCTCGTGGGATTTCTGCCTCCCCTGGGGGGGAAAAATCAGCCTAAGAAGGCTGATTAGTCTCCAGGGGATTGAAAACCAAAAAGGAACAAATGCCCCCTTCGGGGAGTGACCTTCTGATAGCCGGACACTCACCCCAAAAACTAAAATATCCCTGGTGTTCTAGTAGGGGTTCCACTCCCATCCCATGGGATCAGGTTAACCTAAAATATAGCCCAGGCGTTGGAATGCTAAAACAAGTATTCGCCTCTTAGGAGCCAGCAGATTTAGCCAGGGGGCACCCCTTATAAACCAAAATGTCCTGTTGGCCAAGTAGGGCATTCCTGTCAAGGGATCATGTTGACATCCATGGTCCCTCAGCATGAAATCACAAAAGAGAGACACCAGAGGAAATGAAGAACACTTGCCTTTCCGTTGGTGTGTTTCTTCCTGCGCGATCCCTCCCTAACGACGGAACTGACTTCAAGCAGACCCTGCTCACATACATGCTGAAAGCATAAAGTATTCCTGTATGTCTCCAAGCAGTATCATGATGACGCGGCGCTGTGCGCACACTGATGCCATGAGCTCATGAAAGCAGGTCTCTGGGTGACAGCAGAAGCACTTTCGATGCCATCCCTTGTGGGGGCTTGCAGGGGAGGGGCACCAAAGGGGGTGGGGGGCACCAGCACTTCCCCCAAGGGTGGGTGCTATACCTGACAGGCGATGCTAAAGACGTGTTCAGCATGACCTTAGACCCCAGGAGGTTAAGGGACAAATTATGCTTTTAAAAACAAATGTTGACATCCAGGAAAACCTTCAGGGGAGCATGCACTGGTACAATGGATCTCTGTATGCTCTGACACAATTCCAAAAGGAAAACTGTCACAAGAAAACAGCTTCCCCTTTCCAAAACCAGTACTGCTCCAAAAAATGTTTTTTCTCGGATCACTGTTATATACCTTGTGGCTTTTGGATTTAGGATGGTATCATGCACAGATCTTACAATTCACACAGTGACACCATGTGTCACATGATATCGGCTCCCATCACACGGTCACTTGTTGAGGAGCTAACATCACACAATGTGCACACAATTACCAGCAGCCCTCCACAGAGAGCAATTTTCTAGCTAATTACTTGAGAGCTGAGTGCAGCCGATGACCATAACGGGTGTGAAACCTCCACCAGGACATCAGCAGAAACCTCAGGAACTTTGGCTCATATTTAGGAAGGGCTAGCGCCACCTTGTGCCACATTAGCATAAATTTTTATGACACTAATGTGGCTCAATGAAGCCAAATTTGCCGCACCTGATTTACAAAGTGGTGCAATGATTGCATTGCACCACTTTGTAACCCCTTGCGCCACATGATGCCAGCGCCAGCCATAATGTATTCATGGGGGGCGTTCCCCCATTAGGGGGACCACAAAAATGGCACAGTTGAATCTATGAGATTCCACAGCACCATTTTTAGCGGCTATTTTTAACACCTGCACAGAGCAGGTGTTAAAAAGGGGGCACACCATTATTCTTAATGGGCCCCTATGTACTTTGCAGGATTAGTGCCAACATTTTTTGGCACTAATCCTGCGATGTACTACAATAGCATAAAAAATGATGATGCTATTGATCCTAACCTGTGCCATGGTGCACCGTATGTTTGATATGGCACCCATGTTGCCTTGTGTATGCTTTTGTGTGGGAATATACTACCACCTATCATTTGACTGTTCAGGACACAGAGACCTACAAGTCTTGCACCATTCTTGTTCATGTTGCCGAAGCCATGGTGGCCCATGACTTCTTCGTACCCAGTGTTGTTGCTTCCAATGTTGGCATTGAGGTCCCCATCAGTATGGTGATATCTTTTTGATGGTATTTCTCCAGGATGGACTGGAGTCTGTTGTAAAACTGTTCTTTTTCCTCTTCTTTGCTATCATTTGTAGGTGCATAGCACTGGATAACATTCATATTGATCCTCTTTTTCTTTGTGTGGACGGTTACTGTGATAATTCTGAGACTGTGGGCTTCCCATCCAATCAGACCTCTATTGGCTGCTACCGTTAGCATCAGTGCTACTCCTGTAGTATAGTGGGCGTTCTCTTCCTCGTATCCAGAATATAGGAGCATTTCTCCTAGAGTCAGCCTTTACTGTCTGGACGGTGTTCATCTGGTCTCATTGATGCCAAGCTTGGCAAGGTTGTATTTTTCATCTCTGCTGCCACTTGTGCTGTCTTGCCTGTCTCGTACATGGTCCTCACATTCCATGTCCCTATGGTGATTGTCTTGGTCAAAAGCAGATAGATTGACATTGTGGCTTCCAGGAATCTCTGGCTTTCACCATAAGGCGTTGTAGCTCTCCATGAAAGAGATTGCTCTCCCCCCAAGTCTGGAATGTCTTTTGGTTTTTGTTTCTGTAACCAGGATTTTTTTTACATTTTGGGGTAGCTAGCCCCAAGCATAACCCTCCTCCTTTAGTAGTTGGGCTTAGGGCCGGCCATGGTGGAGTTTTGTTGGTACTTCTCTGTGAAAAAAGTTGAGAGAAGTCTGTGAAGAGGTGGTGTTCCAGATGTGTTGCAAAAGGAGTGGAAGATTATGTGGTGATGGATGGTACAAAATTTCAGATGATGTCTAATACTTGCTCTCCTTTGAAGAATAAGGGGGTCATTATGACCCCGGTGGTCGGTGTTATAGTGGCGGTAGTACCACCAACAGGCTGGCGGTACATACCGCCATACCGCCAATGTACTACACCGACCGCCACAGTGGTAACGACCGCTGGGCTCTAGACTACAGACTCCAGCCTGGTTGCTGCCACTGTCCCAACCGCGGGATTATGACCCCGCCAACCGACATGGTTTCCGTGGCTTTCTTATCACCACGAAAACCTTGGTGGTAGGCACTACCAGTGCCAGGGTATTCTTTCCCTGGCACTGATGGGGGGGTCTCCCCCACCCCCTCCCCAGAGTCTTCCCCAACCCCCCCTTCCAATACCCCCCTGACATACACACACCTACACGCACAGACATACACACGCATACACACACACATACCCACATTCACCCATGCAAGCATACATCCATGTACACACACATCCACACACACTGACATACATACAAGCACACACACATTCACACAACACAACATAAAAGCACACTCACATCCATTCATGCACACACGCATTCCACATGCCCCACACCCGCATGCACGCACACAGAAACATACACCCCCACACACACAACACCCCTCCCCTCTCGGAGCACCTGACTTACTTGCTTGCAGGGGGTCCTCTGGCAGGAGACGGGACAGGGCAGTGCTGCCAGCAGCGGTGTCCGCTAGCAGAACTCGCCAGGCAGCATCATGGATCATGATACAGTCTGCTGCGGACTACTGGCGTGGCGCTGCTGCTGGCAGCCGCGCCACCTTACCGCCGACCGCAGCCATGACTGTAGCCAGAATTCCGCCAGCCTCCTGGTGGAATTCCGGCTATGGTCATAATATGGCAGTCAGCTGGTAGCCACGGCGACGGTCTTTTGGTGGCCGTCGCCGTGGCGGTAGGTGGCATTTACCGCCTATGTCTTAATGAGGGCTTAAGTATTTTAAAAAACAAATAATTAACATAAAACCTTAATGTTATGAAGGGCAGGATATCAAAATGAAGGGTTATTTTCCAGCAGAAATGGTATTTAGTGGAAAGATTATTGGGGGAAAGATGCATATGTCTATTAAAAAAGATGATATTTTAGATTGGCTACACCAGAAACAGTTTAGTGTTTTCCTAAATCCCAATGCTAGCGCCAGAGGTAGGTACCTCATGTAGTTGGAGGTTGTGCTAATTTTGAACAGACGTGTCCTGCATAATTTAGTAAGGATTTTGGTTGTTTGATCAATTACGTTCACAAAGTTGAAGCATTTTGCAAAGCCTATAGTATCTAATTTGAGAATATAGCCAGTAAAAGTAGATGTTGCAGTGAGGGGGGAGTTGGTGAAACTTTGCAGGAAGGGGTTATTGTTTCTGTGGAGGCAACAAAGTGGTTGGCTTCCCCAGTGGTGCCTGTAATATCCAAATTCAGTGTAAAGAAGTGGAGGTAGATCCCAACATAACCGAGGAGTTGACACTTTTGTCGAGGGTGCTGGTCTTCACTAAGCTAGAAATAGGGCCTCTGTGTACCATCACATCAGACGTCATGAAGAGTCCCAGGAGTTGACTGTATTTATTAAACCTGTAGGGGTATTTCAATCAATCAATGAATCAGGATTTATAAAGCGCGGCTAATCACCCAATACGGTATCCAGGTGCTTGCAGGTCCCAGAGGCCAATTCGAACAGCCAGGTCTTGAGGGCCATTTGGAATTCCAGAACTGAGATGATGTCCTGAGGTGTGTGGGGAAGCTGTTCCAGGTTTTTACTGTGATGTGAGAGAAGGAGCGTCCTCCACTTCTGCTTCGGTAGATGCTGGGAGTATGGGCAACAGAAAGGGAGGCAGAGCCTAGTTTCCTTGATGGTTGGTGGAAGTTCAGGAGGTGGTTAATGTATGTGGGTCCTTGGTTGTGTAGATCCTTGTGTACATGTGTCAGCAGCTTGAATGAGCTTCTCTTCTGTACCGGGAGCCAATGTAGTTGCCTGAAGTGGGGTGTGATGTGGGTTTGTCAGAGAAGGCCGAGGATGGGTCTGGCTGCGGCGTTCTGTATGGTCTAAAGTCTCTCTAGGAGGTGTGCAGCAATTCCTATGTAGAGGGCGTTGCCGTAATCCAGTCGACTGGTGCTGAGGGTGTAGGGTTAGCTACTTGAAGATCTTACGAACGTTTGCAAAGTGAGGAAGCAGGCAGAGCAGATGGCGTTGATCTGTGATTTCATGGTGAGCTTGTTGTCAATTATGATTCTGAGGTTTCTGGCATGGTCAGAGGGAGTGGGTGCGGGTCAAACGTCTGATGGCCACCAGGAATCATTCCATGTGTTGGTGCTGTTGTTAAAGATCCGTACTTCTGTCTTGTCTGTGTTCAGCTGCAAGCAGTTGTTCTTCTTCCAGTCAGCAATACTTATCATGCAGCTATGGAAGTTGTCTCTGGTGGTCAAAAGGTCATTGGTGAGTGAGAGGATGAGCTGAATGTTGTCTGTGTAGGAAATTATGTTGAGACCGTGGGATCTGATGATGTTTTCTAGCTGGGTCATATAGGCATTAAACAGTGTGAGGCTGAGGGATGAGCCCTGTGGGACACAGCAGATGATCTCCTTGGGTTTGGAGGTGAAAGGTGGGAGGTGGATCCTCTGGGTTTTTCTGGTGAGGAAGGAGGTGATCCATCATTTAAGTTTGTATGGATGCTCTGTGGCCTAACTTCAGCAGTGCCAGTATTTCAGAGGGCCATTGTCTTGATGATGAGTGATGTAAAATTAGCCAGATTCACAATGGCATTTGTATGTTGGAGGAACACAATTATAGAGTGACGGAAGTCTTTGAGAGGTTTGATGAGATTGGTTTAACATTGATAGCTGAGAAGTGTGAGTTTGGAAAATAGGAAAAATGTTATCAAGGTCACACTATATTGGCTAGCTTGGGTGAGATTTCAAGAAGACATTGTGGAAACTACAAAAAAAGAAGGAGACATCTTGTAGTAAGGAAGAGTTGCTTCCATTTTTAGGCATTACAGAATTTTATAGTAGGTTTGTAGAAATGTTGGTGGAGAAGACAGACAATATAAGGTTGTTGTTGACAAAAAATGTGCAGTAATAGTGGAATGAAAGGTCGAAGAGGAGTTTAGTTTGTTGAAATATGGATCTGGATGCAACACATGAATTACAGGCACCTGTATTTGGAGAGACTGTGTGGTAGTAACTGATGCCAGATAAAATATCTTGGGGTAAGTGTTGATTCCTGTTACTGATGGGGTAGAATACACTCTTGCCTTTGCTCTGGGCCTTTCAGAGGAACAGAATTAAACTGATTTGTCTTGAAAAATAAGTGGTGGAAGTTTTGACATTTTTTATGAGGCATTATATTTATGGTACACAAAGACCATAAACTGTTGTGTGAAATTTCATCAAGAATGGTCTGGATGTGGTTTCATTTGGTATTAGAAAATGGGAATTAAATTTACAAGAGGACATCTTTCATACCAAACATGCCATAAACTACCAAACCAGTCTTGGGTAGATTTCTTGGACTGCTCCAGCAAGGCACTGAGGGGTTAATGAGCTATGCAATTTGATTATGAGATAGCACATGCTCAATTTCTCTTTTATAGAGGTGCACCAACACCTGGTTGAAAGAAGGCTAACTGATTCCAGGTGGCAGACACTGCTTATCAACAGCAGTCTCACTACAGTTGGACTCACCACTGAAATTGCTGATTGATTATGTGTTTGTTGACTCACCATTCCACCCTTACACACTGTGATGTGGTTTATAAGATGGTGTAAAAATAAGCACTTGTTTTGTATTGCCTGTAAAATAATCGCCCATTGTGGTGTCCCGTTTTGAGCTTAGATTTCATCACATCTTGGTCACCAGGGAGGTGATTCCTTTTGCAGATGGTCCAAGCATGACTTGGGAGTCCAGCATTACTCTAGGGTTCGGTTCTTTGGTTAATAAAGGTTTGTGGTTGCATTTTTAGATTTTAGGTGGTGTGGCCCTACACACAGTTTGACCAGATGCATTGGAGTTTAGGAATCCTGACACACCACCATCAGTTTCATATCCAATAAGGCATTACGATTCAAGTATAGAAAATAATTCTTTATTGAGCTTGAATCATGTCTATAGCTGACACGTTTCGCTGGAGACAGTTAGCCTATGAACATCTTGAAGGCTTCTATAGATATATGCCACTTTCTGGATAGTCCAGTAATACTGAGTCGTAGTTTGAATCACATGTAATGGTAAGTACATATGAGAAAGTAAACTTGCCATTTCATTCACAATAGGTAATTACGTCCACCGGTTTTAAGAACATTATGACCTACATTTCCTTCCAATGGTCCATCTTAAGGCCTGCATCTGGATTCTCATAAATATCCACCTTATTGTTTTCAAAAAGTACTTTCAATTAACTTCCAAAATGTTAGCCAATAGAGTGACATACAATTTCAGTCTGGACTCCGAGGTCACACATGAGGCGCAAATACCTAGAAGTGTCAGCATATTACGGACAGTCCTAAGTGCCTGCCAATACGTTTTCGGCCTTGTCGACTTCAGAAGCGCTTTCATTCCATCCAGTGTCCACTGCTATTAGTACATGCTCCTCCAGCGGTGCTAGTGGTTTCAGAACCTCTCCACTTTTAGTGCAGTGCTGTGGTCTTTAACTTCACGTGTATGCTCTTTGGTTAAAACCCACCAGACAAACCACCACTTATGACAGTCTTGTACCATTTAGCCCCAGCTAAGTATGGGTTATATGACAAAATGTACCAACAACTGTTTCTAGTTCCCTCGGTGTAAAATCCGATATCTTCCTGCAACTTTTCCTATACTGTGCCTCCCGCAATAAGCAATACATATAAAACATTTTAAAGTATTTTATGACACGTTTTATGTGTGGAGCCGAGCTGAAAACAGAGAACCAACACGAAGTCATAAATGTACAGTGATCTCAGAGCTACTCTTTCCTTGATGTTAACATACTACTGAGTTGATGCTCACAGGCAACATTTAATGGCCATTAAGCAAGGATTTCCAATATATTCTTCCCCCAGCTTTCTTCCAGATGTTTTCGTATTTCAAGATAAATATGTGCGACCATGTCATGTGTGCCATTTTCATGTGAGCTTGCCTCAGCACACCAGAGCAACACAAGTCCTTGTAGTGTACATTTAGATTGGTGGATGTTGCACCGGGCATACATCCGTGTGCAATGACAATAGTTAAAACAATTTTATCACTGTGTGATCTGGTAAGACATATTGCTAAGTAAGCACCTGGAAGCAGGCAAGAAAAAAATTATACTTAGACACCCTGCCAGTACTCCTCAATAACGTTGCAGGGGTCACCAGGCAACCGACATATGCGTTTTGTTACCTTGCAGACGTCTGGGGAATTTGACCAAAACCCACCAATGATACTTGTGCTTTCTGCCAGGTCTTTGCACATTTGTTAGGATTTTCCCAAATAATCTCTGTACTTGGATCCAGACATGGATTCAATGTCTGTGCCTGCATCTACATGTAACATGTTATCTTTCTTAATTTAACGAGTTGAATTGATTTGAAAATATAAACTTAAAACAGTTGCATAAGCTAACATTTGCCTAGGACCTCAGACTGCAGATCATAAGCCTTTGCCTCAGCAAGTGACAAAATGTTGATGAAATGACAATACATGTAGTGTGAATGGAGGTAAATGAGGAACGTTCTCCAGAACCATGACTTTGTGCTTTATGTGCAAAAACATGTGTTAATTGTTTGTTCTGCTGAATTCACAGTCAAGGGCCAGATTTAATTAGCTTGCTTATGATTTCATACATCAGACACTCTCCAGCTTTCCTGAAATAGACAAGCATCTATTAATGAGCAGCACAGGTATGGAAATGTCCCCAAATGCAGAACAGTGACATGTGGGCTCACACCCCAGCACCAACTATTCCCACTTTCCCCTCTCTTTTACCCAATAGTTTGGGGGATGCCTCCTTATCACGTTGCGCCTCGTCTCCATTAAATGCTAAACCTGAGACCAGTGCTTAATTTGTAAAAGAATAAGTGCTGAGGCCCAACGTTTTCTCAGGACGACCACACTCAACTCTATTGAATGTCAAGAGTGCTAAATGCTAAGGCTGGTGGTCTTGATTCCACCTCACGTCTCCTTATTCCACCACCCAGCTCTCCCTGACCCTTTATCTCACTCCACGGGTCCCTGATGTCGCCATTGTTTATGCTTTTTTTTGGCGTTTACCTCTTCGTCCTTCTTACCTCATGCCTGCTTTTCTCTCATTTTGCAGACAATTAATTTTATGGAAAGAAAAACGCTGGAGACCATCAAAAGAAAATATTCCAGGTGTTAAAATCTTTGAAACAGATAGCTGATGACACTGGTAGCTAATACTCAGACACAGGCCCTGTATACATATGTATGGCAGAGTCTGAAACATACAATGGTCGTCTTTGAGGATAAAGGCAGGTGATCAGTATCGCATCTAAACATATATAATCACAAGCAGCAATGTGATGGGAATGATAGAAGATACGTGATCACCTCCAAGGAGAAAGGCAACGAAAGGATGAGTCCATAAGTACTATGTGTATTTCATATAAATATCGTCCTTGTGCAAAAATCTGTAGTTCATTACATTTTTGGTCGAAAGGTTTGGTTTTTCACCATCTGTTCGAAAAAAAGGTCGCTATTGACCGTCAAAATTAACCCTGGCAGAAAAATGCTGCAAGCGCAATGCAAGATTCGCAGTTCTACTCTGCGATAAAAACATTAACCAAAATAGGCCAGATAAACACCAGTGGCACAAAAAACATGATGGAACTTCGTAAGTGCAGGTAATGGCATAACTGATAATCCTTGAAAGGAGTTCTACGCACAATTACGCTTGTGCAGTCATAGCTATGTGCAACCCTAACTGCGGGAAGTAAAGAAGAGGTGTCTCTATAGACAATGATGTGATAACTTGCTCATGAACCATGTTGGAGAGGAGAAGATGAAGGACAAAGCTGGTGAGGGAAGGTAGTGGTAGGAAGCGGAAAGTAAAGAGACAGTATTACTGTTTGTATCAGCGTTGCTCCAGCAGACTGACATTGAACTCTTGCTTTAACATTAACTCCCCTGTGATGCACACTGGCTTAGATGAATGTGTGGAGACAGAGCAGAAACTGACTGGTGAGAAGGGTCAATAAATACTTGTGACCACAGACTGGACTGCCCAGGAACGAATGAATGAATAGATGAAGAAAAGAACATAGCACGGTAGACATGCATGGGGCAAATGTATTGCTTATGCGCCCCCTGGTAACTCCAAAATGATGCTCCTTTACTGAACACCTCGCTGGTTCCTTTGGAAGACAGTCAGCATACGACCCCTCCCCCGAAAGATCTACACCCAGGCAGTTTCACTTGGAAGCTGATGCTCATACAGGAGTTTTTGTTCGGAAAGCATTGCAGGTTAAAAATGCTGCCTTTGTAAGTGATGGGTAACATCCATGAGTGCACATCTGCTCTGAGGGCAGGGTGTGGTCTGTTGGTCTTTGCTTCACACCATGTTTCTCTTTTAATTATTTCCCAATGTATGAAAAAACCCACAATCATACGTTCCACCACCCATTGGTAGCTGGGAAGAAACAATTCTTGCTCTGTTTGCACAATCCAAATAGATACAATAGCGAGCTCTGACAAAAGCAGTATGGCTTTTTATTAGGGGAAGTGTTTGTTTGTACTTTGGGGTCTTTGTGAGTGTTGCGCCTAGGTGTAAGAGAAAGAAATTCCCATAATGAGGCAACATCCTTGGTTACAACAGTATAAAGCTGACTGCATCAGTAGAGTTAGGATGAGTGTCATAAAAAGGCGTCAGAAGATGTGGTTTGTTTTATAAGTGGTGAGTTTAAAAGATATTCCCAGCAAACTATTGCGTAGTAGATACTTTTGACTGAGGGGCCATGTTTATGTTGTGTGTTTAAGAAACCCTATGTGCAGCATGTCCTTATTTTGTGAACAAAAAAGCAAGTCCTAAATTCAATAACATTTTATCATGGCAGCAAGGTGAAACAAGTGAACAAACACATAAGGGAAATTAGCAAACAGCACTTTGTCTTTATGAAAAGTTAAGACACCCAGACAGAAAGCAATTCCTAAACAAAAAAAAAACCAACCCATAAATCAGCCATTAAAATGTTGTGTCAGCGAAGTAAATACATCAAATAACACTCAGTGGGTCTCTGTTACAAGCTACATGTTGCATCTACAATCTAAGAAATGGAGTACTTGATGCACTGTGACCAGAACCTAATAGGATCAGAGATGGGACAATATAAGCATCCTTGTAATTCCTCAGCCTTGATGGACAACCCATCAATGCAAATGTAAATCATGAAAAAAAATGAAAGCTAGAGAATGAAAAGGTTGACTCTAAGTCCAAAATCTTTCTGTACTGGTTTGTTATTGTACCTTGATGCGTAAGGGGCTGATTTAAGAAAAGTGGTGCTGCACCTAGAGCAGCGCCACTTTCCTTGCACCCCTTAGCGCCCCCCTACTGCCACCACGTGTGTGCTGTAATTAAATTACAGAGCACAATGGCGCAGACTAGGCAGCAATAGCATCAGAATTCCTGACGCTATTGATGTACTCTGCAGGAGTATTGCCAACATTTTGGCGCAACTCTTGCAGAGTACATAGGGGCCCATTGTATTCAATGGCATGCCCCCTTTTAATGCCTGCTCTGAGCAAGCAATAAAAGTGCAAAACAAGTTTGCGCAAGGAAATCTTTTTGATTTTCTTGCACCATTTTTTCTGCCCCCATAACAGGGGAGGGCCCCCTTGCATACATTATGCCTGGCACAGGTATAATGTGGCGCAAGGGTTTACAAAGTGGCGCAATGTATGCAATGCGCCACTTTGTAAAGATGGTGCGTGTAAAAAGCCACTTTAGCACTGCCTTAGCGTAAAAAAAATGATGCTATGGTGGCGCTAAGGCCTCTTAAATCAGGCCCTAAATGAAATAATTAAAAACCCAATTTTCTTACTGGCTGAGATCCTTTCTTCCATTCTACAATTTGATGCCCTGGCTCAGTTTGCAAAAACACAAAAAGCTTTGTGTATAACTGTACCAAATCTATTAATCTACAAAGCTTTAGCAAAACTTATACCACCATGTCATACTAATAAAGCATTTTTGCTGCTACCTTGTGACAAATACTAAGTCTGATTTGACAGCGCGTCTCTTCAAGAGCTATTCTTATTAGTTTTTTTTTTTAAATACACAAAGAATGTTCTTTGGCTCACTAAAGAGGACAATTCGCAGTCACGTCAGGCTACGGCCTGTTTAGTGTATCACCCCACCTTTTAAAAAGTGCTTTTATAGGAATTTATGTTGGAATGTTTTGCATATGAAAAGTACACTCAATCTTCACACTATTGCGCTCAATTCATTATTTCTTATATGCACGCCAAACCGGTCGCTATCCTCTTTGCTACTTTTTATCCAAGTTTTGGCAAAGCTAGTAGGCCTGGCTTGAATATCCTAAACATAATTTGAGCAAGTCTGTGTTTAAGATGCGTTAGGCTGTTAATGCCAAACCTACTGATTTCGTTAAGACCTCCTACTAGCACTGAGGGCTACGATTTTAATAATACGGGTTTGGTTGCGTGTTAAGTTTCTGCTTGCCTTTTATATTTTGACCACGCGGTGACACTCTAGCTCCATAACTGCTCTTAAGTCCTTATGTCTGCAGTTGACTCAGTAGGATGCTAAACGAGTCCTCCAAAGACTAGATGGCAGTTTTGGTGTGCCTTAAACTCCCAATCAATGAAGGAAGGGAATTCTTATCTTGCTTGTAATTACTTCTTTGTCCTTTCGTTTTCTATCTATTATGTTAGCTGACTTCCATCCCAAAGGACGTGGCCTATTTGTGAATGTGCTACATGGGGCGTGAAAACTAAAAGTTCTTGTTTTCTCGCTTCGGATGTTTTTTTTGCTATTTTAAAAAGTTCTCTCTGTATGTTTTTCAATACGTGTTCGCAGAACCACCTAATTACCTACAAACAACTTTCAAACCGGACATAAATTGTAATTAGGAGAATTCTAAGAACATTGAATTAAATCGTTACATAACTTTTGTTGGGAAGATTGGATATTTTACCGCTTTAATGTTTGTGCCAAGAAAACATAGATGCCGATTATCAACGTATATTAGATTTGTGTGCAATTTGTAATGAAAATATTGCAAAATAAAGCCCACCCACATGGACGTCAATTCACCAAAATGCCAGAGGTAGCGGAAGTGACATCACGCGCCCGTTGACCTCCACTTTCATTCACACAAACGCACACACACACACACACACACACACGCATACAAATGCACACTTACACAAACACTCTCACATAAACACACTCTCACCCTTAAGCACGCACACAACATACAGTTACATGTATTTATCTTACCTTAGCTGCCATAGACGGGCATATGCCAGCTAACTGCACCTCATTTTTATTACACTAATAGTGAATAACATGTTATTATTCACTATCAGTGTAGTAAACATTGACAGAAAACAAAAAGAGTGGATTCACAACCGACCTCTACAAGGAAAGGCTTCCCCTATGTTCCTGGCACTGATTTTGCCACCTCAGAGGCCAGGGGTCGCAGAGGGGAAGCCAGGTGTCCCATGCCCACCCACGGTTATATGTCGGAACCACGGGTGCCTAAACCACCCGGGGCTCAACAAAGACCTCGTTCTAAACACTAATGCCTTTACCACGAATGCATTTACAACGATTTTACCATTATAAATGCATTCCTGGTAAAGGCATCACCAATCAGCTTGCACGACCCAGCATGCTTCCACCCCAGCCCCCCACCCCACCCCTTAAACCTAAACCCTGACCCCCATCCCTGCTAAACCCTAATCACCCCCAGCACCCCACCCCAAAAACTAAAAAAAAAATGAGTCTCCACCCCCGCCCGTAAAACCTAAACCCTGCCCCCCTTAAACCCCAATCACCCCAGCCCCCCCCCCAAAACAGCCCCAGTCCCAGCCCAACTTACCTCCTTCTTCACTGCGTCCTCTCCGACTCCCTTCTGTACCTTAACCACGCATGTACGTTGTTCAGACATGCATGGTTAAGGTATCAAAACCAGGAAGTCGTGGAAAACGAAAGCGCTGTTTCGCTTTCGTTTTTCACAACCTCGTGGTTATGGACTCGTTCTTCCGGGTGTTTCCCAGGATTACTACATGCTAGAAAGGCAAAACTGCCATTTTTTTCAGATTGCCCATTTGTGACATTTTCATGTTTTTAGCCCGCTTATATGTGACATTTCATGCATTAAGTGTGACACTTTGAGTGGCCCTTTACCAGAGCACAAGGGAATTTAGCAAAGCACGGGGAAAACAGAATGACAGGGACAGGCAGCACAAGGACAGAGAGCGAAGAGAGGGCCCAGCTCGCAGTGAGTAAAGATATAGGGACAGAGCCCATAAAGGCGATAAGGGACATTGGGCAAGAGCAGGATGGGTCCAGAGAGCATAGGATGAGGTATACAGCACTGAAGAAGATGAGACGAGCTGAGACTTTAGAGGCCAGAAATGATGGAACTAGGGTGCATAGAGCAGGATTATCTCACTTCCTCTTGAGCTGGAGACAGCCTGTGTCATCACTGCACTTCTTCACTGTGTCACACCTGTCACTACTGACTGTTCAGCTGCTGCTCATACAGATTCGGGTCGGGCTAGGGGCCGCAAGGTTGAGGCGAGTGCTGCTAATTTCAGGCATCAGAACAAAACGTAAATTAGAGTTGCCCCCAGTTGGTTCTCTATAGGTATTTTAATGTCCACGATGGTAGAAAAAGTCACTGAAAGCCAGTATTTTTCATCGTTATTGACACGTACTTCACACAGTAAATATAAAGAATGAAGCACTTTAAACCTGCTCTGCTTTTACCCATAATGATCCCTAACCGATAAGTAACAAACAAAAAACGAAAGGTCATGTTGAAACTGAATACAGATGACTTTCTGTGAAGTTCATTTTATGTATTAGGTCGGGGCCTCTGCATGCCCTTAAAACATGAGCACATGTTAATAGCCGTTTTTTTTTAGAAAGGTGCCAATCCTCCCTGAATGGAACACCAAGTACTCAAAAGTTCACACCTCTCCCCCTTCCAGTGGCGGCTGGTGACATTTTAAAGTGGTGGGGCGTAAATGTTTGGGACGAGTGCCCTATGGTGAGCGAGCATAGCGAATGAGCCCGAACATCATGAGGCAGTTTCGCGGGGTTCTGCCCCCGGGGAAATTTTTTATAAAGAGTGGGCAAATGGTGCATTTTCAAGCAAATTTGAGAAAGCAGGAAGGTTAATAAACCAACTGTAGTTAGGACACCATTAAGGCACAAAAGAATGTAAACCTGTAACGCATGACACAGGCCCATACTACTTTATATATTATGGAGCCTCTTGTGGTCTTTTAATAAAAACATCTCTGTAATCCAAAAGCATCCATGGCCCTACAAAGCCCATGTAACTGTAACTATTACAGAAACACACCAGGACAGCAATGACTTTAGAACTGTTCAATACTTCTTCATGACGTCCAACCATCAGCTCACTGAGCCATCATTTCAATCACCACACTGGCTCAAAGCCTTTCTATGTGAGTTATTTACACTATGCTTATCTTTTTTTTCTTTGTAATAGGAGACTGGAGACCAGACCTAAAAAAAGATTAAAATTCTAAAGAAGCAAAGATGTATTTGTGTGATATGGTGGCTTTTACACAAAAAAATGAGATCTACAAAACGCTGTCATGGTTTGACTTAAAGTGCACACAGTGCATTACCTTACCTCATAATGTGTTATAAACTCTGAAAATCAATTTTTCCACTACCTTTTTGGCGTCCTGTTATGTTCCTTGAACTCACCCCAAAAGTGATTAATAGACCTTGGTGCAGAGCTTACGGTCTGTAGCAATCACTGATGCTAAGGGGGCAAAGCTCCAGTTCTTAATATATTAATGAACTATCATGAGCCTTAGCTACTGAGTGAGAACACGGTCTTCCCAATACATTGCCACGTTTCCGTGGGCGAGCAAACACTAGACGCACTGCATATCCAATAAAACCGAAGCCGCTGAACTAGCATTTCTTACCAGTGGCCTCAGAGGGATCGCTTGACACTTGGTTGGATCATTTCTAGTTCCTGACTCCTGCCAGCACACTTACCACGGTACATCAAAAAATGTTCTCGGGGTAGCACTTGCAAATGAAAAAAATGTGCTGATGTTGCACAGTTTTCACTAATCCTAAATACTTTGTAGTTATGTCCTAAATTCTGCCACGCACTACACCATGTGAGGCAATAATATGTGTTTATACAACTACACTTGCAAAAACGACCTGCCTGTGTTCCATGCAACGTTTCTTTACTTTCTACATATGCAACATTTATCTACACATAGGAACATTTTTGTCACTCTTTGTGAACAAAGGACATAATCATTTTTCCCAATAAGCTGGTGATAAAAAAAAATACCCGCTATTGAACCAGAATCATAATGTAAAAAAAATGGTCTTGTGGTCATGCCAAGCAATTTCATAGTGTGAAATATACGGTCACACTCACACACAAAATACACGTGTGTTTTTTTAACTAATGACATCCCCCATATTCGTGTACTTATCGCAGGCCGGGTGCAAACAGACAGGGCTCCCTGTGCAGGTGCCAGGCTCCTGCCAAGTGATGCTGTGTGTGGGAGGCAAGGGCTTTAACTGGAGCTTATAGGTGAGGGCTTACCTTTGGTTGTTCAAACCGAATTAGGGCAGCTTGCATGGCATTTTTTCTTTCTGAAACTCATGTTCTCTCTCTGTTTTCTTCCTTAATTGGAACTAAGAGCCAACATCGCACTAATGCACGGCCCCGCCAGAGGCAGCCAGCCCTCTTTTTTATTTCAGGGTAATGGAGCTATTCAGGAACGGGTATTTGCCATCTCTTTGTGTGTTAATTTCATGATCTCGAGCTGACATGACAGTTGCCTTGTCGAGGGATCGATGGCGACACAGCACATGCCTCAACATAATATTCCCATGGCTATGGGGACCGGCGCAGCAATGAATACACATTAAAGCACTTATGAGGGGAAACAAATTGTTGTCAATTAAAATGGTAGTGTGCGCGTTACTGTGTCCGTGAACCATGCATGCGCGGGTCTTCAAAGATGGGTGCTTGGGCAGGCATTCTTTAAAGCGCAATATCCTTTCCCTGACATTTATGAGGAGCTATTTGGAACTGGAGTGAATAAACTGAGAACGGGATTGGAATTGTATTATGTAGCTCATCGTGCAAATACAGCTACTGATGTGGTGTAACTTAAATCCCCACATACCTCAGCTCCGACGGGCTTCATCAATGAGGGTGAGATGATCGGGGCCCAGCAGCAACGCAGGGAGAAGCACTACTCACTGTGCGCGGCGACAGCTGTCAGTCTGAGTCAGTTGAAATGGAGTGAAACCCTCCTCGGCCTCGTAGTCATGCGGGTACTGCATCAGCTGCGTTCTTTTGAGGCGAGAATATGTATTCCCTAAGAGTTTTCTTAATTTCGTATGCTTAATGCATACAGTTGCGTGACCCTGCCTGATCACTTGTAGTCTGCTATAACCACCACTAGCATTGGCTCAGGTCTAGCCTTATCGTTTAAACTTTAAAGAATTAAAGATTATTTCAATTAATTTATATAAGGCAGCACGCTGAGTCAGGAACGGCAGCTCCATGCCAGTGTTGGTCTCGAAACCTCGAGCACGATTTACTTTGGCGAGCAAGCGAAGGTGAAGCCGGGTTAAGGCACAATATAGTGAAATAAGTACAGCTGAAAACTGCACTCACAGATGTACGCACTCATTTATACATGGACTGTGTGGATTATTAACTGGCACTCGACATCCAAGCCCACTGTTGCACAGTAACACTAATTTCACTACCACTGCTTTACTCGGCTCGGTCTTTTTGCTGAATGTGCCCGCAGTGGCCTACAGAGTTCTGTGTTTCTCTGGAGATATGGAAATGAGTTCCACTTAAAGTAGAAGGCAAACTCCTGAGGCCTGCGCAGTACATGAGCAAGTGTTGACGGATAGGGTGACATAACTTGTGCACACCTCAGCTCCCCGTACAAACGCAGCCTTTTGTATTCACCCACCCTTTCAGAACTCGTCACAACTGGTTTTAAGCAACGTTTTTCATTGGGACAGAAAAATGAGCAAGCTGGTATTACCTTCTGCCTTAGATTTCAGTGGAGTCTACCGTCCAACCGAATCCAACTCCCATCCACAGCGCCGGAAGCAAACACCTCGTGTTTGTGCAGTGTTAGCCAACTACGCAGACACAATTTTGAGCTTGCTGCCTGCAGCCCCGCCCACCATTTCCCAACTTCTCACAGGGCTAGACCCAACCTCTGTGACGAATTGGGAAAGGGTGGGGTGACCATTCTCCACTATCCTGACTGACGTGAAGCCCCTAGCGCTACAGGGCTTCAACCTGAAGCGCCCGGGGCTAACTTTATCCACACGTCATTAGGGGGTGGAGACTGGTCCTCTGAGTTATGTCTTTGCCGAGCTGATGACCTCACAGGCCTCAGGCTGTGAGCTTGTCCGCCCGGCAAACATAGACTCAGTCAGGGGAGGGCCTGGCCTGATGCTGCCAGTCTCATGTCACGTGACACAGTAGCCCCGAGCCTGGCCCCAGCCCCAAGCAAGAAAGAGGTGTGTGCGTTTATTTTAGGGAGGGAGTTAGGGGAGTTTATTTCACTTTTTTTTTTTTTGTTACAGTTACGAGGGCGGAGCCCCGACGCCCTCGTGCAGAAACCGCCACTGCCCCCTTCCCTCAAACATGTGAATGGCAGAAGACGAGTTGATCATTATCCTGGGCTCCACCTAGGGGCCGGGGCTCTTCAGATGGGAATAGGGGGTGCAAGACTTACAAACCATTCTATCTGCTGCGAATCACACATGCCGAACTCTTCACAGAGAGCAGCGCTGAGGTGTCACACTGTAGACCAGTGTGTGCTGTAATGAACTGTTCAGCCCTTGGAGCGGTGTGACAGCTCCTTGTTTTCTTTGCCCCGGATGTGCACCTAATACATCCCCTGGCCAGGTGTGGCCAGAGATTATCAATACAAAGGGGGAATGACCGCACTGTGGGAAACTGGCACCTTGTTGCAGTACCTCCCACACTTTTTGCCTGGTTTCTGAACGCAATTTGGCCTGGAGTGCACAGGATCCCAATTGCCAGTGTACTTCCCCAAAATTGCAACAGTAATTGGATGCACCCTTAACAACCACTGTAAGTCCCTAGTAAATGTGCCCAGAGCATGGGGTACTATAGTTAGGCCCCTAAGGGAAACAGCACTGATTGTGCCACCCTCTAGGGCCATGCATCCAGATGCACCCAGCACTGCCATTGCAGGCTAAGTGTCCTGGTGCAAACCTAAAATGCAATCTCGACATGGCACACTGCTCTTGTGCCCTGTCCACTATACACTGCATACCATATAGATAAGTCCTTTCACCCCTAAGGCAGGGTGCACTATGTTGTATGTGAGGGCATAGCTGAATGAGCAATACACCCCCACTGTGTCCTTGCCAAACCCTAGTGAACAAACAGAACATCTATTTATATATATGTGCTGGACATTGGTTAACACAAGTTTCTCAGCCTCATGATGCCTACTCGGAACCCTGAGTTGTTTGATATCAAACAGCTCAGAATGATAAACCCAAAATGGTACCTGAACTGGATTTATTATAAAATGTACCCAGGGTTCACCTTAGAGGTGCCCCCTGCAAAAGCTAACTAACCTGGCATGGTTGCTGACTGGTTCCAGCCAGCCAACCTGCCACCTCCAGGAAGCCAATATACAAACCTTCGGGGAGAGCCATGTCTCTCTGGTTTGTAAAACAATGCCCTTCCTGGGTGGAGGAACTAACGCCCCCTCCCTTAGGAATGTGCACTGCCCTGGCAGTGAGCTTCAAAGGGCTGCTGCCCTTGGAACTCGACACCCAGGCCTGCTATTAGCAGCAGATGGCCTCCCCCTTTGGAATACCCCACCTTTGGCAGGAGCAAAAGCGGTACACCACACAAAGGGTAGGCGGAGTGGCCTCACCCAGCATGCACCACCCTAAAGGTGTTGTCTGAGAGGTGAACCCTCTTTTTCATTTTCTTCCATCTTGAATGGAGGGAAAGTAGGCAATTAGGATTAGGGCAGTGACCCTACCCACAGGAAGTGGTCACTAAAGTGGGCAGAGCCGCCAAAAGGTAAGTGTCCCTTTGGATACCACCAGGTTTCCCCTAAAACGACCACTGAATTCAATATTTAGTGGGCCTCCCTAGACCAAGAAATCAGATTTGAAAGGACAAAGAAGACCAGCACCAAAGAAGATCCAAAGCAAGACAACTGTGGACCTGCTGCATCAAGAAAAGGTGCCAAACTCTGCCTGCTGCACCCAGGACCAGTCAGTCGCCGCTGCAAAGGAGGTGGCCACTGGACTGACCCCAAGAAACCCAGAGGACCTCCAGGCTTCACAAATCATCCAAGATTTCCGTTCTGAGTGGAGGGACCACTCTACAACCAGCAAAGAACCAACAAGCCAGACAGGGTTACTACAGTGACCAGCCAATATCTCCCGAACTGGACGTTGCAGTCAGACCTGATGACACACTGACGACCGCCAGACAAACCCTGCAAGTGTGCCAAGTTTGGTGGCACTGTGCCCTTTTGGTGGCTGGACCATACCAATACCCTGGGTACTGGACAGTGGACGTCGGACAATAAGAAAATCAGCTTCCCCAAAGCTGAAAAAGGATGAGGAGGAAGCCCCAGTTGAGGGACTTCAGGAACACCATGGACCTCCTGCCAGAATGCCCTGGTTGTCCTGTAAGCCATCCTCAAAGAGACTTGAGCTCCAAGGGACTCCGTTGTTCACAGCTCCTGGATCAACAACTTGCCCTGCACCGACTGCCCAGCTCCCTGCAACGAAGAACCAGCTGTGCCCCAAGGGTCCCACACCCCTTGCGACCTCAACACCACAAGGGGACCACAAGGCACCACCTTTAAATCTGCAAGAACCACCCTTTTCCAAGTGGTTCCTCTGAGTGGCCCTGTACCTGCTCCAAGAGACTTTGCAATGCTGCTCCCGCCAGAACCGGGAGCTGCCCGAGCCTCCCTAGCTGGCACAGTGTGTCCACCTACGTCCCCGACCAACCTGCAAAAGCGGAACCTAGTAACACAAGTTTATGTTTTTATACGCATTTTTAAAAGTGAGTGCCTATTGATTCCTATGGTACATAATTATGCACAGAAAGACTGCATTTATTAAAACTTCAAAAATTCATAACTCAAAAAGTACTTAACCAATATTGATAATCTTGGTCTTAAAATTTATATAAAAATCTGAAGCAGTTTTATAAATTGGACTCAAGTTATTCCTTCGAATGTGTAAGATGCATGATTGATACTGTGAGTACAACAAATGCTTTGCACTTCTCAAAGATTAGCGTAATTACTCGATCTAGCTGGCTCAAAAATTAGAGCATTAGGTGATCTAGTTTTTGCCCTGGGCTCCCTACAATTGGTGCTTGGCTTTGTATACTACATAGAGGGCCAGCCTTCTACATTTGGTGCCAAATGTGGGATGAAGACTGCATTTGCTGATACCACTCTCTCAATTTTGTGAGCACACAGATAACTCTCCAAGTTGTCTTTAGTTAATTATTTTTGATCTTTATTTGACTCAATATTTTTTGCAAATGTTTAAATAATTTTTAGGGCCCTAGTTGGGTCCCTACAACTCTAGCAAAAAAGTTTTTAAAAGTCCTTACTTTAGTTGGCCTATCCAAAAGGGGGATTCTATATTTCTAACAAGGTCCCAACTTTAGTAAAGTAAAAATGTCAGATGCAGAAGCCAACACCCAGGAATTCGACCTAGAACCTTATGAGGCATATAGTTATGACCAATTAAGGAGACTCTGTAGACTGTACCAAATCCATACTGGTAAGAGTCCCAGTGGAGAGACACTTACTTTTATGGTGGCCAGGTACAAAAGTGATAACCTCCCAGAAGAAGATGATGATGTATCTGTGGTGGGTGAAGATCCTGTGAAGAATGGGGTTGAGGGTAGCTCCTCCTCTCCCAGAAGCTCTAGAACACCCACTGAAACACACCTGGATACTGCCCAGCTGACCAAGATACTGGCCTTAGAGAGGTAGCTCTTGGAAATAGAGAAATAAAGAAAATAGTTGGGCCTAGGACCCATCTCTGGTGGCAGCATACTAATAAATAGGGAGGAAGAGAAACCTTTCAACCTAAGACTCCAAAAAGGAGTTGTCCCCCCCCCCCACCATGAAGGAGCTATCCAGAAATGGTTCATTGCCTTTAAGAGAACCTCCATTGGGAGGGATGTCCAAAAGAAGCACTGGAGCACTCTATTATGGGAACTGTTCTCTGAGAAGTGCAGGGATAGGGTCCTGACACTGAGTGAAACAGATGATAAATCCTATGACCTCATGAAGGGTACCCTGATTGAGGGCTTTGGATTTACCACTGAGGAATACTGCATAAAATGCAGGGGGACCTAGAAATCTCAGATTCAGTCCTGGGTAGAATTTGTGGGCTTCTCAGTAAAAATGCTAGGTGGTTAGAAGCCAACAAGGTACATGATTATAAAGAGCTGTACAATTTATTGACAAAAGACACCTTTTGAGTAATTGTGTCCGTGACAAGTTGCAACAGTACCTAGTAGATTTGAGGCCAGTCTTCCCACAAGAGTTTGGGAGGAAGGCTGATCACTGGGTGAGAACTAGGGTGTCCAAAACTAGAACTGTAGGGGGTGACCAAACAAAGGGGTCAGGGAAGCCCCCAGAGAAAAAGGTGGAACACCCTAGAAACAAAGAAAACGAGTCATTAGGCCCCCAAAAATCTGTCCAAGAGTATGGGCCCAAAGACACTTCACAAAACAAAGGTGGGTACCAGGGTAAAAGATAGGATGCCACCTAGGAATGGTGCCACAACTGTCAAAAGACAGGGCACCACACCAAGGACACTTCTTGTCCCCAAAACAGACTGGCTAGTAAGCCCACAGTGGTAACCAGTGTAGCCATTGGGGATGACTCCACAGATGAGGAGGTCCTCATAGCCTTTAACTAGAAAGTGGGCCCCACAGGCGCGTTGGAGATTCCAGAGGGGACTAGATACTTCCACCACCTACTGGTGAATGGAATCCCAACCACTGCCCTGAGAGACACGTGTGCCAGTCACACAATTGTGCATGACAGGCTGGTGCTCTCAAACCAGTATATCCCAGGAGAGACTGCCAGAGTAAGGGTTATCCCAGGGAAAGTCGATGATAGGCTAGTAGCTGTAGTGGTTATAGAGATAGATGGGGTCTTTAGTTGGAGAAGGGTGGTAGACCTCCCCCTTGACTGTCTCCTTGTAAATGTCCACCCAGAGATTGGTCAGAGCCCAAAGGAGGAACTGGTCCAGTACCAGTCCTCTCCCAAGGATTCTGGAGATGCTAACCCTGCAGTGAGTACATGTAGGCCCCAGAAGAAAAAGAGAAAGCAGAAGAAAAGGAAAGATGGTCAACCTTTAACTTAGCCACCAGAGAGCCAAGGGGTTTCTACCCCATTAGGGAAGAACTCCACTGTTGGAACTGGTGAAGCCATTCTTGACCCCCAAGAAAGCCTAAGTTATCCCTGTCCCCTGTGGGTATGGAGCTAAAGGTGTGGTTCTCGGCACTGACCGCTGTCAGTGTCCTCCACTGGGTGTTAGCCTTTATGGCTGCACTGTCTTTGGCATGGTGGTCTGACTTTATACCAAATAGTAAGTTAGCCCTCGGACCCTGTTGGTCATGGTGGGGTTTCTCCAGTTATGGGTAGCCTTTTTGGGTGAGCTAGGGATTGCTCTGGCTAAGATAGCGGGTAGCAGAGGTGGACACCTCTGACCCCAAGACAGAAGGGAAAAGTACAGACAATGGTGGTACAGGTATAAGAAATTTCAGTTTGGGTCCTATAGCTGTTGTGGTAGGTCAGTTCCCCAAAGGGAATGACCTGGACAGTAGGTTATGAGGCAGAGTGGGCCCTGCAACTAACCAGCCTGTTTCCCTTCTCTTCCTCACCCGACAGACTAGAAAGTGTAAGAATCTATTTTGTACTGCTCCTTTCCTGCTGAAACATTTGGTTTGAGTCCTCTCTCTAAACGCACTACATACTGCATGTTTTTACTTATATATTCTTTTAGTAATAAGCCTGGTTCTACAACGGGCCTGCATCTGGTTTCCTTTTTTTAATCTAGGGCACATTACTCAAAGGATGATAGTATATGGCAGGAAGGCCTGAATGATATATCTGTATCCATGAACCATGAAATCCTTTGAAATTTTCCAAGAATGTGCAAGGCGAGACAACTGCAGAAGGGAGTCGAGGACTGAGCAAGGACAGGAACAAGTGTGTGAAAACTGATTCCCTCCTTAAATTCCTGTATGACATGTATCATTATTCACTTATTTTATGAATCCTTTGATGTATGAGTATAAATATCACTGTTAGAAACACCAAGCTAGCACACTTTACTTCGGGATGGGGATGCCAGTGGTAAATCTGTTCTCTTTGCTGCAGCATAATAAATAAGACCTTGGTATTGATTCTCCACTCCGACCCCTCATGTCTAATTCGTTTGTAAATGCATTTGTAAGTATTTTTGGATTGTGCTTTACAAATGGAGGCTCGTCCGGGATCTTCCAGTGGATGTCTCCAATAGCGCTGTCACGAGACGTGCTGCCAGTGGGGGGACGCCGTCCCGGAGGTGTAGATTTCAGGGCCCCTGCACAAAGATGTAGTTTCAAAGCAGCTGCATCTTATCCGCCGGGCAGGCCTCTCCCCGCTTTCGCGACGTCTCAGCAAAGATCCTGAACATCGGCTTTGAAACTGACTGAGTCGGACACGGGCGGCCGGAGGAGATCTTGGAAAACAGATGACCAGGTGAGACTGTTCCACGCTGACCGGTTGTCTGTTTGTACTTGCATTTGAGAGGGAAAAATGTTTTAGATAACTGTTTTCAACTTGGAAAGAACTGGTTTTTGGTAAATTTGTATTTGTAATGGTACCTAAAAATTGTATTGCACGTGCTCTGTTAACTTTTGAATATTTTGTCCAGGCCTGGACCAGTTTGGTAAGTTGGTAAGCATTTGGTAGAGGATTTGGAAAAAGGTACCTTATTGCACGTTACACTTTTGGAATTTGAAGTCAAATATGGGAAATAGAAAATGTTGGCAAGGGATATGCTGTTGTTTTCGCCGAAATCGTGTTCCACGTTTGGACGAAAGACAACCGATCCCAAAATAGGGAACACCAGGGTGGGAAATGTTGAAGGGCTATGGTTTAGAGAATAATTTGTACAATAGTATATGGCGCAGATATACTAGACATTGTCCTGACCTCCAGTGGCCGGAGGATGGATCTTTTGATTTGAAGAAAATATCTTACCTGCAGGAATGTTTGTATAAAAAGGATAGACAGCACATGTTTGATGTACATAGAAAATGGGAGACTGAGGCTACTAAGAGAAAAACTAAAATGGACAAATTGTTAGAGAAAGAAAACGAAAAACAATAATGCAAAAAGCGGTGCAATACCACCGCTCCCAAGCCCAGAAGGTAATTGAGTCCGAAGATAGGGTCCATAGAGCCCAGGTGGAAGGATGTTATGTATCAAAACAAATAGAACCCAAACATGCATTTGAAGAAAACAATGTATTGCTAAAGTTGTTAGATAATAGCCCCACTGCACCCCCACCCTATACCCCCGTAGCTGTTCAACCTATGATGGGGGTACAGCAGCAGCAGCGAGGGCAAGGGAAGAATCTGGGCAATCCAGGTGTACTAAAATATCAGCATGTGCCGCAGCAACCACAGCTCCCAGCCCAGGTCCCAGTTCCCCTACCCCCTGCTCCGCCGCTGCCCACAGACAATACGATTTTGCAAGTAATGTCCTCTACTCCTGACACTCCAAATCGTCAATGTACACCTATGAAATTGACTTCACCCCCTAATACACGCTCCACTACTAGGGAGGATGAAAAACGGGTTATTAAAAATCAGTCAGAGGGTTGGATGGAAATTCCAACGTATACTCACACTGACATTATGCAGACTGTACGACACATGCCACATTTTGAACAACAATTAGCAGTTCAGTATATGGTCGAAAAATTGGAAAGGGATTGGCATTGTTATACTAAGAACTCTACCCCTCTCCCTTATAGACAGGAATCATACTGACTTTGGCATGACAGCGTAGCTTGCAAACTTGATGTCAAGGATTTAACGGAGGGAGTAAGCATTTGTGTTTTAGCTAGAGAAGATGTTTTCAATTTTAAAAGACTCCTTATACAGCAAATCTCTCTGATATGTATGAAAAGGAATACCCAATGAGGGAAGCACATCCTGATCCTCCCACTGCTGCTGCAATTGCAGCTGCAGCTGCCGCCAACCAACCGCCTCCCTTACCTGTGGCTCGGTTTGTCCATATCCCATGGAAAAGGGAAGAGGTCATGGCTATAAGAAAGGACTTGCCGGATCCTCTAAAGAATCCAGCTGGGTTCTATCGTGACCTTAGATCTGCTATTTACACCACCACCATGACCCTCAAAGACATTGATTATTTTTTTTGTGTTTTATTGGGCCCTAAAGTCTGGCATAAAATCCGAAGAGTAGATGATGCGCCTACCCTCGGAGCCACATAGGGGCCTTTAGAACAACATGAAGCAGGCAGGGCACCAGGAACCCTGCCTCATCAGGACATTTTAAATTTACCTGACCGAATATTAACTAAATTAGCAACTATTATTCCACTTCAAACTGTGGACTGGGGAAAACTTGCCACTTATAAACAAAAAACAGATGAAGATGTCCCAGATTCCTTTACTAGATTTGAACAAGCGTTCTCAGATTTTAGCGGTCAAGACCTTGCTACCGTAACGGGTGTCACGTTATTTGTGGAATGCTTTGTTAATGGCCTTCTACCTGAAATATCACAAAAATTAAAAGCAACAGAGTGTTCGTGGATGACAAAAGGACAGGCAGAGATCTTACAGATGGCACAGTATTATGAGAGTAGGTATAAGGAAGAATTAGAAAAGAATGAGAAGTCAGTAAAAGATTTGAAGAAAAAGGTACTATTACAGCAGGCATATCCCCAGTCTCACACATTCCCTCAGCCGAGGGGCAGCCCACCAAGGGGACGGGGAAGGGGCCGAGGGCAAGGTGTATCTGCACCACCCCAAGACGGCCGATTGAATATCAACCAATGCGCCTACTGTAAACAGGATGGCCATTGGCGTGATACTTGCCCATTGCTGGAAGGTAGACAGAGCACGTTACTTGAAAGAGGGAATGCGTCAGGTAACTCACGAGGGCCAGGAAGAGGTAGAGATAGTCAGAATTTGCAGCATGTAAACCAGGTCCTGTACAATACTAATATTTTTGACAATGCATTTGAACGACAATGTTATGCTTGTGATTCCCTTTTCAAAATATACAATTACTAGGACAGCCACAGACAGGGCCAGGGGCGAGTTAGTATTCCTGTAGATCAGAGTGGTTCCTACATCAATGCAAAGATCTAAGGGGAGGGCCATAAGTTTTGTCTAGATACTGGCACCACCAGAACATCTATTGCACATGCTGCAGTCCCCCGGGCTCCCCTGTCTGGGCTTCATACCACTTCAATAGGGATTTCTGGGATCCCCGTGGTGAGCCCCATCTCAGCACCTATGAGAGTTACTGTAGGACCATTTACAGTAGACACGCCACTCTCCTTAACCTCAGGTTGCTGTGAAAACTTATTTGCATTGGATATGTTAAAGAAATTAAATGCAGTCATTTACTGTTCAATGGATGGTGTCTATGTAACTACTGATAACACTGCCCCTACACGGTGCATGTTTTCACAGTAATGCAACTTACCCCCAGAGCTAGCAGAGGTAGACCCTCGCTTATGGGCCACTGCAAAAATGATGTAGGCATCATGGATATCGATCTTATTGTAATCAAAGTCAAACCAGGTGCCCGGCTACCTCGTATTCCTCAATACAAATTGTCTCATCCAAGTGAAGAAGGGATTAAGGCGGTCATTTCTGACCTTGTGCATGCAGGTGTGGTAAAAGAAATAGTGGGCAGCCGATGTAACAGCCCTATTCTCCCCATTGTTAAGAAACCAATTGATACTAATAACTCAGATGTTGGCCAATCAGTTATTGATAACATGGTATACCGTTTAGTAATTGATCTCCGAGAGATCAATAAAAGAGTCCTTCCCCAGTTTCCCATGGTCCCCGACATGAACAGTCTTTACACCATGATACCACCCACTGCGTGTTATTTCTCAGTAATTGATTTAAAGAATGCGTTGTTTAGCATCCCGATAGCACCACAAAGTCAATGGTGGTCATTACAACCCTGGCGGACGGTGTTAAAGCTGCAGAAATACCGCAAACAGGCCAGCGGACAAAAAAAGGGAATTATGACCCTGGCGGAAACCGCCAACAAAGACAGCCACTTTAACACACCGCCCGCCACGGCGGTACAGACAAGTAGCGCGGCGGTCACCGCCAACATACAGGCGGCAGACAATGTACCGCCCACAGTATTACAACCCGCCAATCCGCCACCTTTTCCGGGGCGGATTCACCGTGGATAAAAACACGGCGGAAACAGCTTTTGCTATGGGAAAACGCTCACCTGAACATATCCCACGAGGAACGAGGACTCCATGGAGCCGGAACTCCAAATACTCCCTGCCCTTGTGTTTCTGCTCCTCTATGACCAACAGCTACGTAGGCGCCGAAGACAACAGTGAGTACTGCACCTACGACATGGGGAGGGGGGAGGCAAATGTTAGGGGGACACCCACCAAACACCCCCACCCCCACCCTCGCATATTACAACATACACACCAATGCATTCACAAAAAATCGCAGTAACAACCCACAATCCCCCCGGAAGAATGAAAACACAAAACGAAAATCGGTCAAACAATGTAATGTGCCAATATATATGTCATACAAAAATATACAGATATATATTTGAAAATCAGTCATAATTATATACAATACGAGAAGTAGTGCAGATATGTACATAACAATGTCCGTGCACCATCAGTCCAAAAATGCATGGGCGAGGCCCACAAACAATACCTGACCACAATCGGAGAGAACACTTCCGGGGCATCAGATAGAAATACTACAGGCACCTCAGGGGGAAGGGAAGGGGGGGCACCTCAGCCGGATGACTGCAAAGCCAGATCCACGACGGGGCTCCATGCCCATTTATGCCATCCTGGGGAGTGCAAAGCCACAGTCTCTCAAGTCTCTACAGTGGGTGGTTTGCCCACTGTGCCATCCTGGGGAGTGCAAAGCCACAGTCTCAAGTCTCTATAGTGTGTGGTTTGCCCACTGTGCCATCCTGGGGAGTGCAAAGCCACAGTCTCTCAAGTCTCTACAGTGTGTGGTTTGCCCACTGTGCCATCTTGGGGAGTGCAAAGCCACAGTCTCTCAAGTCTCTACAGTGGGTGGGTTGCACACTGTGCCATCCTGGGGAGTACAAAGCCACAGTCTCTCAAGTCTATACAGTGGTTAGTTTGCCCACTGTGCCATCCTGGGGAGTGCAAAGCCACAGTCTCTCAAGTTGATGCAGGTCTCTACTGGTACTGGGGGGGACTGGTGCCCAGACTGGATGAGTCTCCCCATGAAAGGTCGTGTCCTGTCACTGTCCCAGCTGCACATGGGATAAGGATGCCTGATGTGGCGGTCCATTCATTCCTACCCGGTGCTTGCCCTGTTCAGCAGTGCTTTGCCATGGCGGTCTTTGCCCTGTTCAGTGGTGCTTCGCCATGGCGGTCTTTGCCCTGTTCAGCAGTGCTTTGCCGTGGCGGTCTTTGCCCTGTTCAGCGGTGCTTTGACATGGCGGTTCAGGACTGTTCAGCGGTGCTTTGCCATGGCGGTTCAGGACTGTTCAGCGGTGCTTTGCCATGGCGGTCTTTGCCCTGTTCAGCGGTGCTTTGACATGGCGGTCTTTGCCCTGTTCAGCAGTGCTTTGACATGGGGGTTCTGATAAGGACATTGGTGTGTGGCATGACGTTCTCTACACTGGACATTGGTGTGTGGCATGACGTCTTCTACACTGGACATTGGTGTGTGGCATGACGTTCTCTACACTGGACATTGGTGTGTGGCATGACGTTTCATCATTGCCCAGCGGGGCTGTGGCAGCCGGGGCCCTCCAGGGCACTGACTCCGGCGGTGGTCTCTGGACCAGTGACGATACTTGGGCCCTCCTGGGCACTGACTCCGGCGGTGGTCTCTGGACCAGTGACGATACTTGGGCCCTCCTGGGCTGTGACTCTGGCGGTGGTCTCTGGACCAGTGACGATACTTGGGCCCTCTTGGGCTGTGACTCTGGCGGTGGTCTCCTGACCAGTGATGATACTTGGGCCCTCCTGGGCTGTGACTCTGGCGGTGGTCTCTGGACCAGTGACGATACTTGGGCCCTGCTGGGCACTGACTCCGGCGGTGGTCTCCTGACCAGTGACGACAGTGCTGCAGGTTGTGTCTCGACCGCCGGAAATGATGGCGCACTTCTCCGCCATGACACTCACAACAGTCTGGGCAGACTTGCTCTGGCCCTTCCCCACCTTTGGTGGAGTCACAGCTGACTCTCCAATCCCCTTGGAACCCATGTCAGTTGTTTTCCCACCAGGAGTCTTAACACAGTCCTGTCGTCCACTCTCCAATTTTAAAGCCTTTACAGGGGGTGGGCTGCCAGTGCCTTGGCTCCGGGTCCTACTGCCTGCCCTGGTGGCCGGGGCACTCCACAAACCTTGAACAGGCACCACTGGTATTGGAGGCTTTTTGGATGAGGCGCTACGAAGGGACTGATGAATTGGAGGGCGGGGGTGGGGGCAAAAAGGTCAACTTTACACAGGGACAGTTTCCGACGAACACTGGGATGGGTAGCTGGAGGGGGTCTGGGAGTGGAGGAAGAGGAGGTGTCACTTTAGCTGTTTTGGGTGCAGGTACTGGAGGCTGTCGTGAGGTGGATGGATGTTGGGTGAGTGATTGCCGGCGTTTGTGTACTTTGGGAGGGGGTGTCACAGACACACTGGGAGAGGACACAGGGGACGTGTAAATGGCAGTGGAGGTGGTGAGTGCAGGTGAGCGGCTTGTGGTGCTGGGTGTCCTGATGCGATTCATGGTGCCTGTTGATGTGGTGCATGCAGGTGTGTGTGTAGATGAGACTGGGAGGGAGGAGGGAGAAGAGGAGGAGGGGGACACAGTGGAGGCAGTGGATGTTGCTGTGTCTGTATGTGGGTGAGGCTTGCATGAGTGCCTGTGGTGTGTGTGGTGCCCAGGTTTGCTTGAGCTACTTGTGTGTGTTGACTTGTGTGCATGCTGGTCTGTAGGTGTGCTTGGGATGGGCTAAGGTACAGGAGATTGGGTCTGGGTGGAGGAAGTTGGAGGGGGGAGGCTAGACACAGGGACAATGGCTGCCATCAGTGCTGAGGCCAGAGATTGCAGGGTTCGCTGAAGGACAGCCTGACCAGAATGAATGCCCTCCAGGAATGCATTACCGTGTTGCAACTCTCGTTCTACACCCTGGGTGGCATTCACAATGGTAGACTGCCCAACAGTGAGTGACCTGAGGAGGTCAATGGCCTCCTCACTGAGGGCAGCAGGGGTGACTGGGGCAGGGCCTGAGGTGCCTGGGGCGAAGGTGATGCCCACCCTCCTGGGTGAGCGGGCACGGGGCGAACGCTGAGGGGCTGCTGGGAGGGCGGGGCTGGTAGGGGAGGTGGCGGCTGTACCTGTAGAGGTGGGGGGCACAGATGGTGCCGCCACCACAAGGGAGCCCACATCGTCAAACGAGTCCGTGTCGCTGCTTGGTGATCCGGTGGCTGACGTGAAGCTCCCCTCGCCCTCCGTCCCACTGGTGCATTCAGAGTCCGTGGTGTGGCCCTCCAAGGCCATGTGGGATGCAGCTCCCTCGTGCTCTGGTGCCACTGTACCTCCGCCTGTTGATGCTGATGTACAAAAGGACAGGGAGAGCAGAAAAAGGGGGGGAGACAGAAGAAAGAGAGTTTTAGTGCATGGCATACCGCTACCGTTGGCGGACAAGACAAACGCAGCAGTCCCCTGCATTACGCCGTGCTCCTGCCCTCTGCACATGCAATTTCTGGGATATGGCCTATATGGCAATGGTGGACATCTGCGCACATGGATGCCACAGGGGCAACTATACCTCGACTTGGCACTCTGCTGGGGTGGGGTAGAGTGCCACATGGCCTACATTACGGAGGGGCCTTGCCTACCTAACTCGTTCTGGCATAGGGACACCCACAGCCCACCTCCCCCACTCAGACACCTCCACTGCACGCAAAGTCCGCAGAAAAAGGTTGTACTCACCCCCTTGTGTCTGATGTGATGCCCTCAAGCGCCCATCCAACTCCGGGTAGGCCACCGCCAGCATCCGGAACATCAGGGGGGTCATGGTGCGACGGGCACCTCTCCCACGTTGGGAGGCCATCCCCAGCTGAGCCTCCGCCGTCTTCTTGCTGCAGCGGCGAATGTCCTCCCATCTCTTACGGCAGTGGGTGCCCCGTCTCTGGTGGGCCCCCAGGGTCCAGACCTCCTTGGCGATGGCACGCCAGATGTCCCTCTTCTGGTGGGCGCTGACCTACATGACATGCACAAGGGAAGAGGAACAGTCATTACCAACTGCACCGTTGTTGTGAGTGGCCCCCTCCCTACTCTGGCCATTTGGCCCATTCATTCACATGCATTAATGTTCGATTAACTCTGCCCCCTTCCCTCTTCCAACCAGCCCTCTCCACCCAGGCCTTGCCCATACAACGTGCTCCCTGTGTACTAACCTGTTGGTCTGGAGGACCGTAGAGTAGCGTGTACTGGGGGAGGACCCCGTCTACCAGTTTCTCCAACTCCTGTGCAGTGAAGGCAGGGGCCCTTTCCCCAGACACACAGCCATCTTCGCTTCCAGACTGAGGTCACAGCAGCACTTGCAGTGTAGGTCCTCTCCTGTCGAAGGTCAGGTATCTAGTGATTGAACAGATAGAAAATGGCGGTGACGTCCGGTGGTGCGTATCATCACCGCCAGCGCACCTGTTCATTGGTTCCTGGGACCCATAGGGTCCAATGTTAACCAATGCAGCATTGCGCCGCGGTCTACGACCGCCTACCGCGAAGGTGTGCAACGCCAGCGCAGTTACCCCACAATCCCATTGTCCCAGTTTAGAGGTCAGGCAGCCGCCATTTCAGGGGCCCACATGGCTTCATTTACTACTGCGTCACACATAGCTAGGCCTACACTCAACACACATACAGGAAGGGTTTTGTGAGTGGTGTAGTCTTGTGTGTAACTGTGGGTACATACCTGGAGGAATAATGACTGGTTCTTCGCTGTTGTCCTTCGTAGGCACCGTCAGCTGGGACATATGAGAAGATGGCGGAATCCTCCGGTGTACCGACCTCTGGTGGACCTGTTGACAATGGAAGAGAGACATGTCATCGTAACCTACCGGTTTGACCGTGCCACAATCCAGGAACTATGTACCCAGTTGGAGCCAGACCTGATGTCACCAATCCGCCATCCGACTGGAATCCCCCCTGACGTGCAGGTGCTGTCAGTGCTCCATTTCCTTGCAAGTGACTCTTTTCAGACAACTGTGGCCATGGCATCAGGGATGTCCCAGCCTATGTTTTGCAACGTGTTGTCCAGAGTGTTGTCTGCCCTGCTGAAACACGTAAGGAGATACATCATTTTCCCTCAGGTGGAGGATTTGCCTACAGTGAAAGGTGACTTCTATGCCCTTGGACATATCCCCAACGTCATAGGTGCTATTGATGGCACCCATGTAGTTCTGGTGCCCCCCCCCCCCCACAGGAGTGAACAGGTGTACAGGAACCGGAAGAGTTATCATTCCATGAATGTACAGATGGTATGTTTGGCCGACCAGTACATCTCCCAGGTAAATGCTATGTTCCCTGGCTCAGTGCATGACGCCTACATCCTGCGGAATAGCAGCATCCCTGATATGATGGGTCAACTCCAGTATGGCTATTGTGGGACTCTGGCTACCCCAACCTGTCCTGGCTATTGACCCCAGTGAGGAATCCCAGGACCAGGGCAGAGGAACGGTACAATGAGGCCCATGGGCGGACTAGGAGGGTGATCGAACGCACCTTCGGCCTCCTGAAGGCCAGGTTCAGGTGCCTCCATATGACAGGTGGATCCCTATTCTACTCACCAAAGAAGGTGTGCGACATCATCATCGCCTGCACTATGCTCCATAATTTGGCTTTGCGACGCCAGGTGCCTTTTCTGCAGGAGGATGATCCCGATGATGGTGTTGTAGCAGCTGTGGAGCCTGTGGACAGTGATGAGGATGAAGCTGAGGAAGAAGACAACGACAACAGGGAGTCAGTCATACAGCAATATTTCCAGTGAGACACAGGTGAGAACAATTTCATTTTTAGCATTAAATTAACTTTCACACGTCTACCTCTATCCTGTTTCTCGATTTGAATCACTATTTGGTAACTGAGTTGTTCCCTTCCATTACGGTTTCACAGGTGTGGTTACCTACGTGTCAACTGCTTGCATCCTTCAAGGGCTTGTGATGTGTGACATAGGTATGTTAGCTTTACAATGGTAAACCCATTATGACACTGTGATAATACATTTTTACTAAATCACAGACTGACTCCAGATTGTTTTGTGTTTCAAGGGTGTTTATTGAAGTGCTCAGAAATGGGAGGGCATTGTAAAATGAGGATGGGTGATGGAGGAGGACTGTCCATGGCAGAGTCCAGTCTATTAGTCTCACAGGTGCACTGCCCATCTGGGCATAGGAAGTGGAGCTGGGGCAGTTTAAGTATGGACAGGGTAACAAAGTGGGACAGTGGGAGGACAATGAGGGTGGTCTCATTTCCTGGCGGGGGTCTTGCCATCTTGCTCTGTCCTGTTCCTGGATCTCAGGGACCGCTCCGTGGTGGTTGTCCGTCTGCAGGGGGTGGGGTGCTGGTGTGGTGGTCCTGTGGCGGGGCGTCCTGTCCACTAGCGCCGGCGGAGGTGGTGGGCAGTTCATCGTCCTGGCTAGTGTCAGGGGCCCCATGGAGTGCCACGGTGTCCCTCAAGGTCTGCTGTATGTCCTTCAGCACCCCTACAATGGTGCCCAGGGCAGGGCTGATGGTCCTGAGCTACTCCCTGAACCCCAAATACAGTTCGTCGCGCAGGGTCTCCTGCAACTTGTCCAGGACCGTCGCCATCGTCTCCTGGGAGTGGTGGTATGCTCCCATGATAGAGGATAGGGCCTCATGGAGAGTGGCTTCCCTTGGCCTGTCCGCCCCCTGTCGCACAGCAGCCCTCCCAGTTCCCCTGTGTTCCTGTACCTCCGTCCCCTGGACCGTGTGCCCACTACCACTGCCCCCAGGTCCCTGTTGTTGTTGGGGTGGTGGGTTACCCTGGGTGCCCTGTAGTGGTGGACACACCGCTGATTGACCTGTCCTGGGTAGGAAGGTTTGGGCCCGCTGGGTGGGTGCTGTGCTGGTGTTACCAGAGGGTGGAAGGTCGGTGTTGGGCTGTGCCTGTGCAAGGGGAACCGACTGGCCCGAGGCCCACGATGGTCCGGGCTGGTCATCAGGATCCAGTAGGGCAGAGCTGCTGTCGTCACTGTGGGCCTCTTCTGGGGGTGGAGTGGTGTTGTCTGGACCCTGTGGTGTGGTGACGGTCCTTCGGGTTCCTGCAGGGGCATAAGAGCTAGATTATTGCATGTGTGTGTGTAATGGTGTGCAATGGGTGGGTGTTTGTGTACCCCAGTGCAAGCATTCCTGTGTGTGGGGTTGTGTGGTGATGGTTGGGGCGTGTACTGGGTATGTGCAGTGGGCATGCTTTAGTGAGGGGTGTCCATGCTTAGTTGTGTCATGCAGGGCTTGGAGTTGGGATGGGTGGTTTGTGTGATGGGTACATTAGTGAGGAGTTGTAGTGATAGGGGAGGGGGTGAGGGTGGGGGTGTGTGATAGCATGCAGGTAGGGTGGGGGATATGATAGTTAAGAATTGACTTACCAGTGTCCCATCCTCCACCGACTCCTGCGAGGCCCTCAAGATGCAAGATGGTCAAGACTTGCTCCTCCCATGTTGTTAGTTGTGGGGGAGGAGGCGGGGGTCCGCCGCCAGTCCGCTGTACCGCAATGTTTTGCCTGGAGACCGTTGAACGCACCTTCCCCCGTAGGTCGTTCCACCTCTTCCTGATGTCCTCCCTATTTCTTGGGTGCTGTCCCACTGCGTTGACCCTGTCGACTATTTTGCGCCATAACTCTATCTTCCTGGCTATTGATGTGTGCTGTACCTGTGATCCGAATAGCTGTGGCTCTACCCGGATGATTTCCTCCACCATGACCCTGAGCTCCTCCTCGGAGAAGCGGGGGTGTCTTTGGCGTGACATGGGGTGGTGTGGGTGATGTGTGGGGTGGTGTATGTGGTGATGGTTGTGGTGAGTGTAGTGGTGTGTGGTGTTTTGTGCGTGGATGTTGTGTGGGTGATGGTGTTGTGTGCCTCTGTGTAGTGGGGTTGTCTATTCTGTGCTCTCTCCCTGTCGCCTTCGTCTCAAATTTTTGGTCGTAGGGGTTTGTGGGTCATGTGGGTGTGTGTTTTATATTGTATTGGGTGTGTGGGTGTGTTGTTTGTATGTGTGTCTGGTGTGTGTATTTGTAATTGTCCAATGTGGCGGTGTTTTGTATATGTGTGTGTATTTTGAGAGCGGCGGTGTGTACCGCCAATGGAATACTGCGGTTGAAAGACCGCCGCATGGATTCGTGGGTCGTAATAGCATGGGCGTGTTTCTGTTGGCGTGGAGGTGGAGGATTTGTTTCTGCCAGTTTATCACTGACCTTTGGTGTGGCGGTCTTGTGTGGGTGTCTGAGTTTCGGTGGATTCCAAGATGTGTGTCATAATAGCTGTGGCGGAATGCCGCTGCGGTGTATTGGCGGTCTTCTGCACGGCGGTAAGCGCCTTTTACCGCCAATGTTGTAATGACCCCCAATATCTCTTCAGTTTCTCAATATTTGTCCGATCATTTTCCTTCACAAGGGCTCCTCAAGGATTTACCAAGAGCCCTAGCATATATAGCCAAGCTCTTAAACGTCAATTGGACCTATTCAATCCACCCTCAGGTTCTGTACTGTTGCAATACATTGATGATATTTTAATTGCCTCCGATTCTATGGCACAATGTAAAGCTAATACTGTTGCATTATTACATCATTTAGCATCCTTGGGTCATAAAGTATCCCTCCCAAAATTGCAGTACTGTAGAGTGGAGGTCACCTATTTAGGACACCTCCTCTCTAAGGAGGGAAGGAGATGACATCCAGACAGAATAAAACTTGTTCATACTATGAATGCACTATGCACCCCCACTGAAGTGCGAGAATTTTTGGGTGTTACATCCTTTTGTAGACAGTGGATCCCAAATTTTTCGCTTATAGCGAAACCATTGACTGCCCTGATACTTTTGGGTGTGCCCTCTCCTGTACCTTGGACTAACGAATGTGAGGAGGCTTTTCAAGAACTAAAAAAGGCGTTGTGCTCTGCTCCTGCATTAGGTAATCCGGATTACAGCAAATCATTTGTTTTATTTGTGCATGAAAAGCATGGCTGTACATTGTCAGTTTTGACACAGGATCAAGGTGGGAGACAACGCCCTTGTGCATACTTCTCTTCCACCTTGGACACTGTGGCACAAGCTTTGCCTAGTTGTCTTAGAGCAGTGGCTTCTGCAGCTGCTGCGGTGAAACAAAGTGAAGGGTTTGTTGGTAGCAATCCACTCACTGTGATGGTTCCTCATGCAGTTGGTATTTTGTTAAACAAAACACAGACGCAGCATCTCACCAGTGCTCGTCTAATGGGTTATGAATTAACATTGTTCAGTCCAAATATCATTTTGAAGCGTTGCAATGTCTTGAACCCAGCCACGTTACTACCCCTCCCTCCGGACACTGTGGAATTTGACCATAATTGCATTTTTGCCACTGAGGAAGAAACCAAGAGACGGGTAGATTTAACAGATACTCCCCTATCTGACCCACAGGGAGAGATGTTTGTAGATGGGTCTTGCTTCAAGTTACCAGATGGTACAACCACTGCAGCCTATGCCGTTACCACGTTAAAAACAGTGGTCGAATCCCATAGAATCACGCAAAATTCGGCACAGGCTGCAGAATTAATTGCCCTCACTAGAGCTTGTGAAATAAGTGAGCATCTTAATGTTAATATCTACACTGATAGCCAGTATGCGTTTGGAGTAGCTCATAATTTTGGGCGACTCTGGGCGAATAGAGGCTTTTATCACTTCACATGGCACTACCATTCAGCATGGCACTTTGATTGTGGCACTTCTGAATGCTCTTGGTTTGCCCCGTCCGGTTGCAATCATAAAGTGAGGTGCCCACAAGAAAATGACTGTTGACATAGGAAGAGGAAATGCTTTTGCAGATTCTACTGTGAAAGCAAGAGCACAAGCAACATTTGACAATGTATACGTTGACAGTAGTACCAGGTGGGACCCCAAGAACGGAGTACTAGAAAATACCTTGCAGTGTGTAAGAGACATTCAAGCAGAAGCAACAGCAGAAGAAAGGGAGCAATGGGAGAAGAACTGTAGACTAGACAATGAGGGTTGTTACACAGAGGACACAGACAGGAGAAGATGGATGTTACCTAATTGTTATGTACACGCTATGGTCACTATGGCACACAGTCCTGCACACATCAGTGCTCTAGGCATCAAGACAACTTTGGACAATGTTTGGGGTAATCCTATGATATCCAAAGCTGCTAGTAACCTGGTCAAGAGTTGTATGGTGTGTGCAATGCACAATGCAGGAAAAGGGACCCCGACGCCCCCTGGTCACTTTGCCCCTCGTGATCTCCCCTTTGAAGCTATACAGATGGATTTTATCCACATGGAACCATGTAACAAACTGAAATATGTGTTAGTGGTAGTATGTATGTTTTCAAACTGGACAGAGGCCTACCCATTAAAAGACAATGGTGCCCTCTCTACCGGCAAGATACTACTAAAAGAGTACTTTCCTAAATACGGATTACCTAGGACAGTATGGAGTGACAACGGCCCCCAGTTCACTAATGAAGTGATGGAAAAAGTTTGTACTGCCCTTAACATCAAACAGCGATTTCATGCTGCTAATCACCCACAATCAGCGGGCCTCGTAGAGAGGTACAATTACACCTTAAAGAGCAAAATAGCTAAGATTTGTACTGAGACCAATTAAAAATGGCCGGATGCTTTGCCCCTAGCGTTGGTGTCCATTAGGACAACTGCCAGTAGCAAGTCACGACTATCCCCCAACGAGATAGTCATGGGAAGGCCAGCCAATATCTCGGGAGTACCGCGGCCAAAGAAGCTTTCTGAAGTACAGTTTTCTTTGTTTCATCCACCAACAGGTCAAGGCCAGCCTACCGACTCCCCTCGAAGGCCCTGGTCATCATTTCAAACCAGGGGACTGGTTTATGACAAAGAACTTTCAAAGAACCAGCAGTCTTTAGCCCAGGTGGTGGGTGCCGGCCCTGGTACTGCTTGCTACACAGACGGTAGTGAAAGTGGAAGGAAGGAAAAATTGGATACACTAGCCATTATAAGCGTGCACCAATTCCACTACAATCCACTCCAGCAGCAGAATTACCTTTGCCCCCTGACTACAGTGAAGTAGGCAGACAGGAGACACCGCCACATGATTCAAGTATCACCACTTCTGCTCCTGGGGTGATACAGCAGCCCAGCGACGAAGGTTTGCTGTTTGAAGATCAACAAACCCGTTGATACAACCTGCATCCTCGCCCACCCAAATGAACAGAATTCTGAAGGTGCGTACGGTGGTGACACCCACGACAAACTACATTTACATCACCCTGACAGCTCCCAGCTTGGAACTACAAACTGAGGTCTCCTCTGAATGGCCAAGGAATCCCTTGCTCAGTAGAATACGGCGCGCTTGCCTTCACAAAATACAGTTCCCCGCCTTCAGCGCCACAGGTATTTCTGATGCCCCTGATGTACCAGCATTAAAGCGAGCTAGCCTCACTGTTGTAAAGCACATGTTGGGCGATGAGGTTGTAAATGATTATGAAGATTAAAACTTCAGCATGAACATGAACACGGGTGACTAGCCTGTGCAACGATACCAGAACATTGGTCAGTATAACACTGTCTCAACGTGAACACATGCATAGTGGGATGCAGCTTGTACAACGATATTATCTGCTATAAAAACGTGTGTAAGTGGGGTTAACAGTTCTGTGGCTATCCATGGTGTAATTAGAGAAACTAATCCCAGTTCTACAGAAGCGGCCAGTCATTAGGGTTGGGGTAGCTTGTAGTCCCAGCGGGAAAGGTGCCTCTTCTGTTAAGTACCCAGCAGATCACCAACCTGATTTCAATTGCTGGCCTCTGCCCTCTTTTTGCTGAAATATTGAACAAACTGACAAACTATGCTGGAGAAAAGCTTTGAAGTATTGCGCCCTACTCGCTGGGAGTTGAGCTTCCATCAGGAGTAAAGCCCAACAAGGAGTGATCAAGGAACTCAGGATCAAGCCAGCACCTATTGCACAGTGTTCGGAGAAATTGTTTATGGACCAACTTGTGCAGCGAGGCTACTAAAGTGGGAAGCGAGACGCTGCAGGACTCTAGTGGGTTGTGAACATTACAGGAATTCAGTTATTTGTATATACATATATGATTATTAGTATAGTGGTCTCAATATTTTGCATTTGGATATTTGGTAATTGTGTGGCCATATTCTTAAACACACATAGGTGGTGGAGACAAGTAAAGCGGCACCCTAGAAAGGTAGTAGGAACAGGGAGGAGAGTAGAATAAAGTTATGAAAATATATCCATTTGACAGGACAAACATCCCTCGAGAGACTAGAGAAGAGTGGCCTTATAATTATTTCCACAAAACAATATTGAAGTACCTAGTGACCCTTATGTCAATATGTATAAACGTCCAGCGGTGTTGCATCATTGTTGCATAATCCCACCTTACATCCATTGATAACGTTTCATGGCCGAAAGTGTCCGAAACATTGAGTCTCACTGACTGCTGGATTTGCCAGCACTTGTCCAGACACCCAGAGGACCCAATAGGCCTTTATGAAGTACCAGTGTCACCAGGCGAATATGGGAAAGGGGAAGTGTGTCTTGTACCCAATAACACTTGGAAATGTGACCAACGAGAATTTTAGGTGTACTTTGCTACCTAATACCCAGGCAGAATATAATCTTTCCCCGATTCCTGGAAAGAATGTCACACACAAAATGTTTCCCATTTGTTTTGGTACTCATTCTTACGGTCAAAACCCAGAGGCAAAATACATGGGGAAGGTCCCACGCGAACAATGCGTTTACACTCTGTTATTTAATAATAACACGAGCAACTGGGAACACGATGAAGAAGAAAAATTAGACAGAAATTGGACCTCATTAATTAATGGGACTCAGCATAACTATACTTTACATTATGGGAACATGACGGTGGGAGAAGAGGAGGTTCTGGTAGATCCAGAAGGATTGTTATATGATCCCTCAAGGGAAAGAGATAGAGATGGGAAGAATTCACCTTTTATATTGTCACGATTTTTCCTTGGCCCTCTCTGGACAGCTAGATGCTCCTATGTTGCACCCTGGGCAAATTTGGAGGGATTACAAGTATTGTAATAGTTCTGAGCAAGACACACCCGAGGGTGTGGGTTTTTCCAGAGTAAAGTACAGCATTATAAACTCACAAATCCAGGGAGGCATGTATTTTGTATGTGGAAGAACTGCGTATAAAGTACTCCCCCTAAATTGGGAAGGGATATGCTCGCTGGCATATTTGGCACCCAACATTACTGTGATATCAAATATATCATCTTCCCAGCCCCTTAACATGGGTAGTTTTGCTCATAGGTACAAACGAGGAACACCTATGTTGGAGGAAATAAAGAACTGGGTATTTCAATTATTACACGTTTTTATTCCGGGATTTGGAGTTTTTGACTTACAGCTGGCAATGATGAACATGTCTGCTGAATTAGCCATTGCATTTAACGCCACAAGGGAGGCCATACGAAGTGTACAGCTAGAAATAAACTCTGCAACCCAATTGGCTATACAAAATCGTCTTGCTCTTGATTTAATTACGGTACAACAAGGAGGAGTATGTGTTTTAATCCAACACCAATATCAGCTAAAATGCTGCTATTTTGTCAACAAATTGTCAGAGATAGAATTGGATGTCAGGAAAATAAAAGATGCAGTACGAGTATTTGAGAAGGGGGGGCAATATGATGGAGGCAGTTTGAGCTTGTCATGTTTATGGTCCTGGCTTGGCGGGTGGGGCTGGTTGTTTAAAGACATAGGCCCTCATTACAACCCTGGCGGTAAATCCCGCTTACCGCCGTGCAGAAGACCGCCAACATACTGTTGCGGCCGCGGAATTCCACTACAGGTATTACGACCCACAGCTCTGAATCTGCCACAATTCAGACACCCACACAATTCCGCCACACCAAAGGTCAGTGATAAACTGTCGATAACAAAACCGACACCGTCACGCCAACAAGAATACGCCCACACTATCACGAATCAACGCAGCGGACTTTCAGTCGCTGTAAACCATTGGCGGTACACACCACTGCGCTCAAAATACACACACATTTACAAAACACCACCACATTGGACAATTCGAAATACACGCACCTGATACACATACACACACCACACACTCACACCACCATAAAATACACACCCACATCACCCACAAACCTCTTACTACCAGAAATTTGATAGCAGGCCAGAGAGAGACACTACCTTAAACAACACCAGCCCCCACAGACATACAACACCATCACTTACACAACATCCACGCACCTCAAACAACACACAGCAACACATCCCGTCACACATCACAACACATACCATCTCACACATCACCCACACCACATCATGGCACCTCAACGACACCCCAGGTTCTCTGAGGAGGAGCTCAGGGCCATGGTGGAGGAAATTGTTCGGGTAGAGCCACAGCTATTCGGATCACAGGTGCAGCAGACATCCATTGCAAGGAAGATGGAGCTATGGGGCAGAATCGTGGACAGGGTCAATGCAGTGGGACAGCATCCAAGAACATGGGATGACATCAGGAAGAGGTGGAACGATCTACGAGGGAAGGTGCGTTCCATGGTCTTCGGACACCAGATTGCAGTACAGAGGACTGGCGGTGGACCTCCACCTCCTCCCCACAACTAACAACATGGGAGGAGCAAGTCTTGGCAATACTGCATCCTGAGGGCCTCGCAGGAGTAGCAGGAGGACTGGACTCTGGTAAGGCAAATCTTTACTACTTAATCACCCCACCCTACCTGCATGCCCTCACATACCCCACCCTTACCATCACACCCATCACCCCAACAACCAACAGATACCCCACCAACACAACCCACACATCCCCAAAACAAGCCCTGCATGTAACACCAATACATGGATACCCATCACCAAAGCATGCCCACGACAGATACCCACACAGACCCCAAACCAACTATCACACAAGGACCAAGCCAAGAATGCAAGCACTGGAGTACAGGGTCACTCACTCATTGCACACGATGGCACACACAGATGCAATATTCATGCTTTTACACCTCTACAGGACCCCTACCAAACGTCACCGGACCGGATAGTGATGACAGCAGCTCTGCACAACTGGATCAAGATGACCAGCCCGGCCCATCAGGGACTTTGGGACAGTCGGTTCCCCTGACACAGTCACAAGCCACCACAGACCCCCCTCCCTCAGGAAACACCAGCACAGCACCCACCCAGCGGACCCATACCTCTGTCCCCAGGACACGTCAATCAGCAGTGTGTCCACCACTACTGGGAACCCAGGCAACCCCACTAACACAGGACGATCAGGGACCTTGGGGCAGTGGCAGTGGGCACACTGTTCAGGGGACAGAGGCACAGGACAACAGGGAAGCTGGGAGGACTGCTGTGCGACAGGCAGAGGACAGGCCCAGGGTACCCATGCTCCACGAGGCACTCTCCAACATCATGGGAGCTTACCATCATTCCCAGGAGTCGATGGCAACGGTACTGGCCAAGTTTCAGGAGACCCAGAGGCTGCAGGAGGAACACTACCTTGGGATCAGGGAGGAATTGAAGTCCATTAATAACACCCTGGTCAGCATTGCAGGGGTGCTGACAGACCTTTTCAACACCAGGAGGGACACAGTGGCACAGCAAGGGGCCCCTGACACTAGCCTGGACGATGAACATTCTTCCACCTCTGCCGGCGCTAGTGGACGGGAGGCACCGCCACAGGAACACGATACCAGCATCCCACCCCCTTCAGAAGGAGAACGACCCCGCAAACTGTCTCTGAGATCCAGGAACAGGACAGAGAGCATTGCCAAGACCCCTGCCAGGAAATGAGAGCCCCCTGAATGTCACCCTTTTCTCCCACTTTGTCACCCTGTCCATCCTTTAACTGCCATTGCTCCACTTCCTATGCCCCTTTGGACAATGCACCTGTGATACAAATAGACTGGACTCTGCCATGGACATTCCTCCACCATCCCCCCAGCCCATTTTACAACCCCCTCCACTTATTAGCACAGAAATAAACACACTTCAATCACAAAACAATCTGGAGTCAGTCTGTGCTTTCACAAATGTGTAATTGCAATAACCATGGAATATAGCAATGCCAATTTACTTGTGCACATACCGCTGTAACACAGCTGTAGGCCAGGAGGAAATATATCGGAAAAGGCACAAAGTGGGACCCACATCTGTGAAATGGAAAGGCATAGTGACAAGTCAGGGTCCATACACTGAGTGAAAATGACAGACTTATGCTAGCTCCAACAATAGTATAAGATGTGGGAGGCAGTGACATCTTTTTACCTGTGTCTCACTTGAAGTATTGCATGAGTATGTTGTTTCGGTTGTCGATATCCTCTTCTTCTGCCTCCTCTTCTTCACTGTCCACAGGCTCCACAGATGCCACAAGACCACCAGCTGACCCATCCTCCTGCAGAAAAGGCACCTGCCGTCGCAAAGCCAGGTTGTGCAGCATACAGCAGGCCACGATGATCTGGCACACCTTTTTGGTGAGTAGTATAGGGAACCACCTGTCAGATGGAGGCACCGGAATCTGGCCTTCAGGAGGCCGAAGGTGCATTCGATCACCCTCCTAGTTCACCCATGTGCCTCATTGTAGCGTTCCTCTGCCCTTGTCCTGGGATTCCTCACTGGGGTCAGTAGCCATGACAGGTTGGGGTGACCAGAGTCACCTGCAAATATCGAGGGACAACTGTTAGACACACACTAACCCTTAGGGGCAACCCTATACCCAGACACCTATTCACACTGTATTGGGTCCTTGGCCTCACCTATTAGCCACACACGGTGCCTCTGAAGTTGCCCCATCACATAAGGGATGCTGCTATTCCTAAAAATGTAAGCGGCATGCACTGAGCCAGGAAACTTGACATTCACATGTGAGATGTACTGGTCTGGTGCACACCATCTGCACATTCATCGAATGGTAGCTCTTCCGGTTTCTGTACACCTGTTCACTCCTGCGTAGGGGTACTAATGCTACATCTGTACCATCAATGGCACCAATGACGTTGGGGATATGTCCCAGGGCATAGAAGTCACCTTTCACTGTGGGCAAATCTTCCACCTGAGGGAACACAATGTAGCTGCGCAACTGTTTCAGCGGGGCAGACAACACTCTGGACAACACGTTAGAGAACATTGCCAGGAAATGGAGTACTGACAGGACCTGCACTAGAGGGGGTATCCCAGTGGGATGGCGGATAGCTGACATCAGGTCTGGCTCCAACTGGGCACACAGTTCCTGGATTGTTGCACGATCAAATCTGTATGTGACTATTATGTGTCTCTCTTCCATTGTCGACAGGCCCACCAGGGGTCTGTACACTGGAGGATGCCGCCATCTCATCACCTGCCCCAGCAGACGTGCCCTATGGAGGAGAACAGCGAGCAGAGAGTCAGCCAACACTGAGGTATCACAAGATGTCATTTGCTGAAATGTATTAATCCGCAATGTGCTTGTAACTGTGTGTATTCCAGGCCTAGATAGGTGTGATGCAGTTATTATTAATGCCATGTGGCCCCCTGAAATGGCGGCTGCCTGACCTGTAATGTGGGACAAGGGGATATGAGGTAACTGCGCTGGCGTTGTACACCGTCGCGGTGGGCGGTCCAAGACCACAGCGCAATTCAGCATTGGTTCACATTGGGCTCTATGGGTCCGAGCAGCCAATGACGATGTACGCCGGCGGTGATGGTATGCACCACCGTGGACGTGACCGCCATTTTCACTTGATACCTGACCTTCAACAGGAGAGGACCTACACTGCAAGTGCTGCTGTGACCTGTGTATGGAATCGATGATGGCTTATGTGTCTGGGGAAGGGCCCCTGCTTTCACTTCGGAGGAGTTGCAGAAACTAGGGGATGGGGTCCTCCCCCAGTACACGCCACTGTACGGTCCTCCAGACAAACAGGTGAGTACACTGTGAGCATGCTGAATGGGCAATGCCTGCTTTGAGTGGTGTGGCTGGAAGATACATGGGGGGGGCAGAGGCCTACATGTGTGGATGGTGAGTGTATGTGCGTCATGGCATGGGTGGGAACTGGTGGGCAATGAGTATGACGGTCCGGCCGGGTGAGTAATGTCGTTTCACCCTGTACTATTCCTCTAGGTCAGCGCCCACCAGAAGAAGGCTATTTGACGGGCCATCGTCAAGGACGTCCGGACCCTGGGGGTCTACCACAGATGGAGCACCCACTGCCATAAAAGATCGGAGGACCTGTGCCGCTGGAGTAAGAAGATGGCGGAGGCCCAGCTGGGGATGGCCTCCCAACGTGGGAGGGGTGCCCGTCGCACCATGACTCACCTGATGTTCCGGATCCTGGCGGTGGCGTATCCGTAGTTGGATGGGCACTTGAGGGCGTCACAGCAGCCACAAGGGGGTGAGTACACTCTCATTCAGCTGACTCTGCGTGCATTACGAGGTGTCCGGGCGGGGGAGGTGGGCAGTGGGTTCCCCTAGGCCAGGGCAATCTTAGTAGGCAAGGTCCCTTGTGTGGAAGGCTACGTGGCACCCAAAACCCACTAGTGGTAAGAGCCATCTACACCTATTCAGGCTCCTGTGACTTCCAGGTGTGCAGCAATTGGGCTTAGGCCTCGTACCCCATGGGCATGTGAAAAATCTAGGAACTATAAGTGCACGGCGTAGTGCAGAGGGCTGCTCACCATCTGTTGTGTCCGCCAACGGTAGTGGTGTTGCATGCACTGAACATGTCTTTCTTCTGTCTCCCCCCCCCTTTTTGTTTTGTCTCCCTGTTCACAATAGCATCATCAGGCGGAGAAGCATTGGCACCGGAGCAGGAGGGAGCTGCATCCCACTTGTCCCTGGAGGGTGAAGCTACGGAGTCTGAAGCCACTAGTGGAACAGAGGGGGAGGGGAGCTCCACGGCGGGGACAGGAGCAGAGACCAGCGACAGCGACTCCTCCTCTGATGGGAGCTCCCTTGAGGTGGCGGGCCGCTCTGTGCCCACTGCATCAACAGGGACAGCCGTCACCCCCCCACCCCCCCTACCAGCACCGCCCTCCCAGCAGCCCCTCAGCATGTGTCCCGTGCCCGCTCTCCCAGGATGGTGCCGCCAGTCAGCCCTGCTGACCTCCTGAGATCCCTCACTGTTGGGCAGTCTACCATTCTGAATGCCATTCAGGGTGTTGAGAGGCATTTGCAACAAACAAATGCATACCTGGAGGGCATTCGTTCTGGCCAGGCAGCCCAACAGAGAGCATTTTAGTCTCTGGCCTCAGCACTGATGGTAGCCATTGTCCCTGTGTCCAGCCTCCCCCTCCAACATCCTCCACCCAGACCCAATCCCCTGTACCTCAGCCTATCCCAAGCACACCATCAGACCAGCATGCACACACATCAACACACAAGAGTGGCTCAGGCAAACATAAGCACCACACATCCCACAGGCACTCACACAAGCAACATACCCATGCACACCAGCCAACATCCACTTCCTCCACTGTGTCCCCCTCCTCCACGTCTCCCTCTTCCCTCCCAGTCTCGTCTCTACTCACACCTGCATGCACTACATCCTCAGCCACTACCTCCATCACCAGCACGCCCATCACCACACACCGCTCACGTGCAATCACCACCCCCACTACCATTCACACATCCCCAGTGTCCTCTACCAGTGTGTCTGTGAGCCCTCCTCCCAAAGTACACAAACGCAGGCACACACCCACCCAACAGCCATCCACCTCGCAACAGCCTCCAGCCCAGGCACCTTCACCCAAAATTCAGCAGACGTACACCTCCTACAACCTCTACCTCTTCCTCCACTCCCAAACCCCCTCCATCTTCCCGTCCCATTGTGTCTAATAAACTCTTCCTGGCTAACATTCACCTCTTCCCTACACCTCCCCCCGTCCTTACCCTAGGGCCAGGCTTTCCAGGTCCCAGCCCAGCACCTCAGCCACCACATCCCCAGGCACAGTGGTGCCAGCAACTGCGGGGTCATGGAGTGCGCCAACTATCAGGGCTGCCAGTGTGTCACGTAGCGAGGGCAAGGACATTCCGCCACCTGCCAAGGTGAAAAAGGTGCCCACATCCTAGAGGGAGAAGCTGAAACCACCAGCCACCAAGGGATCAGCGAAAATGAAAGGGGATAGTGGCAAGACAACTGCGCCACCTTCCAAGGTGGGGAAGGGCCAAAAACAGAAGGGCAGGTCAGGAGAGGGCATGGTGGCACAGACTGAGGTACCAGTGTCACACCTTCTGTCCACGTCCACGCCAACCTGTATGGCCAACCTGTACAGCGGCGAACACCTCCACCTGCACCACCACCTGCACTGCCTCCGGCACGTCTACATCCGCTGTGACAGTCCCTAGCCTCTTCCCTGGTGGGCAGCCGTTCGAGGCTGCAGGAGACATCCTGCTTTATCCCCCAGCAGGTGCTGACACATGCCCCGCCGCCAGCCCTGCCACCACAGACCCCGCCGCCAGCACTGCCACCACAGACACTGCCGCCAGTACCACAAACCCCGCCGCCAGCACCGCCACCACAGACACCGCCGCCAGTACCGCCACCACAGACACTGCCGCAAGCACCGCCAGTGGCCCGCGACGTCCTCAGACAGTGGCACCACCGCTGACATGCCTACCATCCCCAGTGGTCAGTCGTCCGAGGCTGGTGGTGAGTTCCAGGATCCTGGGCAGCTTCCATGAAGCATTACTGTCATCACTGTTGGCACCTGCAGGTGGAATGCGAAGCCGCAGAAGTGTAGGGTATGTTGCTGCCTCCATGGCGTATCATGCTACCTGTACCTCGCCAATGTTGTGGCACGCACACCCAGGTGAGTGAATTGTACCGGCCACACTGCACGTGGAGCACTCTGGGCACCAGGCCCCCTCCAGAACCAGTGGAGAATGGCATCCACTACCTCAGGCCTTGGCAGGATGAAGCACTCTGGGCACCAGGCCCCCTCCAGAACCAGTGGAGACTGTTATCCACTTGAGAGACTGTGGCTTTGCACTCCCCAGGATAAAGCAGTGGGCAACCTACCCACTGGAGAGACTTGAGAGACTGTGGCTTTGCACTCCCCAGGGTACAGCAGTGGGCATGGAGCCCCCTCGTGCAGCAGTGGCGTTGTGCGTTCATCTGGCTGAGTTTCCGCCCTCCCCCTGAGGTGCCTGTTTCATTTTGATCTGATGCCCCTGCAGTGTTCTCTCCATTTCCAGTCAGGTATCTAGTGTGGGCTTTGCCCATGCATTTTGGGCCCAGTGGTCCGCGGACAAAGATTGGTACACTATCCGGACTTGTGTAGTTGGTGTACAAAATTGTATTTACTGGATTTTGAACTTTGATAATGAGCTTTCACATGATTACATTTGTTCAAATCATTTCCTTTTGTCCTTGCATTCTTCCAAGGGGTGTGGGGGGCGTAAATGTAATGTTGCTGCATGTATTTGCGTGTATGGTGTTGTGGGTGAGGGTGGGAGTGGGGGGTGTTGTGTGTTGCGTGTGTGTGTCACTCTCTTTTCCCTCCCCTCTCCCCCCTCCCCTGTGTTGTAGGTGCAGTACTCACCGTGGTCGTTGCTGCCGTCTTTGGTGCTCCTGATAGAAAAGAAGGAAGACCAGCATCGGCAGTATCTGCAATTCAGGCTCCATGGCGTCCTGGTTCCTCGTAGGGTGTGGAGAGGTGAGTGTTTTCCCTTCTGTGTACTGTTTCAGCTGTGTTTTTGTTCGCGTTGGTTCCACCCCGGAAAAGGTGGCGGATAGGCCTCTTGTGATACGGTGGGCGGTACATTGTCTTCCGCCTGTCTGTTGGCGGCTACCGCTGAGGTGTTTGTTTCTACCGCTGCAGCGGTCGGGGTGTTAAAGTGGTTGTCTATGTTGGCAGTTTCCACCATGGTCATGATTCCATTTTGTTTTCCGCCGGACTGTTTGCGGTGTTACCGCCGCTTTAACACCGACCGCCAGGGTTGTAATGAGGGCCATAATGTTTATGATAATGGCTATTGTATTAAGTTGTCTGTTAGTTCAGTGCTTACCCTCTTTATGTTCCTGTTTAAAAATGTGTAAGCCACCCCCATTTAATATACATGAAACAAATCGAGCTATGATGCAGAGAGAATAGATCCAATCCCTAATGGCTATTGATCCCACCGTACTCGCAAAAGATACCGGCTGCTCATTCCCATCGGTCGTTTATGTCCCCATAAACACCAACTCAAAGGCCGTACGAGTAAAATTAAACATATATGAGGAGATTTAGAGCACCTTGTGAGAATGTTTGTTGCGTTTGAGAGAGAACTCAAAAAGGGCCAATTGTGAGAATCCATTTTGCACTCCTCCTTTCCTGTTGAAACATTTGGTTTGAGTCCTCTCTCTAAACGCACTACATACTGCATGTTTTTACTTATATATTCGTTTAGTAATAAGCCTGGTTCTACAACGGGCCTGCAGCTGGTTTCCTTTTTTTTATCTAGGGCACATTACTCATTATATTCTTGTGGTAAATATAAACTGACCTTGGCTGATGTACTCTGGGGAGGGAAAGGATGATAATATATGGCAGGAAGGCCTGAATGTGATATCTGTATCCCTGAACCATGAAATCCTTTGAAATGTTCCAAGATTGTGCAAGGCCAGACAACTGCAGAAGGGAGTCGAGGACAGAGCAAGGACGAGAACAAGTGTGTGAAAACTGATTCCCTCCTTAAATTCCTGAATGACATGTATCATTATTCACTAATTTTATGAATCCTTTGATGTATGAGTATAACTATCACTGTTAGAAACACCAAGCTAGCACACTTTACTTTGGGCTGGTGATGCCATTTGTAAATCTGTCCTCTTTGCTGCAGCATAATAAATAAGACCTTGGTCTTGATTCTCCACTCCGACCCCTCGTGTCTAATTCCTTTGTAAACGCATTTGTAAGTATTTTTGGATTGTGCTTTACAGAAGCATCTCCCAGATATTGTCTGAGTCTCCTGGCCTGTGGGCTGGGGGAGTTGTGTGTGAAACTGGCACTTTGTTGCAGTACCCCCCCACACTTTTTGCCAGGTTTTTGCATGCAACTTGGACTGGAGTGCACTGGGATCTTGCTAACCAGGTCCTCATTTCCAGTGTTTGTTCTCTAAAATTTCATAGGTAATTGGATACACCCTTAAATACCACTATAAGTCTCTAGTAAATGAGTACCTATGTGTCCAGGGCATGGGGTAGGGCCCTGAGGGCAGCATCACTGATTGTGCCACCCTCTATGGCCATACATCCAGATGCACCCAGCACTGCCATTACAGGCTGAGTTTCGTGGTGCAAAACTAAAATGCACCACAATACACCGCATACTATACAGGTAAGTCACCTGTCTGGCAGGCCTTTCAGCCCTAAGGCAGGGTGCACTATGTTGTTTGTGAGGGCATAGCTGCATGAGCAATATGCCCCCACTGTGTCCTTGCCAAATCTGGGACATAGTGAGTGAAAAGAACAGCCATTTTAATGTATATGCTGGACACCTGTCAACACGAGTTTCCCAGATACATAATGGCTACTCTGAACCCTGGGTTGTTTGGTATCAAACAACTCAGAATGATAAATTCAAACTGGTACCAGTACTGGATTTATTAAACACTATACCCAGGGGTCAACTTAGAGGTGCCCCCTGAAAAAGCTAACTAACCTGGAATGGTTGCTGACTGGTTCCAGCCAGACTGCCACCTCCAGACAGCCACTATACGAACCTTGAGGGAGAGCCCTGTCTCTCTAGCTTTTAAATCAATGCCCTTCCTGGCTGGAGGAGCTAACACCCTCTCCCTCAGAAATGTGCACTGCCCGGGCAGTGAGCTTCAAAGGGCTACCACTCTTGAAACTCGACCCCCAGGCCTGCTTCTAGCAGCAGAAGGCCTTTTCTTTGCAAACCTCCACTTTTGGCAGGAGCAGAGGTGGGAAACCACTCAAAGGGCACGGGGAGTGGCCTTACCTGGCATGCACCACCCCTAAGGTGTTGCCTTGAAGGTGGACCCTCTTTTTCATTTTCCTCCATCCTGAATGGAGGGAAAGTAGCCAATTAGGTTTAGGGCAGTGACCCTTCCCACAGGTAGTGGTCACTAAAGTAGGTGGAGCCACCTAAAGGTAAGTGTCCCTTTGGACACTGCCAGGTTTCACCTAAAATACCCACTGAATTCAGTATTTAGTGTGCATCCCTTTATTAAGAAATTTGATTTGAAAGGACAAAGGAGACCAGCACCAAAGAAGATCCAAAACAAGAGAACTGTAGACCTGCTGCATCAAGAAAAGGTGCCAAACTCTGCCTGCTGTTCCCAGGACCCGACAATCGCTGCTGCGGAGGAGCTGGACACTGGACTGACCTCAAGAAACCCCAGAGGACCTCTGGGTTTCACAAATTACCCAAGATCTCCCTTCTGAGTGGAGGTACCACTCTACAACCAGCAAAGAAGCCAGTGAGAGTTACTTCACCGACCAGCCAATATCTCCTGAACCAGAAGACGCAGCCAAACCTGACGACACACCGACGACCATCAAGACAAACTGCAAATGTGCCAAGTTTGGTGGCACTGCGCTCTCTGGTGGCCGGACCATACCAATACCCTGGTTACTGTTCAGTGGATGTCAGACAATAGGAAAGCCAGCTCCCCAGAGCAGAAAAAGGATCAGGAGGAAGCTCCAGTCGAAGGACTTCAGGAATACCCTGGACCTACTGCCAGAGTGCCCCCATTGTCCTGTAAACCACCTGGATCAACAATTCATCCTGCAACCGGCCACCCAGCACCCTGCAACGAGGAACAATCTGTGCCCCAAGTGTCCCACACCCCTTGTGACCTAAACACCACAAGGGGACCCGAAGGCACCACCTTTAAATCTGCAAGAACCACCCTTTTCCAAGTGGTCCCCCTGAGTGGCCCTGTACCTGGTCCAAGAGACTTTGCAACGCTGCTCCCTCCGGAACCTGGAGCCACCTGAACCTCTCCAGCTGGCACAGTGTGCCTGCCGATGACACCGACTAATCTGCAAAAGTGGAACCTGGTAACACAAGTGTATGATTTTATATGCATTTTTAAAAGTGACTGCCTATTGATTCCTATGGTGTGTAATTACGCACAGAAAGACTGCATTTATTAGAACTTCAGAAATTCATAAGTCAAAAAGTACTTAACCAATTTTGATAATCTTGGGCTTAAAATGTATATAAAAATCAGACACATTTTTATACATTGTGCTTGAGTTATTCCTTTACATGTGTGAGATGCATGATTGATACTGTGAGTACAACAAATGCTTTGCACTTCTCCAAGATTAGCCCAACTGCTTGACCAAGCTACCTCAAAAATTAGCGCATTAGGTGATCTAGTTTTTGCTTCTGGAAACCGTGTGGTTGCCTCAACCCCCTAAACAGCATGTCTAGTTTTGTACACTACATAGAGGGCCAGCCTCCTACACGCACGGGGTCTTCCAACCCAAGTATATACAGATTTGCGTGTCTCTGATTATTAGCAACGCTGTTAGCGTCATATCACTTGTGCAGGAAATCGGTAGCTCTGACATTCAGGCCACCACGGTGCCATTTGGGTAGCAGCAGGCTTGGCAAGGGTAACAAAGCTGCGGCCTACAACCTCATTGCCTAGAAGGGGCCCATCACTTTACTTGATCGTTTGCCGTTAAACACAACAATCATATTAGTATCATGATTCAAAGAGACCGATCAGCCGTGGCCGCGACGAGTCTTGCAGTATGCACCAGAGGCAGTTATATCCTTTGGTATAATGATTCACATCTCATCATGATCCTGCCTCTTCGATAACTGTGCAGCCTCTCACGGCCAATAAATGCCTCTGCGCATGACCAATATAATTACTGCGGGACAGTGAGCAGCAGCAAACTAAAGAAACATAAACTGCTGCTCGCTGCAACCTGCACTCAGAGAGACAGTTGACTTGTTGACAAATTCTGGATACACCATGCTGCTTTATTGGAATCACGTGTCACGTGAATGCCACCATGGCCGACCCATAGCAGCTGTAATAATGAATGCTGCAGCTAGCCCAGTTGAGACCCCAGCCTGGCGCAACCCACTCCTGACCTGGCATTCATGAATACTTACTTTGCACAGTGAGTGTGCAGTAGTACTGCATATAAACACTCTGCCACAGCAGCGCACAGTCTGCACTGTTTGCTCATCATGAGAGTGCTCAGGTGGCGCTTCCCGTATTGCTTGTGTCTATCTGTATCAGCGCCAGTGGTGTCAATGAGACAATATAAATGTGTGACTTTGCATTTTAGTGCAGTGATGCGGACCACCGCACTAAAATGCATTAGTCTGACCCTGGATGCATGATACTTTGCAGGGCTGGAAAGGTAAATGAAAAGTATTGTCTTTGTCTGCACTTCAACTACACAAATGTTATTCTATGAAAAAATAATTCTAATAGACTTGAAATAATCACTCTGGGTTTGCTTGTATTCCCTCCTGGAGAGAAGTTTGTCTGGCAGTTGATGATGAACTGTTCCCATAAGTAACAAGGTCTGTAACGATTTTCTTAGGGTAGGCATCTGTCTAGTGTGGTGTGGTGGTCGAAAAACGATTGACTGGAATCTGGCCTGACTGATCTCCAGTGTCTGAGATTAATTCAAGCATTCCATCCATCACCTTGTTGTTGGTTGTATTATGGTGTCAGAGACAGCATTCCAAAACTGACCCCTACATTGAGGCAAAACGTAGGTCTGACACCTCACCCAGCTTAATATGATTCTCAGTTGATTACCCTTCGTTGCAGAAATTGAAATCAGGTTGAAGAGTGATCCCAAATCATTCACCCTCGACAAGATGATAAGGAAAATTGAGGCACAAAAACAAAAGCCATTCGTGGGTCACATTAGAAAAAAAAACTTCCATGCACAATAAGCAGGCCTCCTGTCCCAAGTCCAAGGTCGTGCTTAAGGGCAATGCCAGTGATAGGAAACATTATCAGGCCAGCTCTAGGATTCTTGATCTCGGAGGGATATGACAAATTCTGGGTGAGCATGAAGGTACATGGGAGAAGAAAGTGAAAATAAACAAAGGGTTTTGGGAGATCTGCTATTGAGAAACTGACAACTTCTGCTCAACAGGGACAGGTGTAAGAAGTAATGGTTACACTTCTTGGATCTCATGCACGACTACTGACCATGCCCAGTCCCCATTTTACTGTCTGCGACTCTCAACTATCATGGTTAGGTGAGGCTTTCTCAATTAACACACTGTTTGCACTGCTTCTGTGAGTTTGTGGTGATCCTTGTAGAGTTTAGGATTTTGACATGTATGTGAGGGTATATATTTATATACTTAGATATGTATATCTCTTACTTAGTGATGGTTGTCACTAGGTAGTTTTAGTTAGGACTTAGTTTCTATAGAAAAGGCGTTTTTTGACTTGCCTCTATCTTTGGTGCACGCTTGGTGAATCTTCACAAAATGTTCAGCTGCTGTCTGGAAAGTTTCAGAATGATTTGTCAAGCAGGGAGCAAGAAAATGTGGGAGACCAAAAATGTTCTTTTCCCATTCATTTTTCTTTAGGGATTTTGAGCAGCGATAGAGCCCGAACCACTTAACGGAATTACACCAAATTTGGCAGAAAGAAACCTTTTTGTGTTTTGGTGTGAATTCGTTCAGTGGTTAGGTGAAAAAACAAATTTATATAAATAGGGACGTGGATATATCACGACTCCTACGCAGAGCGTCGTGGCTGCGTGAGCCAGAAGCAGCAGTGTGATTGTCTGGCCACAATCTGTGCAGAAAGAGGCGGCTGCCATTTTATCAACTGGGCAACGGTCCCGGTGGATGAATTTAGAGACTGAAAAGAATAGAAGAGGCCAGGGAAGAGGTTCTGTGACCCCATGAAGTTTAATAATAGGTGTCTGAGGGCCCCTTCATGGCTTTGAAAGGTTCAAAAACATCGTTTTTTGTCATGATCGCGGAGTCATGACTCTTTTGCGGCACTCAGGGCGGCACACTGTGTAACACTGTGACGGGGTGACAAACCCTGCTGAAAAATATTTAAAAAAACATAATGAGTCACTCACTCACTCACTCACTCATACACTAATACACGCACTGTCAGACCCATTCAGACACTCAGACACCCACTCAAAGCCCCATTCATAGACTTATATATCCACTTAAAGACCTATTTAGGCACTTAGACACCCACTCAAAGACCCACTAACGGTCTCACACATCCACTCACAGACCCACATGTACCCACAGAGAGACTCGCTGACCCTCATACACCCACTCGAAGACTTTAGTCAACGCCCACTCATCGACTTACTCAGACACTTATACACCCACTCTGAGACTCACTCAGTCGCTCATACACCCACTCACAGACCCACTGACTCACTCATGAACCTACTCACAGACACAGTGACACTCATACACCCACTTAAATACCTACTCAGACACTCATACACCCACTCAAAGACCTCCTCCGACACCCACTCACAGACCCACTCACAGTATCACACACCCACTCAGAGACCCACACAGACACTCATGCACCCACAGAGAGATTCACAGAACCTCATACGCCCACTCAAAGACCTATTCAGTCACTTCAGACACCCACTCACAGACTCACTCACATAGTGATACACCCACTCGGAGACTCACTCAGTCACTCATACACCTACTCATAGACCCACTGACATACTCATGCACCTACTCACAGACACAGTGAAACTCATACACCCACTCAAATACCCATGCAGACACTCATACACCCACTCAAAGAACTATTCAGACACTCAGATAACCAATCACAGTCCCAGGCAGGCTCACACAACCATTTACAGACCCATACAGACATTCAAGCACCCACAGAGAGACGCACTGATCCTCTCACAACTACTCGAATACCCATTCAGTCACTCAGACACCCACTCACAGACCCACTCAGAAACTTATACACCCACTCAGGTACCCACTTAGTCACTCATACACCCACTCAAAGACCCACTGACCCACTCATGCACCTACTCACAGATAGAGTGACACTTATTCACCCACTCAAATACCCACTTAGACACTCTTACAGGGATGAAATAGTTAGGAAACAGAATACAAAAAAACATAGAAATTCACTTAAAAAAAACAAAGGTTTTAGGGACGTTATAGTTAGGCTTACATTTTAAACATAAAACCCATAGAAATACACCTGTTATAGTTAGAGTTATGTCAAGTAACTATAACCCGTGTCCTAAGGGAAATATAACTCGAGCCCTCGCCATGCACTGCACATCACCCCAGAAATTATAGCACTCGTGACACCTTTGATAACATCACTGATAATATCAATGTAATATTTGCAGTAAAACTTTTGACAAAAAAATATGCATGGTGGGGGCACAAGTTGTAATTAACTTAGGGCACGAATTATAATTACTTGACATAATTCTAACTATAACAGGTGAATTTCAGTGGTTTTGTACATTTAGAATGTGAGCCTAACTATAACGTCCTTGTAAGCTTTGTTTTTTTAAGTGAATATTTGGGGTGACTCATCAAGTGGGAACTGAGAAAAGTGTTTTTCCATGTTAATTCTGGTAGAGATTTTAGACATGACTGAAGCCCGAACCGCTGGATGGAATTACACCACATTTAGCAAAAAGGTAGCTCCCGGACCAGTAAGTGCCCTTTCTTTATTTGGTGTAAATCTGTTCAGTAGTTTTTGAAATATTAAAAGAAAACCAAGTTTGTATATCTAGAATCGCGAACCCTTTTTGATCTTGGGCAGTGATCTGATTGACGCCAACACTTCAACCAGGAAGTGTTGGCAGCCATTTTGGAACTCTTCTGCAGCCGAGTCCCAAAACAAATGTTTTTTAAAAACATAAGGGAACAGGATAGGAATATCCTGAGCCCCTAGTCTTCGTCCAGCTCTCCCCAGAACCCTGCCAGGGCAAAAAAGCATTTTTTTTAATTCAAAGGGAAATTTGTGAACATTTATGAATTTTGCTGTGAATTTGAAAAAAAAAAGCAAGCACAGTTTCCCACGCTTGCTTTTAATTTTGTCCCTGGTGAGCTAGGTCCTGGGAGCATGCTTATTTAAATTATTGGGGAGGGGGCGCATGGTTCACTCATCCAAGGGCTTTAAAAAATACTGTGGACCAGTACCTTCCCAGAGAAACATTTCATAAAAATGTAGGGGGCCACTTGGACCCCCCCGGGCCCAGGGGACCGCCATCTTCCCAGGGCAAGAACAAAGACAGAAATGCTGGTTAGGCACATGGACCCTCCCCAGGGACCACCACTTCCCCAGGGTTACAATAATAAATTATGCAGGGTCTGCGCGGACCCTCCCGGGCCCCGGAGGCCACCACCTCCCCAGTGTTATAATAGAAAATGATGTGGAGGGCCCCTCCAGTACCAGGGAGGCCCACCTTCCTTTGGCCAAATCACTTTTTAAACTAGAAGAAGAGGCCGGTCCTCTGCAGAATAGCCAAATATGGGCCAGGGGACTGCCACCTCTTAGGGTCAGCTCCTGTTATCTCCTGAGGTGCGCACCCTCGGGAGGTAGCTATTTGCTTTTGATTGGCGAGAACTGTGACAGCTCACGCCAAGTAAAAGAGAACACAGCTCCACTGTCAGAAAGCGGGAGTGTTAAAACTGCTCCCACTTGCTGGGAGTGGAGTTTTTATATCTTTTCCTGTCATGCGGGCTGGGAAAGAGATGAAAAGATTGCTCCCTCATGCAGGGAGCTGCGTTTCCAGTAGCTCCCTACATGCAGGAGCAATGCCAGCTCCCACAGGAGGCGCAGAGCCGGCAGGGACCACAGGGGAACTCAGGCTCTCCCTGCAGTCCGGCCTCTTTCTGCCTCTCTCTCTTCCATCTCATAGTGGGATGGAAGAGATAGATTACTATTGCAATGGTCTCTCCATAAAATTACTTGTAAGCGGCACACTAGCATGATGTTTGATTACAATGTTATAGTTACATTTTTATGCATAACAGAAAAAAGTCTCTTTTGGCCTACTGGTAAAACTCTTGGACTGTCATTCAGAAGCCTGAAGTCCTGATATCTCATTTCAGTGTGTCTGTTTATTTACTTGTGATTTAAATGTTAAACATTGCTTGTGATGGAACATTTACGTCTTTGTCCCATCAACGTATTTTGTTTGAATGTCACAGATGTCTGGACAATGCACAGCAAGGAGTCACCTGTGGCCTAGTGATTAGGGTCTCAGACCCTCACACAGAAGGTTGAGGTTTCTGGTTTAGGTGTGTCTGTTGTCATTTCTCAGCTTTAATTATTTTTCAACTTCAACTATTTACGTACTTACAGAAAGGTGGTCTCACTCTTTTTACTTGTCAAATACATTTTGTTTTCAATTTGTCAGAACATTTCTCATTCTAAGTGTCATGGGATTGGGTGGTTACAGGGGGGTTGACCGCAGGGCATGGCCCTATGCTAGGCCCTGGGCCAGCTCACGATGCACATGGGCACAGGATTGGCTGCAGCGGCTGGCCGCAACGGCTGGTCGCAACGGCTGGCTGCAGGCAATTCTTGGATGAACATATAGTAATTATAATTACTTTATGTTTAAAAGAAACATAGAAATTCATTTAAAAAACCAAAGGTTACAGGGACTCTTTAGTTAGGAAGCAGAGTTAAAAAAACATAGAATTCACTTAAAAAACCAAAGGTTATAGGGACGTTATAGTTAAGCTCACATTTTAAACATACAAAACCATAGAAATTCAGCTGTTATAGTTAGAGTGCTCTAAGGTAACTATAGCTAGTGCCCTCGTCATGCACTGCTAATTACCCTACATGTTGCAACACTTGTGACATCTTTGATAACATCACTGAAAACATCAATGTAATATTTGCAGTAAAACTATTGAGTAGAAAACTGCGCATGGGTGGGGGGCGCAAGTTATAGTTACCTTAGGGCATGAATTATAGTTACTTGAAATAACTCTAAGTATAATAGCTGAATTTCTATGGTTTTGTGTGTTTAAAACGTGAGCCTATCTATAACATCCCTGTAACCTTTGGTTTTCTAAGTTGTAGATATAGTGAGGCTTTCACAAATGTATGCACTCTTCATTCATTCAAATATTGTTGGGTACAGCTGTGCCAGTTTTGTGTCCAGTTGAAGGAATTTCTTCCTCAGATCTTGTGGTTCCAGACGCTTTTTCCTGCATCTTTCTACTTTAACCAATAAAGTCAAGTTTGGAGGCAAAACCTAGAGCAAATTTCCACAGTTGTAGTCTTCTTCATAGTGGTTCTATCCATAACCTGTCTGCGGAGACGAATAACCATTCACACCATCTCTGAAATCACTTCTTCTTCGTTCACCTTATCAGAGGTTAGAAAGCCATTCATCTTAATGACTAATTTCTCATATACTGTAGAAGCAGTGAAGCCTAAAAATGTATCTTTGTAACAGTGTGGGGGCAAGCAACATTGATCAAGACAAAATATGATTTATGGACGGGCTCCCATAAGAAATAGTAGGGGAAACTGATGAATGGTGCATTTTAATGAAAACTGGGACAGCAACATAGATGAAACATTAGGATGGATTTCAACAACATTTTGTATAGGACTCGTAGTTCCTTTCCAGTGGTTATGTACAAAAAAATGCATGGTACACTTAAAGACTTGGGGCAGTAGCAGTAATCGGAACACGTAAGCCCAATAGCGAATTGTTTTAAAGTGCACTAAGAAATAGTGAGTATTTATATGGAGTCTATTAAAGGAGACCAGGGCTGGGATAGATTGAGCCACATGCTGGGCAACAATATAACTGAGGTATTCTCTGACATGTGTTTGACTCTGACATTGTCCTGTCAGCCTTTCAGAGACACTACCTGTGTCATCATTAATCACCAATCAGTAGGTTTGCCATTATTTTACAGTGTGGCCTGCATTTTTATTTCATGGCCAGTAAAACTGTTTGGAAAATAGAAAAAGCCTGTATTTCTTTGAACTTTCCAATATAAAGTTATAACAGCAATTATATACTTTTGTTTAAACTATTTCTAAAGGACCATTAAGTGAAATAGGAGTGTTTTGCCAGGCTGAAAATGAAGGCAGGGAACTTTACACAAATTTATATTCAGGCACTATTATGAGGCTCTTCCATAATCTCATAAAGGGAAGAAATTGCCAAAATATCTAAACAGAAGCCCCCCATTCCAGACTCCCCCGTCACCAGAAATGGGCAGTCATGTGTCACTGGAACTAAGGAATCATGCAAAAACTAGACACCCTTCACATCTTTGCACAGTCTACAAAAGCTACTACATAATCTATGCAAACTGATCTTTCCTCCTTGTAATAAGACATGATACTAATGAATATCAGAGACACTGAAGCCGAATCACGCATAAGTCATCTGGAGGACCATAAACCCAACTCGGCTAAGGCTATTGCAACCACTTCGACAAGACTGGCAGTCTTGGAGAAAAACATCACAGAGTTAGAGGACAGAAAAAGGAGGGGCAAACTTTGCATTTTTGGCCTTCTGGAAGGAGTGGAGAACCAAGCCCCTTCATGTGCCTTGTTCATTGAAAAATGTATCACTTTATCCTAGGAATAAACTTTAATAAAGACTTTGAAACACCACGTGCACAAAGAGTTCCCACTCATGCCATCAAACACTCTGACACACCAAGAACCCTAAGCTTCCCTCATCTTTAGAACCCTCAGATAGGCTGTTAGACCTGGCATCCTTGGCATGGTTTCCCCTGTCTTTTTGCCTCTGCTTCCTGTATTTGTGACTGCATGCTGATTTTTTTTTTTCTTCTGGTTTTTGGTACTCTTTCCCCTTTACCACATCTGACCAGTGCTAAAGGGCAAGTACTCCCTGTGTGAATTGTGATTATGATTGGTTATCCCTGATTGGCATATTTGATTTACTAGTAAGTCCCTAGTAAAATTAACTAAAAGTGCCCAGGGCCTGTAAATCAAATCCTACTAGTGGGCCTGCTGTACAGATTGTGCCACCCACATGAGTAGCCCTGTAAACATGTCTGAGACCTGCCACTGCAGTGTCTGTGTGTGCAGTTTTGCACTGCCAGCTCGACCTGGCAAGTGTACCCACTTGCCAGGCTCCAACCTTCCATTTTACTACATGTATGTCACCCCTATGGTAGGCCCTAGGGGGGCCCAGAGTGCAGTGTATTTTAAGGGAAGGACATGAACTGGTGTGTTTTACATGTCCTCATAGTGAAATACTGCCAAATTCGGTCTTTACTATTGTAAGACCTATCTCTACCACAGGTTAACATGGGGATTAATTTTCAATATCTTTCAGTGCAGTTTCCCTTTGGGAGCAGATAGAGATATGGATTTTGATAAAGTTGGTTCTTAGATTGTTTGAAAATGCCACTTTTATAATGTGGGCATTTTCTTGCTTAACCATTTAGTGCTTCTGCTTGGCTGCTGAATACACGTCTGGGTCAGACTGACAGTTAGGCTGTTTGTGAATTCACCCTAGACCTGACACAAAGGGAGCTGAGTTGTGTCCTGCATATCCTGACGAGTCTTCCTGGGCTAGAGTGGGAGGGAGGAGCTGACACCTGCACTTGAAAGGGCTGTGCCTGCTCTCACACATACTCCAGTATAGACTACAACCCCCTAAAGTGTGTCTGAGGCAGGGCAAGGAAGAGTCAGGGACTTGTGCACTACAAACTCTTTCCTTTGAAGTATGCCTACTTCAAAGACAGAAATTAGTATAAGTATTGGGCTGCTAACCCCACAATTTTAGAACACTTCTGGATCTAGAGGAACCTCTGCCAAGAAGAAGAGCTGAAGAGCTGTGCAGAGGAGTACAGCCTCTTTACTGTGTGTGCTTTGCTGGGTTGACCTGCAGTTGCTGCTTCTGCCTCAGAGACGACAAAGACTGGACTTTACTGCAAACCTGTTTCTGAAGATTCTCCAAGGGCTTGGACTGAGCTTGCCTCCTATAAAGAAGTCTCAGGGACATCAAAGACTTCATCATGATTTGCTAAGTGATGCCACGTCCAGTCCCTGGTTCCCTGTAAGGAGAACCTGGCAGAACCCGAGTGAAATTGCATGCACCAGAGCCAACCATCAGACAAATCAATGCATCGCGGCTGAAAAATCGACACACCACTGGTGAAAACAGCACATCACCAGCTTAGCGCTGATTAATCGCTGCCATGCATTCTGTTTTTCCACGCATTGTCCCTGGGCGTTAAAATCTTCAACACCACAGCTCGCTTATCCAGCGAAGAAAGAATTGATGCACGGCCTCACTTGCGAGTAAGGAATCAACGCATCGCTTGCTTTTCCTACACACACTCGCCCATGCAGCCTTTTTTTTATGCATACCAGGTACTTTGTGCTAAAACAATAAATCCATTGATTTATATGGATTAAGACTCTTTATTTTAAAAAATCATATCTTTGCTTGTTTATGTTGGATTTAGATAAATACTGGCTATTTTTCATACTTTTGTGGTGTTTTCACTGTGTTAAGCTGTGTGTTTGTTCACATTTTTACATATTGCCTCTGAGATAATCCTGCCTTCTTGTGCCAAGCTACCAAGGGGGGGGTGAGCGGGGGTTACCTGAGGTATGTATCTCTTTTACCCTGACTTGCGTGAGGGTCACTACTTGGACAGGATGTAAACTGACTGCCAACTAGAGACCCCATTTCTAACATACACCCCTATCCTCTCCCAGTTAAAGAAAACACAATGAATCAAATGGTAAGGGACTGGGATCTTGCAGGACCATGCAAAAGATACTGTTAAAAAGAGGAAAGCTTTCTGTCTCAATGTCAAATCTTAAAAGAATTAACTATACAATTCTCCTTCATTGATCCAGCATGCATAAACACAATCTACAATGGAAAGACTACCATCTTCGAGGATGCTGAGGATTTATACTCCTGCAATGCCGCTATTGAAAATTCTAAGATGTGTCCCTAACTGCGTGCTGAAAGACTCCACTGCTCATTTATCATTTTGATAAACCCGTACCAATCACTAACCAAGCCCTGCTCCTCTAACATACACTCACCCACTGCTAATATACACTTACTCACTCTGCACAACCAGTCGACCTATTTAAGGTCTTTGTAGGATCGATTTGATAATACAAATCAAACCCTGTTTAATAATGACCATCTAACTTAGTAACGGACACATAATGTAAACTCATAAAATCACTGAGCGTGATATATAGTTAGCAAACATTCACCCGAAGGCTCCGGATTCAGGAAATTCAGAAAACTCAGAACCTCTATTGTGTTAAGCATTATGACGTGCTAATTGGGTTGACTGCCCCAACAGGTAGTTTTACAATCACATAACTAAACTTCTACCTGAATTATCAGCTGGCTAACTGGACAAACTACTAACTAAGGAACAACCAGAGTCCCTCTGATTCACTAGATCCTTTACGAGCTATTATCCTTTACATGTTATTGTACCTTTTATGCTTTAGCGTGCTTGATGGCGTGCTTGTTGGCTTGATGGCATCCTACTTGTATTGACAGCCTCACCAAGTTGTCTCACAAAAACGTAAATACGTCTGCTTGAACAATTAACTAGCTAACCGGACAAACTATTAACTAAGACAAACTACTAACTAAAGAACAACAGAGTCCCTCCAATAATCTATAACCTCTATGCACTTCATACGTTATTGCATCAGCTAAACGTCTCGAATACTGTAATCTTGCATGAATCTACATAATGCTCTACAGCTGTTACTCAGCAACACACTAACCATGCATTCTTAAAGGTTTTAAAGATTTCTGGTGCCTGTATATCTGGATACCGGATGGATACTGCCTACCGCTTCTCCGGGCCCTCTTGATCCCACAAGCAGAAATATTGGACTGCATACTGTTAACTGCATCCAGTTAAATTCATTACTTACCCTTTATGATTTATTATTGCGAGCTCTATATATTTAACCACGTTTGGCTACTTCTTTTGCTGATCTGCATCACCAAAGCCCTTTAAATGTAAGCTGGCCACATACTCGGATCTTTAAATCCAAAATATCAAAACTTCAAATGAGCTTCCGGAACTCCAGTCTTTGAAACATTCATAGCAGACATCAACAATAGTCTTGGCCTATTTACAGTTATTAGAAATTTAGATATGGAATGGATTACTGTTTAGTGTTACCATGGTTAACAATTGTATTCTCTCCTAAAATCAACTGTCTCTCAGATGCTAGTAATCACTTATTCTCTCAGGTGAATCCTGGCACCAACAACATAAACTCACAGCCAGTATTATCCACGAACCCACCCTAGTTAACAATCTCTTGCTATCACAATCCAATTCAGCCTTGCTCTCCCCACTAGCCCATCCTATCATGGAGGTAATTTCAAGGTCTCATAAAATACCCCACCACACCTCTATGCTCTGGGACCTCCTAGACTCCACAGCACTGGACGTCGCCTTCATCACGGAGACCTGGATGAACGCCTCCTCTGCTCCAGACATCGCCACCGCCATCCCCAAAGGCTACAAGATCTCCAGGAAAGACCGCACCAACCAAGTAGGAGGAGGTATCGCCATCGTCTTCAAAGACTCCATCAGCGTCACCACCTCCACTGAAGACTCCCCTCTTGCCGCTGAACACCTGCATTTTCAGATTCGCACCGACCCGAGGACCACCCTCAGAGGATCCCTCGTCTACCGTCCTCCCGGACCTCGCGCCCCTTTCAGCGACACCATCGCCGACTTCATCTCCCCGACACCTCGCCTCACCGGACTACATCCTCCTAGGCAACCTCAACTTCCAACAACGACCCCAACACCACCACCCTGCTCGACAACCTCGCCAACCTCGGCCTCAAACAACTGGTGAACACTGCCACCCACATCGCCGGACACACACTCGACCCTATCTTCTCCGCCAGCAAACACGTCTTCTTCAGCCACGCCTCCGCCCTTCATTGGACCGACCACAGCTGCGTCCACTTCACATTCCGACGCGAGACCCGCCACCTCCGCACTCAACCCATCCCTCGCCGACAGTGGACCAAGATCCCTGAAGAGCAACTCTTCGCCGCACTCGCCGCCAACCAACCCACCCTCACCACCGACCCCAACGTCGCAGCCCTCAACCTCACAAACTGGATCTCCAACTGCGCAGACAACCTTGCTCCCCTCAAACGCTCGCAGCGACAGAACAACACCAAGAAACCCCTCTGGTTCTCTGACACCCTCAAAGAATCAAAGAAAACTTGTCGCGCACTTGAGAAAGCCTGGCGCAAGGACCGCACCGCTGACAACATGACCGCCCTCAAGAACGCTACCCGCAAACACCACCACCTGATCCGCACTGCCAAAAGGAATTTTTTCACCGACAGACTGGACAAAAACAGCCACAACAGCAGAGAACTCTTCAGCATCATCAAGGAGTTCTCCAACCCCAGTGCCAACGCCAACGCCGTCACGCCCTCACAGGATCTATGCGAATCCCTCGCCACTTTCTTCCATCGCAAGATCAGCGACCTCCACGACAGCTTCGGACACCAGACCCAACCTAACACAACCGAACCCACATCCCCGACCATCACCCTCAACAACTGGATCCACATCCGCACGGAAGAAACCAAATCCATCATGAACTCTATCCACTCCGGCGCCCCTTCGGACCCCTGCCCGCACTTCATCTTTAACAAAGCCGACAACATCATCGCCCCGCACCTCCAGACCGTCATCAACTCTTCTTTTTCTTCTGCTACCTTCCCCGAATGCTGGAAACACGCCGAAGTCAACGCCCTACTAAAGAAACCTACGGCTGACCCGAGCGACCTGAAAAACTTCCGCCCCATCTCCCTTCTGCCTTCCCCAGCCAAAGTAATAGAGAAGACCGTCAACAAACAGCTGACCACCTTCCTGGAAGACAACAACCTGCTCGACCCCTCACAGACCGGATTCCGAACCAACCACAGCACTGAAACCGCCCTCATCTCAGTCACAGACGACATCAGAACCCTGATGGACAACGGTGAAACAGTCGCCCTCATTCTTCTCGACCTCTCGGCTGCCTTTGACACCGTCTGTCACCGCACCCTAATCACCCGCCTCCGCTCCACCGGGATCCAAGAGCAGGCCCTGGACTGGATCGCCTCCTTCCTCGTAAACCGCTCCCAAAGAGTCTACCTCCCTCTGTTTCGCTCAGAACCCACTGAGATCATCTGCGGCGTACCTCAAGGCTCATCACTCAGCCCGACACTCTTCAATGTCTACATGAGCCCCCTCGCTAACATCGTACGCAAGCACGACATCATCATCACCTCCTACGCCGACGACACCCAACTTATACTCTCCCTCACCAAGGACCCCGCCAGCGCCAAGACCAACCTACAAGAGGGTATGAAGGACGTCGCAGATTGGATGAGGCTCAGCCGCCTAAAGCTGAACTCTGAAAAAACTGAAGTCCTCATCCTCGGCAACACCCCGTCCGCCTGGGACGACTCCTGGTGGCCCACGGCCCTCGGCACCGCACCGACCCCCGCAGACCACGCCCGCAACCTCGGCTTCATCTTGGACCCCCTTCTCACCATGACCAAGCAAGTCAACGCCGTGTCCTCCGCCTGCTTCCTCACCCTCCGCATGCTCCGCAAGATCTTCCGCTGGATCCCCGCCGACACCAGAAAAACCGTGACCCACGCCCTCGTCACGAGCCGCCTGGACTACGGCAACACCCTCTACGCTGGGACCACCGCCAAACTCCAAAATCGCCTGCAACGCATTCAAAACGCCTCAGCCCGCCTCATCCTCGACGTACCCCGCAACAGCCACATCTCCGCACACCTGAGACACCTGCATTGGCTCCCAGTCAGCAAAAGGATCACCTTCCGACTTCTCACCCACGCACACAAAGCCCTCCACGACAAGGGACCGGAATACCTCAACAGACGCCTCAACTTCTACGTCCCCACCCGCCCCCTCCGCTCCTCTGGCCTCGCACTCGCCGCCGTCCCTCGCATCCGACGCTCCACGGCGGGTGGGAGATCTTTCTCCTTCCTGGCGGCCAAGACCTGGAACTCCCTCCCCACCAGCCTCAGGACCACTCCGCTTTCCGGAGACTCCTAAAGACCTGGCTGTTCGAGCAGCGATAACCACCCCCTTTGTCCCTAGCGCCTTGAGACCCGCACGGGTGAGTAGCGCGCTTTATAAATGCTAATGATTTGATTTGATTTATGCTCAAGAATTAACATGCAAATCTCCTCTCCTGTTACCCCGCTGTCACTCAAAATTTCATTTCGATCTACTTTAAGGGTGTGTCTCACAGCCCTCTATCTCTAGACTTGACCTCTCGTGACCCTACCACCCACTGTCTGTATATTCTCCTAGGTATACACCTCTCCATTATGCATAACTTAAAGATCCTATCCCTTAATGTCAAGGGATTAAACCACCCATGATGCGTCAAAAATCCTAGACTACATGCGCAAACTCAAGGGTGATTTAATAGTCCTACAGGAAATGAAAACTGCTTTAAAAAAGCACTTCTTCTAAAAGGATCTTGGGTGGGGGATTTAGCCTCGCTGTAGCCACCAGTAAGAAAAATGGCCTAATCAACCTGATTTCCACCTCCTCAGGGCTCAACATAACCGTAACAGAGGTAGACTCTGAAGGTAGATGGATCATTACCAAACTCCAAAAAGACAACTCCGATCTTATAATTGTGAAAGTCTACGCCCCAAACTACGATGACCGAGCTTTTTCGTCAAATCTTATTAAAAAACTATCAGGCTTACCTGCATATTGCAGCCTCATAGTGGGTGGGAACTTTAACCTCCCATGGAATGGTATCCTAGACAAGAACTCTGCATGCTAATTTAAAGCCAATAAGTCCCATAAACAGATGCAGACCTCTGTAAATCCCATAATCTAAGAGATCTATGGAGACTATTCATCCCCACAGGCAAGGATTACACACTTTTTTCCACACCCCCACAATACCTTCTCCCATATTCATTACCTACAGGTAGACAAAGCACACGTTCTAGATACAACGAACCCCACTATTGAACCGATTTTAGTGTCTGACCATGCTTGTATATCTTGGATCTACGACATGTCAAGTAATGCCCCCAAAACCAAAATCTGGATGATAAATTACCTTCTTGCAGAAGACTCGATCTTCAGAGAAACAATAAAAAAAGAAATGGATCTGTTCATAGAAACTAACAGGAAATCAATACCTAACCCCCAGATTTCATGGATGCTCTGAAAACCACTATTACGGGCCATGTGATCAAACTCATGGCAAGGACAAAATTAGCAGGCCAACACAGCCCTAGATCATCTAGAAAGTCAAATAAAAAAACTAGAAAGTAACCTTAAACAATCCAGAGATAAAACTCAAGTAATCAACTCACCAAACTAAAATATGATTTCAACAAAATCTTAAGCAATAAAGCCCATCTGATGGTCCAAATATCAAAAGCCTCTTATTTCAAACAAATTAGAGATACTCCTAAAATTCCAGGTATCCCATTCAAAGCAGATCCTCAAAAAGTAGCCACTTATGCTGACAACATACTACTTTTTACCTCTCAAACAGACCAGGTGCTACCCAATATCATGCTAGCCATCAACAACTATGCCGGGATCTCAGGCTAGTGCCTTATCAGAGACAAAACAGAGGTCCTTCCTCTTAATGTATACTGTAACAAATTCATTATAGGTGACAATGGTCTCAAATGGACTACCAACAAAATACAATATTTAGGCTTGTGATTCTTCCCAAATCTTAGAGAATCAATTACCTATAACGAGAATATGGCCCTAAACAAAATGAAAGACACCATAGACAACTGGTCCTCTAAATTCATCACATGGTGGGGGAGATTAGAATCCATCAAAGTGATGATCACATCTCTCATCATGTTCCTCATCAGTATGTCTCCCATATATCTCACAGACTCCTTTTTTACCGAGCTAGATTTAACCCTCACCAAGTGTGGGGCGCAAGTTCCCCTGAGAGTACACCATTAATATACGTGCTTCGGTCATGCTTTGCCATTTTGGTGCCATTAGTATTGAGTAAGGGAGAGAGAGTGTTGTGGATTAGAAGAAATGTAAGAGCTTGAATATGGTTGGAGACAGGAATAGGAGAAGACTTCCTGGATGGGAGTGGAGAGAATGTATCTTAATGGAATGTAAGTGATAGAATATTGGGTACTCAGGAGAGGTGAGGATGTGACTTTAAATAGGTGGGGGGTGCTAAAAGTTGGAAAAGGGCTTTATTTACAGTGCTTAGTTCGAGTTTCTTGTTGCAGCTGCTGCACACTGGCACTCGATTTTAGGGACTGGCACTCACCAGACTTTGACCAAGAGCAAGAAAGCACAAAAGAGAGAAAGAATGAGGAATAGAGAGATGGAAAACAGTGACATAGAAAGAAATCAAGATTAAAATAGAACCTGAAAGAGCTAGATGAAGAGACATGGAGTATATGGTGGTGTATTAAAGGGGCATGGGGGAAAAAAGACTACGCAGCCCTGATATTCAGCACCCCCAATCTTCGACAGAATGGGCCGCGGTTTGTGAGTAGTCGAGGGAAGAGGATGTGATGTAATGGCCAAAGCTGCCGACCCTAGAGCTAAGGATCCAGGTCTGAGTCTCGGTGTCAGCTCAACATCCTGTGATTCTGGGCAAATCACTAAGGGCCCCATGTATGATGTAATTTTGCAGTCGCAAAAGGTGATTTTTGCCTTTTGCGACCACAAAATGTCCTTTCCTAATGAACCATCCCTATTTTGTGAGCCGGCATGCAAATACCAACTCGCAAAATGGAGATTGTGACTCGCAATTAAGAAGGGCGTTCCAAGGGCGTCCCTTCCTAATTGCGAGGCACAGTGGGTATGATCATTGGCGGCCCGTCCTTTAGGGCGGAGGGGCCACGCCCCCCACCTTTTGCCCCTCATGAAGAGTGTCTGTCAGGCTGAACAAAGGCCAGCCTCACAGACACTCTTCATGTTCAGGCCAGGCAGCCAGGAGCAGACATGCGTGATTTGCGCAGGCTCCTGGCTGCCTGAGCTGAACTTTGCTGGGCTGAGGAGGTCACAGTTCCTGTGGGCGTGACCTCCTCGGCTCAGCAAAGGTGCCTCGAGGCCCTCCCCTGGTTGATGAGGAAAGCGCCACCCATTGAAACTCGCCCTGGGCGCTTCAGGTTTAAGCCCTGAAGCACCCAGGGCGAGTGTCAATCAGTGACACTTCGTCACAGGAGTGGGGTGGGGTTAGCAGTCTCATTGACCCCATCCCACTCTGTGACGAGGCTGGGACTGCTGCCTTCCCTCATTGGCTGAAGGCAGCAGTCCCAACCCTCCTGGAACCTGAAGGTAAGTGTGTGTGTGTGATGTTTTAAATTGAATGTTTGGTGTGCGTGTGCATGTTTTAATGTTATGAGTGTTAATGGCTGTGCGTGCGTGCATGTGTGAAAGAATGAGTGTGTGATGTTTTAAAATGAATGCTTGGTGCGTGTGTGCATGTTTGAATGTTATGACTGTTAAGGGCTGTGCATGCGTGTGTGAAATAATGAGTGTGTGTGATGTTTTAAAATTAATGTTTGGTGCGTGCATGTTTGAATGGTATGAGTGTTGTTGATGGATGTGCGTGCGTGCGTGTCTGTGTGTGAAAGAATGAGTGTGTGTGTGTGTGTGTGTGTGTGTGTGTGCTTCCCACCCGCCCCCTCCCTCCTAAAGCTGCCAGATGCGACTGGGTATGATTGATTTGTGACCGCAATTGCGGTCGCAGAACAATCTCAGTTAACACCAATTTCAAATTCACAAACGGTAATGGGTCCCCAAGAGACACTTTCCCCTTTGTGAATGGACGCAAATATATTTTTTCAGAGCAGGTAGTGGTCCTATGGACCACTACCTGCTCTGAAAAAATTAAAAGAAAACTTTTAATTTTTTTGTTTGAAATGCTTCCCCATTCTCTTTTACGGAAAACGGGCTGAATTTTTTTTTTTTAAACTGCTTTATTTAAAAAGCAGTCACAGACATGGTGATCTGCTGTCTCCAGGAGGCCACCATCCTTTTGAGTGCGGCCCTTCCCAATGGGATAGCAATTTGCGACCTACCTCATGAATATTGATGTGGTAGGTTATTTGCGACCGCACTGGGAATTGCAACCAGTGTATTTAACACTATTGTACATTTTGTATGGTGACTCGCAATTTGTGATTTCCAAACAGATCGTAAATTGTGAGCCGCAAAACAAAAGGTCGTACATCTGGCTCTTAATCTCCCTGTGTCCAAGGACGGCGCCTTGGTTACCTCATGGGTGATTAGCCGCGTTATACAAATCCAAGTATTAGTAAATATTTGGGCCACAGCACTTACTCTTTTAACCCCTTCACTGCGGGCGTCGGCCACTGGCCGACGCCCGCACTACCTCCCTGGTACGGGTCACGACCAGTGGCCGACACTAGGGAGGGGGTTAATAAATACGCACCGAGGATTTTATTTATTTTTTTATATCCCAGGGAGACACGGAAGCTTCCGTGTCTCCCCTCCCACCCCCCACCCGCCCCTTTGTGGCGCCTTGCGGCCGCTTCCTTCTCCAATGGGGAAAACGGCCTTCCCCACGTTCGGGAAGGCCTCGTAAGAAAGGGGAGACACTCCCCTTTCTTACGTGGCCTTCCTGAAAGTGTTTCCTGGCCCCCGGTCGCAACTGTGATGCGATCGGGGGCCATGAAACACTTTCAGGTTTCCTGGCCCCCGGTCGCAGCACCGCTGCGATCGGGGGCCAGGAAACACCACTAGACGCCAGGGATTTCACTTGGGGGGGGTCGGCCCCCTCGGAAAACGGGCCCCCCCGGGGGCATATTTTTTTATTAAAAAAAGGTAGGTGCCCCCTGGGGGGGGGGGGGGGGGGTGCAATTGCGCCCCCCCCCCCCGGGAAACATTTTTTTTTTTCCCAAAAATAAATAAAATAAACTAAATGGACAGGGCAGGGCGACCCCCTGTGGGGGCAATATTTTTTTTTAGTTGTTGTAGGGTTTCCCTGGGGGCCATTTTGCCCCCCAAGGAAACCATACAACAACTAATATATATATAGATATATAGACCTAAATATATATATAGATATATCTATGTAGATATATCTATGTAGATGGATATATCTATAGATATATATAGATCTATGTATGTATATATATATATATATATATATGTATATATATATATATATAGATCTATCTATAGATATATCTATGTAGATAGATATATATAGATATATATAGATATATATATATATATATCACTTTTGTCAATATGTGTGTGGTTTCCCTGGGGGCTGCGATCGGCCCCCAGGAAAACCAGACCCACGTGTAAAAGTGATATATATATATATATATATTTGCCGCCAGTTGTCTTGCAGTTGCAGCTTGCGTCTTCAAAGCAATGCACATACTTCAACTAACGCTTTTCAACTGTAGCTTTTAGGCAGCAATAAAAAAGTCAAGTAAGTATTGTGACTATGTTTCTGCTACAAAAGGGTCAGACTTGTCTAGTGGCAGTTTTAATGCCATAAAGAAGCAAAGAAGGTTTATATGCCTACTGCAAAGAGCAAATCTGTATTTTATGTAAATAGCTGAGTACATTAGTAAAGTCAGCCATTACCTGCGCTATAATACCAATGAAATGTATGTGCGGGTGGAGGGCGGCTATGGAGAGATGAGGTTACTTTTGCTGGTTGGTAATAAGGGAATCCGAGGACGAGGGAGTGGGAGCACCAATAATGATTGTTGGACTGGGCGTAGGAGGTGCTAAAGACTGTGACGAATGGTATGTGACAAGGTGTTTTTTGAATGTCTTGAAAGAACGTGCTGATTGAGGGAAGAAGCGCAGGTAAGGTGGCCTCTACTGTTGCACGTATCTCACACACACCATCGATTTTGTGACTGTCTACGTAGGTTAGTGTTTTAGAGCAACAGTTTAGCCAATAACAGAGATGGCATCTTGATGGATGACTGCTGCCGGCACTCGGGTTATAGAGGACAGATCTGACATAGGATCAGAGACTGAGACATCAGATACTGAGACAGCATCTGAGGGATGGGACAATGGCGCAGACTCTGGGAGTGATTTTTCAGTTGGAGGAGTCCCATTCGATAACTCCTCTTCCAGTACATTATGAGGGAGGTGATGAGGACAGTCCTGCTGTCCCTTCGCAAGCAGTTTGTGCAACTGGGTAATAGTGAGTTAGTCCAACCCAGAGAGCAGGTGAATGCGGCGGCAAGCAGAGAGAGAGGGAGAGAGAGAGAGTGCTCTCTTGGGAGCTCCCCAATTTAGTTCAGCCCCAAATTCCACCGCCCAAATCGTATTGTGGAGATATCAAAATTATCTATGGCAAAACAAACTGGTTTTGTAAGGCAGGCACCTGTGTTTTTGGTCCTGGGTTCAGCGGCCATATAGAGAAACACACTAAACCCAAACATTTCTGGAAATTAGACATTCGGGGGAGTCCACAGAGGTGTGACTTGTGTGAATTCCCCAAAGTTTTCTTACCCAGAATACCCTGCAAAGCTGAAATGTTGAATAAAAACTCTATTTTTCTCGCATTTCTGTCACACAAACTACAGGAAAATGCTGGGATCCACAAAATTCCTACCACCCAGTGACTCCTCACCTGTCCTGATAAAAACACTACCCCACTTGAGTGCCTACACCTCGTTCCTGCGTCAGGAATGGATCACCCCAGGGTCAACAGCTGCCTCATGTAAGGACCAACATTGACCGTTGTGTGATCTATTCCTGTTGCGGGCACCAGGCCTACCCACTCAAGTGAGGTACCGTTTTTATTGGGAGACTTGGGGGAATGCTGGGTGGAAGGAAATTTGTGGCTCCTCTCAGATTCCAGAACTTTCTGTCACCGAAATGAGAGGAAAAAGTGTATTTTTGGCCGAATTTTGATGTTTGCAAAGGATTCTGGGTAACAGAACCTGGTCAGAGCCCCACAAGTCACCACATCTTGGATTCCCCTGGGTTTCTAGTTTTCAAACATGCGCTGGTTTGCTAGGTTTCCCCAGGTGCCAGCTGAGCTAGAGGCCAAAATCCACAGGTAGGCACTGTTTTCTATGAAAAAATGTGATGTGTCCACGTTGTGTTTTGGGGCACTTCCTGTCGCAGGCACTAGGCCTACCCACACAAGTGAGGTATCATTTTTATCGGGAGACTTGGGGGAACGCTGGGTGGAAGGAAATTTGTGGCTCCTCTCAGATTCCAGAACTTTCTGTCACCGAAATGAGAGGAAAACGTGTTTTTTTAGCCACATTTTGAGGTTTGCAAAGGATTCTGGGTAACAGAACCTGGTCAGAGCCCCACAAGTCACCCCATCTTGGATTCCCCTAGGTCTCTAGTTTTCAAAAATGCACAGGTTTGGTAGGTTTCCATAGGTGCCAACTGAGCTAGAGGCCAAAATCTACAGGTAGGCACTTTGCAAAAAACAGCTCTGTTTTCTGTCAAAAAATGGGATGTGTCCACGTTGTGTTTTGGGGCATTTCCTGTTGCGGGCGCTAGGCCTACCCACACAAGTGAGGTATCATTTTTATCGGGAGACTTGGAGGAACGCTGGGTGGAAGGAAATTTGTGGCTCCTCTCAGATTCCAGAACTTTCTGTCACTGAAATGTGAGGAAAATGTGTTTTTTTAGCCACATTTTGAGGTTTGCAAAGGATTCTGGGTAACAGAACCTGGTCAGAGCCCCACAAGTCACCCCATCTTGGATTCCCCTAGGTCTCTAGTTTTAAAAAAATGCACAGGTTTGGTAGGTTTCCCTCTGTGCCGGGTGAGCCAGAGGCCAAAATCTACAGGTAGGCACTTTGCAAAAAACAGCTCTGTTTTCTGTCAAAAAATGTGATGTGTCCACGTTGTGTTTTGGGGCACTTCCTGTCGCGGGCAGTAGGCCTACCCACACAAGTGAGGTATTATTTTTATTGGGAGACTTGGGGGAACGCTGGGTGGAAGGAAATTTGTGGCTCCTCTCAGATTCCAGAACTTTCTGTCACCGAAATGTGAGGAAAACGTGTTATTTTAGCCACATTTTGAGGTTTGCAAAGGATTCTGGGTAACAGAACCTGGTCAGAGCCCCACAAGTCACCCCATCTTGGATTCCCCTAGGTCTCTGGTTTTCAAAAATGCACAGGTTTGGTAGGTTTCCATAGGTGCCAGCTGAGCTAGAGGCCAAAACCTACAGGTAGGCACTTTGCAAAAAACACCTCTGTTTGCTGTCAAAAAATGTGATGTTTCCACGTTGTGTTTTGGGGCACTTCCTGTCGCGGGCACTAGGCCTACCCACACAAGTGAGGTATCATTTTTATCGGGAGACTTGGGGGAACACTGGGTGGAAGGAAATTTGTGGCTCCTCTCAGATTCCAGAACTTTCTGTCACCGAAATGAGAGGAAAACGTGTTTTTTTAGCCACATTTTGAGGTTTGCAAAGGATTCTGGGTAACAGAACCTGGTCAGAGCCCCACAAGTCACCCCATCTTGGATTCCCCTAGGACTCTAATTTTCAAAACTGCACAGGGTTGGTAGGTTTCCCTAGGTGCCGGCTGAGCTAGAGGCCAAAATCCACTGCTAGGCACTTTGCAAAAAAACAGCTCTTTTTTCTGTCAAAAAAATGGGATGTGTCCACATTGTGTTTTGGGGCATTTCCTGTCGCGGGCGCTAGGCCTACCCACACAAGTGAGGTATCATTTTTATCGGGAGACTTGTGGGAACATAGAATAGCAAAACAAGTGTTATTGCCCCTTATCTTTCTCTACATTTTTTCCTTCCAAATATAAGAGTGTGTGTAAAAAAGACGTCTATTTGAGAAATGCCCTGCAATTCACATGCTAGTATGGGCACCCCGGAATTCAGAGATGTGCAAATAACCACTGCTCCTCAAAACCTTATCTTGAGCCCATTTTGTAAATGCAAAGGTTTTCTTGATACCTATTTTTCACTCTTCATATTTCAGCAAATGAATTGCTGTATACCCAGTATGGAATGAAAACCAACTGCAGGGTGCAGCTCATTTATTGGCTCTGGGTACCTAGGGTTCTTGATGAACCTACAAGCCCTTTATATCCCCGCAACCAGAAAAGTCCAGCAGACAAAACGGTATATTGCTTTCAGAAATCTGACATCACAGGAAAAAGTTACAGAGTAAAACATAAAGAAAAATGGCTGTTGTTTTCAGCTCAATTTCAATATTCTTTTATTTCAGCTGTTATTTTCTGTAGGAAAACCTTGTAGGATCTACACAAATGACCCCTTGCTGAATTCAGAATTTTGTCTAGTTTTCAGAAATGTTTAGCTTTCCGGGATCCAGCATTGGTTTCACACCCATTCCTGTCACTAACTGGAAGGAGGCTGAAAGCACCAAAAATAGTAAAAATGGGGTATGTCCCAGTAAAATGCCAAATTTGTGTTAAAAAATGTGGTATTCTGATTCAAGTCTGCCCGTTCCTGAAAGGTGATTTCAGCACCAGAAACCCTTTGTTGATGGCATTTTCAGGGAAAAAACCACAAGCCTTCTTCTGCAGCCCTTTTTTCCCATTTTTTTGGAAAAAACGAAATTTTCACTGTATTTTGGCTAATTTCTTGGTCTCCTCCAGGGGAAACCACAAACTCTGTTTACCATTAGAATCCCTAGGATGTTGGAGAAAAAGGACGCAAATTTGGCGTGGATAGCTTATGTGGGCAAAAAGTTATGAAGGCCTAAGCGCAAACTACCCCCAAATAGCCAAAAAAGGGCTCAGCACGGAGGGGGTTATGGGAAGGCCCAGCAGCTAAGCGGTTAAAAATTAAGCATTCATTATTTTAACCAATAACAAAACCATATAGACTCGAATGCATCGCTCATCTGACAACAAAGTGTCACACAAAGTGCCACACATTATTAACTAACTGAAACCTTCGCAGTTGTGGCTCTATATTAATAAATGAGAAAATTGAAAGACGTGGAAAAGTGCACAAGAAGGCAAATAAAAGCAATGCCACAGGCTAGCGACTTTATGAAGAAGTCGGAAATTGTTTGGCAAGTTGGTGTTAAACCGCATGCTGAAAGGAATTAAGAAAGATCAAATATTGAGTTACTGCTAGGCGGAATGCAAAGAGAGAGGGCTTACGTAACCATTGCATTAGAAGTCATGTTTCATCTTTTGCAAATATACTTTGAGTCTCATTATGACCGGGTGAACAGAGAGGTGGATGCAATGGCTAGTTCCCACGAGTATGATTGACTGTTAGGAAGGTGAGTATCCTTCGTGAGAATTCTCTCTTTGTCCTCTAGGTGGCAGCGCTCCCGTTGAATTGAGAGGGATATTTCTCCTGACAGAGAGCAGATTACGGAAGGGGGCAGCAGAGGGAGGGCCTCGTTGTCATTGTGCACAGGTCAGGTGCATTGGCTTGGAATATGTCCGGGCCTGAATGTTCGGGAAAGGGGAGTTATTAGTGGGATAGGGTCCGGGTACAGCGTAAGAATCGTACAAGTCGGCACGCCGCTCATCGTGAACAACCGGATGGTGACCCTCTGGGCACGCTGATCTTCCAACCCCACCAGAGCATGTTTCGGTGCCAACATTCTAACTCTTTGATCCATCCAGACACCAAAACTAATTTTCATCTCCTTATGTCACACACAGAAGTATAACAACCACTATATATTCCTGATCTTTTTAAATATTTATGTTTTCAATTGCGATTGATACATTTGTAGACTTCCATCCTAGGCAGGTATTATTGTTATCTATTGACAGTCATCTGCACTGTCAGATGTTGAGATTTCATTTTCTGTTCTTGGAACTTCTGTTTTTTACTCACTGCGTTTAATTTATGTTATGTTATGGTATTCTATGACGGCTGCCATCTTTTCACCTTTGGTATTTACCCTGAGTTTGAGGTATTGTGGGGGCTTCAGCAGCAGGTACACGAACACGCTGAACTACTGTAACACTTAAGACTATTCAGTCACTGTTTAGGGTGCGCTCCTTGTCCTATCCTTACACGGACACTGATTACATTTATGTAGTCCACGCCACCAAAAAACGTTGTTATTGGGAGGAAGAACCCATTCAGTGCAATTGAAGCCAATGACATCTGAACCAAGTTCACAGGCTGGGGAGTACGGAAAGGTTTGGCTCTGTCACCTTTACTTTTTATGTGTATCTCCAACCACCAGCCTATTTTATATCAGCGTTAGCTGTTGTTCTACATATACACAGACAGCGCCCAAGTCCTCCTCGCCTTACACGGCATGGATGCAGATGCACCCGATAGGCTCTCTCAGGTGCTATAGGGAGCACTGGAACGGATATCATACGGATTCCTAAAGCCCAATCCATCAACGTTATGTCAGCCAGCTGTCGACCCTTTGGTATGGGACAACAGGCTATGGCGTCACTCCTTACTATTGTCGTGAGTCAGTTCCTGCTGGCATGAATCTGTCAATAATGAGTGATGCCAGTTCTGATTTATCTAACCAAGTTGCACCAACAACCAAAGCCTGTCTTCAACCTTTGAGACTTCTTGACAGGATGTTTCCTTTTGTAAAAGAAAACAGACACTTGGGATAGCTTTTATAAGCCTAATGCAAGTTTAATGCAAGAATAGCCTGCAAGCCTCAAAAGAAGCAAAAGTAAAAAAGCCTGATCAACAGACCAGAGCTTTGCTCCCTGGTGAATTGCAGCAGGCACAGCTATAATCCGTACATTTCATTATTACATGTATACACGTTTTCTTAATGCGAATGGGAGATAGAACATGTGATAAATAGAAACTGCAGATAGACGCTAATGCGCAGGAGCCAGGCTCTTCCCATGAGATGAATGTGAAAAGACTAGAGTTTGATGCAACTTTCTAGAGTTAAATGTCTGACTTCATCAATTTCTTCAGTCCTTACTTTGTGGTTCCAACTTCAGAAAGAGGCTACGCTTACAAGGACAATTGCGCAAAATGTGCAATGTACAACATGGGATGGCAAACATTTAATATACTTGTAAATGTGCAATGTTTCCAAAGCTTTAGTTAGCTTTAAGGAGCTATGAAACAGAATCACAAATGTTAATACAAAAATAGTTTGTATTATTAAAATTTGATAGCCTGTATTATTTCCATCATCGCGTATGGTGGCAAACAATTTTGTAAAGATTAAATAGATGTTGCTAACTCAATGTACCTTGGTCTTCTCAAGAAGAGTATTTCTAAATTTTAATACAATGAGAGTAGGGCAGCCACTAATGTGCTAAATAATGTAATTTGACTATATAATTGGGGCGTTCCATCCGCTGTATTGACACGCAGGGAGCATACACAATGCCTTTAACGCTGTCTTTTTGATGCATCACTTCCATTCACAAAGGCAAGGGCACAAGAGTAGGATATTTGGTAAATATTTACCCAACATGTCCCTGTGGTCTATAGGCCAACTTATTCTGTAAGTGCCAACATTTAAGTTGTAGAAATGGGGGAAGGGGATCACGCCTTCCATGACCTAGAGGCTCTTTTGTAGAACTCCCTATCACTAGCACTATGGAGTTAACAGCCTGTTTTTTAGAGTTTTACACAAATAAGAACTTGCCTTTTCCTAATTTCTTCTTTAGCATCTGGCAGACAGCCCAAACTCAACCTGTCCTAGAATACTCTTTTATTGCTCCAAGAAATCCATACAGGGCGTAAGCTGCACTTTAAAAATATCATAAAATAGTAAAAGAGATACACCTTGCAGCTGCCATACCCCACGGCCCCTCCTATGTATTGCTGAGGGGCCAGAAGACAGAAAGGGAGTGTGAACTACTGAAAATAAATATGACTTTTCAAGTTCTGTTTACTTTCCCAACCTAGTCCTGCAAATAGGATGCTTGAGAACAGCTGCAGCACGGCCTGTGACAGGGATACCAAACAGCAAGGCTGGGATTGGTAGGATAATAGTTTCTACTCTGAGGTAACTTTAATAGAGATTTATAGGAGTGATTCTGGTAGGAACAAACACTATAAGCACCTATCCACATCCTGGAAGGATATTACCATCAGAGCGGACTTAACCGAGGTCGGTCAGGAGTTCTTCTATAAATTGTTACTGGATTTGAAGCACGGATCCAGATAAATTAAAGGTAAAAATGTCTCAGGGTTACCCAAAAGAATCTTCCTTTATTAATTGAGTTTTTTTTAATCACGTTTTTATAAGAATGCTCGACCTTTAGTTTCTCCTATGAAGCATCAACTGTTAACAATCTCTGACTGGCTCCTCCTATACCTCCTCCAGTGTTTTGGCTCTTTTTGTCATTTTCGTAACTCATTCTATGAGAGCGCATGTGTTTTCCAGCTTCCTCCCAAGTGTGCTTCAGTCTCCTCTTGTCTCACTACACTTTTCCATTTCTCAGCCCTTTTATCTTTCTCTACAGCAGCACTTCTGTTGCTTTCTCTTGTATAGCTGCAAAATTATTTACAACCCATACATTTAAATTGATTTATAAGCAACTGCCCTTTTCAATGTATTTTCATCCCATGTACTTTGAAATAATTTGTAAACAACTACCTTTTCCTATATACATTCTTACTCTGCCGCATTACACGACATACACACATTTTCTATATTAACGTTCCTGATGCATAATAAACGTAATTTCACGCTCCCTATTAACGTTTTCTAATTCAATTCAATTCTATCATTTCTTTAAGCGTTTCACACCCTGAACTTTGGATCACAACTGATTGCGTTTTTCCTACAACAGTCCATGACAGTACATGTGTTTTACAGAGTTCTCGCTCGTATGTTATTCAGTCCCCTCCTGTAGCGCTCCACCTTTATATTTCTAGGCCCTTCCATTTTATTTCTCTAGCTGCCCATTTGTCGCCTTCTCTTGCCGTTCTGTATTGTTATATTCATCCTGTAAAAAATAATTTCCAAATTCATAATGCCATCCTGCAACTACTTCACATCTGCATTTTACAACTGTGCTGTCTACACAGGCCCTCACTCAGGGCGTTAAGTGGGCCGGGTCCCGCTGGTGCCCAGCACCAGCAGTTCTAAAAATCAGGTGCCGCAACGGGTCCCTGTGGGGCTCTGCTTTTTTGCCCTCATCCTCAGGGTGAAAAGAAAATCTTAACTAAGCAGCAGTACCACCCTTCACTACCTTTGGTGTAACTTCAAAATGATTAGTTACAGTTACCGCCTTATCATTTCAGAACTGAAGCATTTTAAATATTTTATACGAAGAAGCCATTGTTGCTTCCTATTTATCTTATGCAACTAACAACAATTGGCAAAGCCAATAGTCCTGGCTTGTTGCAGGTGTTATGTTACTTGTATTATATATTGGATGCAATGATAGAAAGAAGCAGCGTACTTTGCTCAGCACGGATTTTTAGCATATGTGTGTTTTAAGCCACGCCTTTAAATACATCGACCATGCCCCTTTGAGAGACCCTACAGTTTTTTCACCCCACTTAAAGCCCTGCTCTCACCTCTTCATTTAGGTGGACTCTTCCTTTGAAGCGCTGCTCCCACTTAGCCCTAAACTAAGGAGGGAACTTCGACTGCTATTCATCTATATTTACAAATGTTGTCGGCACTACAAGGTCTTCAATGAAAACGATTGACTGTTCCAATCCATATTAACAAACATTCACAAAAATTAGTCCTAGCACTCAAACACATTCATACTGTACAAAACATTTCCCAACAATCTTACACATGTCTTTTTAGACACAAAATATGCTTTTAGTCGACGGGCGCAGCTCGGATCTGTGACGCTGTTAACTTGCACCTTGTGATCACGGAAGCAAACCAGGAGGAGGGGGAATATGACAGCTTTGCAAGCCACATCTGAGCCAAACCGATCCTGCTCACTCTTTGCACCTCTCTATAGCATTTGGAGAAGCCCTTATACCCCCGCTGTATCTGGGCCAAATATTAATTCAAACATGTAGATATACAAATGGAATGAATACATATCTATTTTATATCCAAGTGACAATATCAATTGATCACTGAGCAAAATTACTTCTTTACCATTCTTATTGGGCCAGATGTATGAAACTTTTTTGCACTTGCAAACAGTGCGAATCTCAAAATTCGGCCGTTTGCGAATGCAAAAACGTGGTCTGCGGATGCATGAAAGGCATTCGCAGACCAAAAATAAGAAATCGCAAAAATTGCGATTTTTTGCTTTATGAGCTGGTTTTGCGAGTCGCATTTTGCGATTCTGTATTTCCAGTAGGAAATTGCGAGGCGCAAATTGCGATTCGCAAAATCCAAGTCGCAAATTGATGCATCAAAAAATCACAAATTGCGATTTTTCACAGAATGGCAGAATATAAATATCAGGAACAAAGAGCCTACGAAAGGCCGTACTAAACATCATTACCTCATTTGAAATACTGCTTGCCTGGAAAGGTTTAGCAGATTACAATTTCAAAAACTTTGATTGGAAGCTGTCAGTGCAAAATAATTTTTAGAATATTGAATGCCAAGTGGCACATGTCAACCATTATGTATTAAGTATTTAGACGTTTATAGTCATATGTGTAAATGTTTGTATATATTGTTTGTGAAAAAGATGTACGTATAATTTTATGATATTTACTCAAATCAAGAGAGCGAGACAAAGAGAGATAAATATTAATAAACAATAAGAATGGTAAAGAAGTAATTTTGCTCAGTGATTAATTGATATTTTCACTTGGATATAAAATAGATATGCATTCATTCCCTTTTTATATCTACATGTTTGAATTCACTCTTTGCACCTCATCAGAGGGCACTCGTCACCGCTTCATTCACACAGCCCGCAGGTCACCCGCTGCTTGCCCACAGCCCTACTTACGGCCGCATCAGTCTATGTATGGCCTGCAGCTCTGAGTTTTGAGCTGCTCCCAGCAGCCGCTATCTTGCCTAGCAGTGGAGCGGTCCCAGGGCGATCTCAGATCATGCCAGAGCATGCCCTAGGCAAGCAGAGAGGCGGGTGGAGCAGGCACATCAGCGGTGGCAGTTGGCATCAACAGGAGCAAGGTGAGAAACTGCACCTTCCAAGGGGGAGCCGCACCTTAAGGCCTTAAGCTCACAAGTAAGCCGCCTGTCTTTTTACACCAGCACATCATCTGCCATCGAGTTGTGCATATTGCAGCTCACCAACCAGCTTGTTGCTGTTGTCTGTTATCTGTTGTTTGCTGTGACCATACTACATTGAACCGTGGAACTGAGGGTGGGGGCAGAGAGGTGCGTACAACCCTAGGTGTCGCTACCTTGGTAGATAAAGCCCGGTAGCTGCTGAAGCGGCTGACTAGGTTCTGGTGTGGTATGGCTTGTGGCCCTGGTGAGCTCCCTCCATCCCATGCCTTCTACAATGTAACCATTTAATTGGTGGTGTGATGCAGTGAAATCACCTCAGACCTTGCTTGCTCTAGACCAAGACCCTTGTATTGCTGGTTCTGCAAGTTGTGATATAATGAGGTCTGGCAGGACTAGGAGAGCATTACCAGTGGCCCTTAAGCACAAGAAGTCCAAGGCCATTTGCCCAGTAAACCTGGGTTTGACAGAGGAGTCCTTGTCCCTCAACCCTGAGTTTAGCCCCCGACTTCGACCTCAAATCTGCACTTAACCCGACACAGCCAACCATACTATCAGGGTAGATCAAACAGGCTGGCCCATATCCACCCTTTCAGATTTTTTTCACTAAGAACCCTGTGATTGTTTACCCTACTTATCCATCCCAAGAGAGGAAGCCCTCACGAATGCATGGTGCTGGAGGAGACTGGGCCAACAGTGACCACTGTTTATGGTACAGTTCATCCATCTCCAATGAAGCTTTGATGCCCAGCATCTCAGTCCATCCCCCGCCCAAGGCTGACCACATGGAACTGAATGACCAATCATCCCTGGAGCTGTTGTTCTCGTTCCCAGATACTTGCAGTCTTGGTTCACCTGCTAATGTCAACCCAGGCTTACCTCTGGCCACACCCTGTCACATCTTGTCCCAACCTTTGCAGACTCTTCAGTCTACAGTAACTGCCCTTAAATATCATTCTGACAAGTTGGATGTTCAAGTAGATCTGTCTAACTCCTTTGCCGTTTTTACTGTTGGGATCCACAATAAGATTGACAATTTAAACAAACTCAAGCTTAGAGTTCAATCTACTTCCAACCTGGCACAGGCAGTTTGCTGTTGCTCTCCAGTTATCGACAACCTCTCAACACTTCTAGCCTTTCTCAACACCATTTCAACAGCAATGAAACTCATTAGAGCTGCCTCTGGGCAGTGTTTAATTCTGGCAGAGGCAGCACACCCCAAGCTCCCAAAGTTCCAAGCTCAATCTACAGAAGGTTTCTTTGACAAATGGCCTAAGTTCTGAGCACACAGGCACACCTCTTCGAGATAACTTGGCCATTACTACATATCTACAGTAAAGGTGCCTCAGCCTGACCTCTGAATGGCCGACCCAACTCTATCCCAAATCTGCCCCCCTAGTAAAAGATAGAGGAAACACTGCCAAAAGCATTGGAATAAAAACTGCAGAAATTCCTGCTCAGGAATCCACCAGCTGTACGTGTTTGCCAAAAGGAGCTCACGGATCCCAGTAGCCCTCGAGGAAGGAAGCAGCGTCTGTCAACCCATGAAGGCCCTATCATTGAATCAAAAAGCTGGCATGGAGATCATCAAATGAAATGTCCTTCCACATCTAGGTAACAGGGAAACCAGCCAAATTGAAAGCTGTGGGAGCCAAACTTACCAGCACGCTGAAGAAACTGACACAAGGGAGAGTCAGCTGGAATGGAGGGTGGACAGGTCCTCTCAGAGACAGGGGTCAAGCAGAATTTGGGCTGTGTAGGCAATCCTCCTGGGCTCTCCAGCCAGGCTAGCAGAGGAAGTGTTCGACCTACAACTGCAAGGGAATGCATCCCCCGGACCTCTGGTTCAAAAAGGGCTCAAACTTGGAGCAACCGCTGAATGGCCCATCAGCAAAACAATACCAGAGTGGTTACAGTGTTTTAAAATCTATCTAAAACCATCCTGGCCCTATTTTAAGCCAGGGAACTGTAAAGCAAGCAGTTCTGCAACATCCCAATGTTAAATTGTTGTTCATTGTTGATCCTGGAATATCATACACAAGGTTCTCAGAATATTCTGAACTGGGGAAACATTTTAAGTCTAATGAAGGCCATCTCTGAGTTCTGCTTCCTGGAATCAGATGACATTGTCTCAACTGAGTTGCTGGCCACCAGTGGTGCATACATCTCCAAACCTACAATGGTGATATTTACCTCAGTGGCCCACATGCAAAAGATCTTATCCACAGAACAGATCTTCAACTCTTGGGCATTAGGTTAAGTGCCTTCAAAAAATGTGGTTACCCTGAAGTTCTTGTAAAATAGTAGACTTCCTCAGTCGTGCCTAAACAAGAGACTGACTCTATTTAAAAAAAAAAAATGCATTTGGCTGTACTCCTACAGTTCCAAGTAAGTGAGTGATGGTGACATGGGACCCATTAATGGCTTAGTGAAGGTGTTTTCCCTCAGTTTTAGCTAGCAGGTGCTCTGACTGAATTAATGAAAGCACACAGCCACGCACTATGAGTTTTTACTCCTCTCCTTATGTTCTTGGAGCATTTGCAGGCATGCTCAAAAACAACAGTTCACAGTTCTTTCAGTCTTTTGGAGTGACTTTAAAATTTTTCCCTACAACAAACATGGTCTATTACTGATCACCCCGTCACTGGCTTCCTTGACTACAGTAAATCAGCCTTTAAAGAGCACAAAACGGCAGATCCAAACATGGCTTCTCACTGTATATCTCCACAAAGTTTTGGGTGACAATCAGATCTATGAACATGCAAGAAAATTATCAGCAGATAGTCAAACTGCTCAATCGAAGACCTTACGCTTAGCTCCTGTTAATCAAAACTTACATCAACCCTTGTTCAAGAGGAAAGAAGGCCCAAATTGAACCACCTTATATTGGCCTTATTGGACCTGGCCAAGGACCACCCTTCATCAGATTGTATGATAGTGGGGGACTTTAACGTGAATCTCTTTCAAGACTACTATGAGGAAACTCCAGAGATGCCCCCTGAGTGTGCATGGAACATCAGAAACAAAATCAGGCCCAAGGGATGTCCAAGAAGCTTGCTGGGGGAACTTGTGGTCTTGCATCTTAACAACCTGGGCTTTAAAGTCCTCAATGGAAGGTTCCCATAGGTTTTACCACCCAGCTGGACAAGATCAGATGGAAAATTAGTCTTACCTTGATTATTCCATATGCAACATAGAAATGCTCCATTCTGTTGAAAGTTACTGCATAGCCTACTGCCCTGAGAGTGACCACTGCCCCATAGATTATAAGAATTAAAACCAACTTGGTACAACATGCCCTGGCCTGTGCCACCAGCAAGGGAGCCTTCACTGACAACTTCAGGCAACTCAACTGGAGGAATGACTCTCACGGTAAAATCATGTCTGAATGTATAAGGGCTACCAGAGGGGTATTTCCAATAGAAACACCTCAACAATTGCTGAGTGGAATACCTTTATTACTCAGCTTCTCATGAAATTCCCATCTACAGCTGCAGCCACTTCTCAATCATCAACAAGATTTTTCCTCCCACTGCCATGATCAAAAAACGCTCAACAAAAGCTCAGAACTTCACCCTGAGAGCAACTTGTAAAAATCCTAGCAACAAAGAGAGTTGGTGACAGAATTCAAGCTTGGTGCAAAAACATCTTGCACAAGCTGTTTGGGCAGAGAAGACCAGACCTCCAGATCAGTTTTTAGTGACACTTTCATATGAAGGCAAAAAAAAGAACCTAAGGAAATTCTGGGCACTGGTTAATCGACAGGCGAATGATCCAGTCATAGCCGGCAGTGCAAACATCTCTGAGCCAGAATGGTCATCTTTCCTCTTCAGACACTTCATGTCTAGCGACTCTGATAGCCAAAACCCAGTGCTTAATTTGTGCTTGTTGATTCCGGTGCTGACCACCGGCACTTATTTCTGAGGGCCGGGGCTTATTCTTCTGCCCCAAACATTTGCTGCCAGCAAAAGATGCATATGGGAAAGAGGGAGGAAGAGAAAAACGAAAAAGCGTTACAAAGGGAGAAAGCAGAAAGCTGCAAGACTGAGCTGGACAGCAGGGAGTGGCTGTAAATGGATGGAAGAGGCCCGAGATGGCTTTAGCATTACGTTGTCTCAGTATTCTGTGCTCACATATTTAATTACAGCAGCCGCGAGGTTAAGAGGAGGGCTTTGGGCACCGGCACCTTTTTATTTACAAATTAAGCACTGCCAAAACTGCTATGTCACTCAGTCAGCAAGGGAGTGCTGAAGCAGGAGTCTTGATTAGAAATTATTAATGCATGTTTATGTATTTTGAATAATGAATCATGTAGAAAATGAATAACGTAGAAAAATAATGTGCACGTTTGAAATTGTGACCTCGAAGAATGGCCACCAGTGTTCACGAAATGTACTAAATAAATGATTAATACATGTGAAGTATTGGAAATGTATTAGATCAATGTGGTAATATGTCATTTTGAGAGTTATGAAAAATGTTCTTGCTTTTTAACTGTAGGCCTTAACTTAGCGAGTGTCTTGGCCTAGTTTGTCAGGCCTCATGCAGAAGCTGTATTTCTTAGTGATTAATAGAAAATGCTGACAGAGCGCACTAACTGTGAAATGCTCGTTTTAATACAATGCTTAGCAGAAGCTTCCCATGAGAACCAACTAGCAAGAGACCGTGTCCTTAAATTGTATTTTACTGTATGTAATGTGTGCTAGATGTACTTTCCCAGGACACGAACAATGAAGACACTGACTGGAGAAGAAGATACATCAAAATCGATACCTGACTAGCCGGATGATGAGAACATCGTAAGGCAAACCAATCAACGCTATGAGAAAGAGGAAATATTACATTTCATAGATTGGGGACAATTAAACTATTGGCTAGAGTAATAACTACTAATATCTGACCAATTGGAAATTAAGGGATAGTTTGGGTGACTTTGATATAACAACGTGACAGAGGAAGTAGACTTCAGATCTTACCCCCATTATGAGATGCAATATTGAGAAGAAGAGATTCGAGATTATGTCATTGGGCTCATACTCGCTGACTGAGAGCCTGACGTGTTGCTGATTGATTGATGACCTGAGGAAGAAGATTGATTCTGTTTGCTGATCCATACCGTGGATAGGTAGATATGATAATATGACTGAAATGTATTTTTATGCCTTTCCTTTCTAGGTACCAACTGCGCTGTCTTAGATAGTTTGTCTTTGCCAGATGTTTTCCTAAATTCATTTTCTAAATTGTTTTGCATGAAGCCCCACATGCTGATGCTAATCTGGCTTAGTAGAGGTTTTCTACATGACGACTGACAATTCGCAGAGACAAATGGTTGACTAATATGCTGAACTTATGGATTGTGTTGCATTATTGAAGCTGACTTTACTAATGATCTGCACTGATGCTTTATAATGTAATGTAGTTCAGGATTTAATTAGATTGTGATTCTTGCATCTTTTTGCTTAATAAATAATATTCTCATGATGCATTTGATTTGAATTCGAGACTAATCTACATGACTTTAGCATTGTTAATATGAGGGAAATAAAATTACGAAACTTTTACTAAAGGTGTGGTTATTCATGGCTGAAAAGTCATGGTGTGTAAAAATCACTGACTCAATTGATTATTGATTTGACTAATGTTTATTGATCATTGCGTATCAATTGTTGTTTCCCATACTGGAGCTATGGTAAGATCATTTTAAATTAGTCAAAAGGTTCATCGACCTATATGCGTCCCCTTGTAAGTTTACTTATTAAGGACCGGCGCGTTACCAGGAGTGAGCCTTCCTCCACAAGTCCAACTGAGGATACCACCTCCATCAGTTTCCGAGGCCCCAAAGGCTCTACCGCTTCCATCATTGATTTACCATTCCTGACCACTTCTTCCATCATTGATTTACCATCCCTAACCAGCCAGCTAAGCCCGATTCTGGCTAAGGCCAGATCAGATCGGGACCCTGTGCCAAATGACACCCCAGGGGCCCTTTTCAAGCTGGATTGGGCCAGCAAACTCACTCTGCTTGTTGATCACTACCTAAGGGGCTTGGTAATACCTGATTCCTGGGGTGACACCATTACTCAACCCATTTTCAAAAGTGGTTCTAAATCCACTCCCAGCAATTACAGACTGATAGTGCTTCAGGATAAGAAAGCAAAATTATTTGCTAGTCCACTTCTGAAGGACTTCAACAATTAATGGATTTGAGAGGACTCATCCCAAAGAACCAAACTGAGTTCATTGAAAAATCAGGCACAATGACTAATTTGTTAGCTATATCCGTCGTATCGGAAAAGGCAATAACACTGCGGACCTTGCTGCATTGCTGCTTTGTCAACTTCAGGGCAGCATTTGACTGTGTCCCAAGGGGGGGTGGCTTTGGACAAAGCTAAAGAACTGGGGCATTCCACTGAAACTCCTTGAGGCCATCATTTAATTGCATAATGATACATGGGTTTGCGTCAAACTAGGAGATGTTTTCTGTGTATCTAGAAAATTTGTGGCCGGGTAAAGCAGGGGTGTGTACTGTCCCCCCACTGCTTTTCAACTTGTTAATTTCAGATTTGTCCAGCACTCTTGACATCACCAGTGGTCATTCCCCTAAAATATAGGGCAATCTCATCAGGAATTTGCTTTCCAAGGTTTGCGCTGTAAAGCTTGTTAAATGTGCTCCATTCCTACTCTAATGCAAACTGCCTGGAGGTTAACTAAGGAAAACCAAAATTGTAACGCTGGGCAGGAAAATCATCAAGGTCTGTGGCTGGCTCTTTAACAACAATAAGATCTCGAAGGACCAGTCAAATATCTGGGTATCACTATTGATGCAAAATGCACCTTTACTCGGCACATAAGTGAAGTTGAAATTAAAGCCTTGGCTCCCCAGTCATCTTTTCTAAAATTGTCAGCTCATTGTAGGGGGTGAGTCTCCTTCTGCTCTTGAAGTTTATGAGGGCAAAAAACACTCCATCCCTAATATATGGTAGTAAAATCCTGCTCTGTTTAGGCGGGAGGGAGGGAAAGCTTCTGAACAAGCTTATCACCAAGATATATACGTTTGCCCTTGAGAACTTCTTCAGCTGCCCAGATTCGGCTGGAATTTGATCTCCTTGACCAATGGGTGGCAAGGGCACGCACATTCCTAAACTTTTGGGCACAAACTTCGGCTTGTGAGGAGAGGAAGTCTTGAAGCTCTACTGTGGGATGAAATCCAATCTGGTGGACCCAGACAGTCCCACCTTCTGTACCTTGAGAATTGCCTTAACATTATAAACTTTAGAGAGCTTTGGGCCTTACACATAGGCCAAAATGCTTTTCAGCAATGCATTAATAAGCCTGTGCGCTTCCTCTCACATCACTCTGATATGGATGTTCAAGCAAAAGGCAAACAGGGCTGGGCTGTTGCTAAGAGGCTCTGCCATCTAGGGGTACCAAAAAGTAGTGCTAGCCCGAGTTTCTTACAGGATTGTCCGTTAGTAACTCCGCCATAAAGAAGCATCTTTTGATTGAACTATCTAAAGACTAAGAAGGCGTCACACAAGTCTTGGGTCACAGTGATGTTTATCTTTTTATTTGTTTATACTCACGCTTTTCTTGAAATTTTATTAATGTTATTATTTTTCCAAACTGTAGTTTGCACATTGACATTACCATTGGAGCTACTGTCTGCAGTAGCTCTTTTATTGAACATAAGCTGCTAACCAAGTGCTTGTTTTAGACATGAGCACTAGGCTGCCACACCATTCCTTGTGGACAAAAGTCTGCAGTTACTCTCTGTTAGAAATGGGGTCTTTGGTTGGCAATCAGGTTACCCTCGTCCAAGCCAGGACCCTCACTCTAGTCAGGGTAAGTCACACACAATCCAAATTATCCTGTGCCCACCCACTGGTAGCTGGGCACTTAGCAGTCAGACTTAACTTAGAAGGCAATGTGTAAAGTATTTGTGCAATACATCAGGCAATAACACAGTAGAACACCACAAAAATACACCACACAGTGTTTAGGAAAATATATAATATATATCTGGATAAATGCAGGTCAAAACGATTAGGATGCAATAAGTATATGTTGAAAATATCACTGTAGAAATGATATAAAGTGTCTTTAGTCTCTTAAAAGCAGCGAATGTCTCTTGCAAGCACAAAGTACCTGGTTTACATTCAAAATCTCTGCAAAGAAACGCAGAGGAGGAGATGCGTGGAAAACAGGGAGGTGTGCGTCAATTTCTCGGGCCACACACGACGATGCGTTGTTTATTTTCCACACAGGGAAGGCTTTGCGTCAATTTCCGGTGCTCGGTCTTGGATCCTCTTTGGGTTGCGGGGCTTTTGGACACCCCGGGGATGATGCATTGAAATCCGGCGCTGGCAGAACGAAGTCACAGGGGCTGCATCGATCCAGCATGCGTTGCGTGGAAAATTCTACCGCACTTCAGGCACTGTCGATTTCTCTCAGGAAGTTGAGCTGCGATGTTCCGGCTCGGCTGTGTGTCAATCCAGTGGGCTGTGCGTTGAATTTCCAGTTGCTACGCTGGCGCTGCATCGATCTTCTCCTTAAGAAGTCGGGCTGCGTCGTTCCGGTTCAGCGTGCGGGTATTTTTTCACCACAGTGAAGCCTGTGCATTATTTCTGGCAGGCTGTGCATCCTGTGTTTGGGGTTTGTCTGAGTGAATGCACAAGGGGCTGCCAACTGAACCTAGTCAGACGTGGATTGTAAGGCACAGAAGGATTTAAGTGCAGAGAAATGCTCACTTTCTAGAAGTGACATTTCTAAATTAGTAATATTAAATCCAACTTCACCAGTCAGAAGGATTTTGTATTACTATTCTGGCCATACTAAATATGACTTTCCTACTCCTTTCAGATCAGCAGCTACCACTCAAACAGTATATGAGGGCAGCTTTAATGTTAGCCTATGAAAGGAGCAGGCCTCACAGCAGTGCAAAACAAATTTAGGAGTTTTACACTACCAGGACATGTAAACTACACAGGTGCATGTCCTTTTTTTTTTTCTACACCGCACCCTGCCCTATGGGTTACCTAGGGCCTACCTTAGGGGTGACTTACACATAGAAAAAGGGGAGTTTTAGTCTTGGAAAGTACTTTTAAATGCCAAGTCGAATCGGCAGTGAAACTGCACACACAGGCCTTGCAGTAGCAGGCCTGGGACATGGGTAAGGGGCTACTTAAGTGGATGGAACAATCAGTGCTACAGGCCCATTAGTAGCATGTAATCTACAGGCCCTCAGCACATTTAGTGCACTTTACTAGGGACTTATAAGTAAATTAAATAATCCAACTTGGTATGATCCAATGTCATCATGTTTAAAGGAGAGAGCATATGCATTTTACCACTGGTTAGCAGTGGTAAAGTGCGCAGAGTCCTAAAACCAGCAGAAATAGTGTCCAAAAAGTGAAGGGAGGCAGGCAAAAGGTTAGGGGTGACCACCCTAAGGCTATCAGGTCTAACACTCTCCAACCATATTTTGCACATTTTGACTCAAGTCTCAAGATACTGGAGCAACTGTCTGGACTACGGCTTTGACTATTGCCACAAGCTTTGAGAGCCAACTCGACATGCTCCCCAAGTTAACTCGTGCTTATTGTTTGTATTTGCACTTAGCTAACTTAAAAAAACTTATGGATTCTTTTCTGATCTGGAAACTTTTAGCACCTTATAAGTGGCTGCTAATTGTAATAGTTTTAAATAACAACGTAATAAAATAAATAATAAAGGCTAGTATATTCAAAGGCAATACTTGTCTTTGGCATGCGCTAGAACGTTCATTTATGACCTCACAAAAAGCCACCTGCCACCTTTTGATTTCTCGGCCCTCTCAATCTCTCTCTCCAGCCACCCATATGTTGCTATTTATCGCCCGTGGCTAACCCCCTTTGTATCCTGTATGTTTTATTATATACCTTAACATCCCTCGTCTTCAATCCACGTTCTTCTATTGAAACACCACATGATATGCAACTCGGTATTTGGCTTTCAGTGGAGTTGCCAGCGTGTCGTGGGCTCTAGTAAAGTGAAGAAAATGCCCCCCCCCCATTGTTTTAGTTGCAAAATACACCAATAACCAGGGTCCTGGGGGTTTGGTAGGCCAATTGGGATTGATGCAACTACAACTGCTGCATCAGTGATTCACTCACTCATTCACATAAAATATTATTACTATAACTACAATACATCAATTTCATATGTTCAAAGATTTAAACACAACAATAAGTTCAACTTCAAATGAACATAACAATAATTCAGGAGAGACCTATTGTCTTTGCCAATCATTGTTTACACATGTTAACACTGTCTGGACAAAGCTTCTGCCTCATTACTAGCAGTTAAGTATTGAATACAGCAATTGGCAATTGAAAGTTAACCAGTCAACTTTTTCTGCATGCCTTCCACTGCGCGGTAACATTTGTAACTTTTGAACCACTTCACCTAGAAACAAGTTTTTGGGGTGTAAAATCTGCAAATCATGCAGCAGAGAGATGGATTATGTGGCAAATGTAGCAAATCCTTAATTATGCAGAAAATGCGGGGGCTGCAGAATCACATAATTCCAGAGGTTCTTACAATAGTGTCTGCAAAAACCGTTCAGGAGCATTATTCTTCATTTTGTGGCGCACAACAACCGCTATTACCCATTGTTATGGGTTATTACCATTCAGTTTCGAATGAACTCTTATTTGTGCAAATCAAGTTGGGCGCACTAAAATGGAAGGACACCACTAATTTAGCGGTTTCCTCTGCAGCAGCACATAATTAGGTTTGAAACAAAAAAGCAATTTTTGTTGTTTTGCCCTATGTATGTATACAAACTTCCTAAAACGTTTTATTCCAATATTTAAAGGAGCTCTAATTGTAAATTGAGCAGAATGCTTTCCCTCTGCTGTAAATCTAATACAGTATTAACCCAGTCGACCGCAGCATTAGGTAATTGGTAAGGCACGGGCATTAACATGGTAATGTGTTGCTATAGGCGGGGCCTCTGGAATTATATGGCAGAGGAAGGCCAAATTATGCAGCAGAGTTGAATAAATAATGCATCAAGAAAAGCCAAATTATGCGGCGTGAAGTGGCACGTTTTGTGATAGTATTCCTTATTTTGTCATTTTTACACTTGTTAACACTTTCTGGACATTGGTTGCACCGCTAGTACCAGTTTAACACCGGAATATAGAAATAAGCAACAGAATAGGACAAGTCTACCTTTACAAAGGGTTTTCCACTGTGCTGCAGCACGTTTGTGTGTTTTTAGCAACTTTTGAAACATTAGAGGTCGAAACAAAATGTTATTTTGTCAAAATCTGCATATTATACAGCAGGTGATAGGTTATGTGGCAAATGCCTCTAATCAATAACTATGCAAAAATGCTACAGCTACACAATCACATAATTCCAGGGGCCCTGGCTATAGGCCATGGTGCAAGCCACTGGTTGCCTATTGTAAACAATAGAGAATTTATAGTGTAAATGGTTCATCCAGGCTTCTGCACTAGAATGGAGTTGTGACCAATAATGATAGATGGATATATGATCCCTAATCACACATAATTTTCCATACGTGAGTCCAGAGAATATTCACAGAACAAAATACTTATTCTCGTGTGATACAATTCGATTTTAATATTTTATAAGCTGCAACGAGTTATTTAGTGGTTTTTTAACTGAATACTGAATTTCATTGTATAATTATATCTGCATTTGTTTGTGGCATCTAAGATTGAAAATAATACATTGAAAGTCGTTGTTTCTTCTGTTCCTTCTGTTTGTCTCTTTTTAAAAAGATGTCTCTATATATACAGTCTTTTTTCACTTGGTTACCTACAAATTCCCAACAAACAGGTAGACGAAGATGCTAATTAGAAGAAACTTTTAAACATTCAACTAGAAGATATATATACATTTTTGGTGGGGTAATCCGAAGTCTGTGAAGTAGCATTAAGTGCTGTCTAAGGTGCACTGGATATCCTACAATTAGTTGTTTTTTAAAAACAGATTTCTTCTATATGAATTTCCCGCCCTCATTAAGGATTGCCTCTTAGACTTGTTGTTAAAGATCAAATCAGGTTCCCGCAATGATGTCTGTCCTCCTAAAATACTAAAAAACATCTTTTCTCAGGTAGCTCTATCTCTCCTCAATCAATCTCTCACTCAAGGTGTGGTTTCTGATGAATTTAAGGAAGCTATTGTGATCCCTCTTCAGAACAAATCTGGTGAGGATCCTCTCATTTTGAAAAATTACCACCCACCTCCCTGCTGCCATATCTGGCTAAGGTACTTGGAGCACACATTGCCAAACATCTAAGTTCTTTTTTTAGAAGAATCCTAATTTCTTGACTCACATCAGGCAGGTTTTTGGTCAGCCCACTCAACTGAAGCTGTAATTCTTTCAGTTGTAGACAGTATGCAGAAAGAGGCTGATAATGGTACTATTCAGTCACTGGTTCTTTTAGATGTCTCTGCAGCATTGGACACGGTTGACCATGAGTTATTAGTGAGCCTTGTCAAGGCGACTGACCTTCAGGATTCAGTACTGCCATGGATTGTATCTTTTTTGTAGAATCAGTAGCAATATGTCTGGTTATTTCTTTCAAATCTTGCATGGTCCAGCTATTGTGTAGAGTTCCTCAAGGGTCTGCAATGTCCTGTCATCTTTTCACTCTGCATATTCAACCTGTAATTTGCTCCCTCAAGAAGATGAATGTCAGAATCTACATCTATGCTGATGATATGCAGCTCCTTTTTACCATTGATGATTCCAGTGGAGCCAAGGTACTGTTCTAAAATACTATGATGTTTATCAGAGATTGGATGAATAACAACCAATCTAAAGTTGTACTCCGATAAAACGGGAGATTATTATAACTCAAAATAAAATTGAGGAGGGAACCCTTCCCTCTGTCCGCTATCGATGGGTACTTCTTCCCAACCTAAGCACTCAGTAAAAAGCTTAGGAATCAACATCATCAAACAGTTATCAATGAAATCTCAAGTCAGATTAGTCATATCTGCTTGCTTTTTACAGCTGCAGAAAATTAAGAAAACCTGCAAGTTTCTTACTGTGGAAGCCCTAGTCCAGATTATCCTTGCCTTAGTCATTTCATACATTGACTCTGAAAATACTATGGGGGTCATTCCGACCCCGGCGGGGGTCATTTCAACTTTCCCGCTGGGCCGGGGGCGATCTCCAAAAGATCGCCCGCCGGCCCAGCGGGAAAGCCCCTGCAAAGAGAAAGCTGGCTCCGAATGGAGCTGGCCGATTTGCAGGGGTGCGACGGGTGCAGTGGCACCCGTCGCGATTTTCACTGTCTGCTAAGCAGACAGTGAAAATCTTTGTGGGGCCCTGTTAGGGGGCCCATGCACTGCCCAGGCCAGTGGCATGGGCAGTGCAGGGGCCCCCAGGGGCCCCACGACACCCGTTCCCGCCAGCCTCTTCCTGGTGGTGTAAACCGCCAGGAACAGACTGGCGGGAAGGGGGTCGGAATCCCCATGGCGGCGCTGCAAGCAGCGCCGCCATGGAGGATTCCCTGGGCCAGGGGAAAACCGGCGGGAAACCACCGGTTCCCCTTTTCTGACCGCGGCTTTACCGCCGCGGTCAGAATGGCCCGGGAAGCACCGCCAGCCTGTTGGCGGTGCTTCCTCTGCCCTCCACCCTGGTGGTTTGAAACCGCCAGGGTCGGAATGAGGGCCTATATATTTTGGCCTCCCTAAATGCCTTTCTCTCAGACTTCAACTTGTACAAAATCAAACAACCAATACATTGTCATACTATACCTATGATGAAGAAACTCCAATGGTTTCTGGTGACACAACATACCATCTTTAAGACTAGATGTATTATTTTTAAATCCATTTATGTACGAAGCCCTGCCTTCATTTCATCTAGAATTCAAATACATCCCCAACCGGAATTCAAGATCTACTCACATGAACAGACGTCTAAAAATATCTGTTTGGTATACTTGTACTTTCCCAGACTGCCTGCCTATCGACAAAACAGCTCTAGGCAACAAAACGTCTAAAATGGAGAATCAGTTACAATGTTAAGCTGTTAGAAGAGAGGGCATGACTCGCGTCTAAGGTTCAAAGAACACGTCCCAATCACCTTCAAATGACAAGGTATTTTTGGTGTCAATTTTCAGGGTTTCTTTAATGCGCCAAGCCAATAAAACTTGACAATCCAAAGGGTTAACCATTTTTTTTCTAAATATGCTTTGGGTTCCCCTGTATGTGAAATCTATCCATTGTGCCATAGCCAACATTTTGTTATGTGTGACCCCCCCAATGCCATGATTACCTCCTTATGCCAAAAATGATACAATATACTTTTGCAAGAATTATGCAATAGATGCTATCCATGTACCATACATGATTCTTATGTCAAAATTACCCGTGTGTCAGAGACAGCATTTTATCATGGTTGTCTCTCCCTCCATTTACCACAGTGGTCCTCAATTATACCAAGAATTGCCTACTATGTACCAGCACCAGCATTTTGCTATGTTGTGCCCCATAAGACGACTTTCATTGAGTATGCTAGCACTAGCTTTTTTCCACCGGTGTCTAGTATGCCAAGAACTACGTCCAGTATGTCAGCTCCAGCATTTTGCCGGGGGTGAATCTGGGACAAAGACAGACTTGTGAGCGTAACACCACATTCTGAGTCCCGCTCCTTTTTCTTTCACTCACTCACTCCCTTACACTCATTCTTTCTCACTCATTCTCTCTCTCACTCATTTTCACTCATTCACACTCACCACTGATTCATTCTAACTCTCTTGCACTCGCTTTTGTACGTGCACTCAGTCATTGGTACACTTTCTTTCTCTTTCTCACTCATTTGCATTCACTCTTACCCTCATTCATTCTTACTCAGTTATTCATACTCGCTCACATTTTCTTTCACTCACTCCTACCCATAGGGACAAGCAGCACCTGGAATATGTAATACTTCTTTTGAAAGAAGGAGATAGGGCAACAGGCTGTAAGGGAGAAGATATGCTCTAGCCGCTCAAGCACTGCTTTTGTAGCCTGGGTGAAGATGTGGATTCAATCGCAGCTTCAGTCTTGATGGACAGTTTTGTGATCCTAGATGCATATTTATGGTATCATTTAAAGTTTGGCATAGTGGGTGCCCTGCCATAAATCAGAGAGTATCCCAACCTGTGATCTCTATGCCACTTTTAGAGTTGTGGGGCTATGTTTTGGAAGGAGGAGCCTCAGCCTGCACAAAGGTGGGAAACCTATGAGCAAGCTGCTCAGCCACCAAAGGGTTTTGGGGTCAATAAATTGAATAGCCCGCATTAATGACGGCATTCAATCCAATGCTTATTTTTTCTGTCCAGGAGGACCATGTAAGGTATGACCCGTCCAATCAGGAAAAATGTGGAATGCCCCTTCATGCATGTCAGACCCCCAGTTTGGAAGTATGAGTCTGAAACAAAAGCAAATGCGAACCAGCTGCTGAAATATGGCAGCCATCTCCCATTTCAGTTTTGATATAAGTGCTCTTATCAGATCAGAGGGACACTTATGTCAGAATGATTTCCACAATGCCCACAGGGATCTCTAAATCTGGAAAACAGACCCCCAAGGACAGGTTGTAGAGGAGGCCTCAATACCAGTTGATTGGCAGTTCACCAGCCAGTTCCTAAATCATACCCTTAATCGTTCTGTGCCTAAAATTGCAGATAAGTGACATGTTATCACCATTTCATGTGCATAATTTCCTTTTCATCTCCCCAAATCCATCCAGAAATGTACAGATTTTTGTTTCACTTAAGCTCAGTTTGTCGCGTAGGCTCTCATTATCCTAATGAGACTACTGGATTTTGTGCGGCAAGATCGTTCACAGTGTGGGGGACTAAGTCTGACCCACGGTGGAGGACCCTTGTCACTCTAAATCCGGGTTTTGCTCCGGCTAATTAGCAGTGCCTCATCTCTCTCAAATGGAAGAGACAATTGGGCAGCCGAGCACATGACATCTTAGCACTTCCCAGGGAAGTTGTGGTCACTCAGGTCACAACCGGTTCTCTCATACACAGTAGGATTAAAATAGTAACAATGAGAGTGAAGCACAAGAATAAGGCTATCATAGTGCCGCTAGATTATTTTCTCTCTAAGTTATATTTCGAGCACAGCATGTGAAGCTCTAAGCCTGCCTTTCAGGTTCCCCCAGGAGGACATCAACCCTCATACCTGAGCCAAGGCCTGTAATCTGCATCAGCATCTGCAACGCAGCATTCAGCATCTAGTTGTAGGGTCCTGGCCAGAATCTCCCTCTTGACGTGTACTAGGACTAGGAAGTGTTTTTATAACTAACACGCAGATGTTCAAAGAAAATGTCCCTACGTAAGGATGTGTATTTTCTACGAATACTGGAGACTAAACTTACACCACGTTTACCGGCAAGGTACCAGACTGTAGCCTTGACTGAAGCACAGGGCGATCAAGAATGCATTATTTGAGAAAACAGTGCTGAACTAAGCTAAACAGTGTGATAGAAGAAATTAAAACAAGACCGTAAAACTGGTTACTGTAAAATAACAATGCGAAGCTGAATAAAATATATCTAGGGCAAAGTGCACAGCGACCTAATGTGATAAACTAATGTGCATGAAGCTATATTAAAAATGGCTACACTACACCCTCCCCTTGTCGGTAGAAAGTGGTTTAAGCTTTAGCTAAAAATGCCCTAAGCTAAAATATATTTTAAAAACCCTACTGAATTTTAACAAGTCAAGATGACACACAAGCATACCATTTGGTAATTTTAAAAATGAGCATGCGGCCGAAAGCTGAATTCAAAGGAAAGTGTTAATTTAGGACAGTGCCAAATGAAGCATCCGTCATGAAAAGCAGGAGATTCTCCACCTCGGCAGATGACAAAACCAGTAGATCCACGCCAAAAACTACCAAGGAGCAGGCGTGTTCCATAGCCCCAGTGTCAAACAAGGCGGCATCCAGTGCAGTGCCTGTGAACGAGTTAATGGTAACTTCCTCCAGGAAGGGTAGCTCGTAATCAGCTTCTCTGAGCAAACGCAACCACAGCACGCATGTCTGGTAATGAACCCTCAACGAGAACATCAACAGATCAGCATCAATCACTGAGGGGCGTTGCTGTGAGAGACAAACTTGCAGTGCATGTTCAAAAGAGCACCAACAACACAGAAACACGGGCTGCACACAATCCAAAACCGGTCTGAATGACAGAGACCAGTCACACCCCAAATGTTCCAGGAGTATTGCTCCAAAGTGCTGCATCATGCGTTCACGACACAGCTGTGCTAATGGGAGCACCCTCATTTGTCCTTGTTGCGGCGGGACAGCCATTGCGGAAAAACAACAGCAACAGCAAAATGCCGGCTAATAAAGCCAAAGTTATCGAAAATTCCCCAAAAATTCTTCCGAAAATTGAATGAATAGCCGAAGGTATTAAACCGAATATGGAGGAAAAGGTGTGAACAAAACCAATACCAATAGCTTTGAAAAAATGTGCTAATCCAGCCATGCTTGACGCATTAAATATACGTCCCACGAGTTCACCAAAGTGTCTCGGAAAGTTCGTATTTAACAGGGACTGTATTTCCGCCGATGACCTTGCCAGCTGAAGTGCATAGGTCTTGCGTGCAGACGTATTGGCCACATGCTTCTGAAACAATAAAGCCTTCAGTCTACTTAACTTGGCAAAATTCACCTTTGAAGTAGCAATGTGAGGCCAAATATCTGCTACCTCCCTAATTTTAGTGGGGGGAAACAACACGTTCCCACAGCATGTAAAGACCTTAGTGACCGAAACAACGTAAACTATTCCGGCCCGCATGCCACAACAGTCTTCACTATTGAGGAGGATGTAGCTGCCGTTTGAAAGCACCTGGAACTTGTTTTTAATCAAGGGGAATGGAACTCCCTTCAGATAGCAAGCCAAGTTCGCAACTGAGGCATTACACGCCCCATGCAAGGACAGCTGCTTACAAATCATCGAATGGCTGACTGATGTCTCACATGAACTGCCGCTAAGAAAGACCTCCTTCATGCCATTGAGGCATTTGTACGAGAAGGGAAGCTCCCACACCTCATGGATGTAACTATCTCCCAACTTTTCATATCTGCCTACCGGAACATGTTTCAAACGAGAAGTGAATTGTAATGTAGAAATAGGCAGATTAATAACCCCGTGTATCAACCACTCGGCTGAGGGTATCTCGGCCACGGTAAAAGGCAATCTTTCTATCTTTTCAATGTTAAGCATGGCGTAAGTCGCCTCTTTTTTAGCCATTATTTGTTGTTGTTGCGTTAAATTAAAGGAAAAAAATATTTCCCTGGCACTGATGTGCTGCCACGGAACGCGACCCGCCTTCAATGTCTGAAGTATACAACCCAACTGCATAATGGACCTGGTCTGACTCTGTCCATGATATAAAGAAGACATATCAGATCGTATAATGTCTATAGCAGAAGAAACAATGTTGTTAACAGTATATATCCGATCGGACAAGGTGTGAATCCCATTACCCACAACAGCTAATGCCTTTTTAAAATTTTCCTGATCTATCTGCCTTAACCGGGCTGCAGCCTCTTGTTGGGAAAGTTTCCATATTTCCATTGTATACCTCATACAAGAAACGACTCCTACGTGGTATCTTTGGGCCTGACAAAAAATCTTGTAAGTCCGTGTTGTAAGACAGGAGACTGAGATGTATCTTAACTGCATCTAGTGAGGATGATTTTAGCCACTGTTGGTACAATTTTCCTACTCTATATGTCGTAATTATATCAGCATGTTCTGGTGATATATAGCGAGGGTCTGACCTACTCGTTCGGAAACCCCCAGAGGGGGTGACAAAACGTTGATGACACCCGTTGGTTTCTATTGGCCACAATAACCACCCGCCTGGACGTGTCAGCAAAGCATTAAATCTACCATTCTGGACCCACTCATTAAGCTCACTAAAAGTTGCATTAGTGTATTTTTTCCAGTTATTAAATTTTGCAGGGGCACGTATACTGGGCATGTTTAATTTTCTATTTGTAGCTAATCCTAAACAACTGGTCTGTTGTACTGTTTCATTTTTAAAAATCATTTGAATGGGGATGAGACATGCTCTAAACAATGTTTCCCCTACCCTTGGTCTGCCAGTTTTTTGTTCCCCAAACACTTTTCAAATCAACATTTTTTTTACCAATATTCATAACCTTCAATTGATAACTGGGAAACAAAGGAGTCCGAATATATACATTTTGTGTTGGTCAATAACATATGTTTATCCCTAGTCGGAGTTATCTTAAAATAATTTGACTCAGCATTTTTTTTATGATGCCCAGAAAAATACGCACATTTTTCAAAATAAGTTTTTGAACTCCCTTGCAGGGGAGTTTGGCAATGTTCCCATTGTGTATAACCAAATATCGTTTTTGGACTGCTCGCTTTATATATGAAGTGGTGCCCATAATAATTATGGCAAAACATGACACCATAATTGTCTTTAAACTGGTAAACATCTTTCTTCATTTTCATAGACAGTATAATATTGCATTCTGTCATCATTGAATCAACTGTTTTCACATCCCAATCATCAGATACAATGCCTGGTATAACTATATCGTTCATGTATAACTTTAACACATACAGTATTTGAATTATTTCAGTGGGACCATATATATCAAACATTACTTTATCCCATACAATCCCATCTGGAATTGGCACTGCAGAAATGTTCACAAAGGACAAGTCTCTTCGAACCTTATGTGATGAAAAATGTGGTTTCAGTACCTCCTCCACCTGTTCAACCACTGATCTCTCGGGAAGAAAATTACCATGTACTAACTGAAAAAAGGTAATGACAAACCCAATCCAAAGAAAAAAGGCTAGGACAGTCAAGGAAAGCCACACATAGTTCCATGGAAAAATGAAATTCGTATCTTTAAGCCAATGTATCAGCTTACGTGCACCTGACAGGTCAGCAGTCGAAGAGGCAAACGAGTCCGATAGACCGTCGTTGTAGTCAGCAAAGTAACCACAGGCAGTTTGTGCAAAAGGCGTTGCCGTAGTCAATGAAGGAGTTGGTGTTTCCTGTGGTGGTACACAGTAGACAGCACCATCCGTCTTGTTTGTTTTCATAGTGACTTGATCAAATGTTTCTAAGTTGCTTGTTGTTAGTGGAACCAATGCAAGATCATCATCATCCACCCTCCCCAAGCTCGGAGAGGCATCAGTGTTGGTATAGACAACTTGAAGCGGAACTTCTTCTCCAGTAATGAGAGGGATTCGGGAACTACTGGACGTTCCTCTTGGTCGGCTGTGTAGAATCGGCCACATGTTGTGACTTGACATTGTCAATAGAAACAAAGCGGTTTTCTTTGGCACCTGGCACCGGTGGTAGAATAACAGTTCTGGTACCGTGGATCCCCAACACAGGGACTGGTGCTCGATAAGAAGGGCCAAATTCTTTTTTCACTGTGACCTTTTCATGCACAAGATCCCCAACTCTGGGAATCCAGCAGATAGGTGTTTCTGGTACATCCTTAATTCCTGTGGAGGCAGCACTTTTAGAAGAGTTATCTTCACGGAACTGCTGTAATTCCTGTAAAACAGTGACACGATCATTTATGTCAAAAGGTGTTTCCGCCGCCTCCACACCAGGACCATCATGATCCGGAACAAACATTCATTCTGAACAGGCACTCATATGAAGTATGACCCCCAAAGGGACCTTCTAGGCAGGTTATTTAGTGCTCTCTGAACTCCATGCAGGTCGGTTAGCCAACTACGACCCGTACCTAAGACTCTGGCCGTTAAGGATTGCTTTAAATTGGGGTTTAATCGCTCCACGACAGAATTTACCTTAGGATGCAGTGGAGACGAGTACTGGAGCTGGACCTCCAACGAAGCCATGGTGTCCCCGAATGCCCTGGAGGCAAAAGCAGGGCCCTGGTCCGAATGGAATGCCGCAACTGCATATGTACAGACAAAGACTTGCAAATCTTTAATAACAGTCCGAGGGTCAGCCGAGCATTGTGGCCACACCCACACAAATCTGGAGCAAGAATCAACAGTGACTAGTATATATTTGTATGCACTATCAGGTGTTAATGGACCGCAATGATCCAAGTACACACATTGTAATGGTCTATTTGAGATTAAGAGGGGTGTCTTCGGCGGGCGCTTAGCTGTGGAATCTTTAATTTGTTGACAGATGTCACAACAAAGGACATACTTCTTAGTATCTTTATAGAGACCAGGCCACCAATAACGGGCCTGCAAGAGTGAAATTGTAGCAGCCATGTCATCATGGGCAGATGCCACCCCCTCATGCGCTGCTTTAATCAATTGTGGTCTTACATCTTTATTGGGGATGTCGCGTACGCCTACGCCTGGAATTTTAACTTCAGCGTTCAGCATACTTCCCATCAAGTATTAATATTTATTAGGGAATCCTTTAGGATAAGGCGTACCATCAACCGTAGCTTTTATGGCAGCCATAATGTCTGTGTCTGCAGCTACAGTGGCAACTGCCACTGCCGACTTTGCGGCTTCATCAGCCAAAGTATTTCCAGCAACGTGTATCCCAACGCGCTGGTGTCCAAGTGTATGCACAACATGGACTTTGGGTAGCGTCTCTTTCAGGTCTGCTACCTTCCCCCACAGTAGTCTGTGTTTTATGGTGTTGCCTTTCGAATCTCTGAACCCATTCAAGCGCCAGTAATGCAGGTATTCATTAAAAGACTGGACGCAATAATATGAATCACAAACAATCAGTGTGAACTGTGTTGGATCTGTATGTTCTAGTGCCATTAGTAGAGCTTTTAGCTCAGCCAATTGTGCTGTACAATCCCCTAAGGTCTGGGTATAGGTATGTTGGGGACAGAATTTCTCCCCCTCCATATAGCCGCTCACGACCGCGCATGCAGCACAATATTGATATTTAGTTCCAATAGCTGGTTGCGCAGAGCCATCGGTGTACATGACCACATGATATTGATCAATAGGCAAGGTGTCAGAGGGAACTGGATATTCTACTTCATATTGTAGAAATTCTTGAGTCTGTAACTTTGGGTCGAAAATGTAATCTACATCAGTGGCTGTTAAAGACGTAGCCCATTGTATCCATCGTGGATGAAGTGCTTTTGCGTTCGGAATGCTAGCTTTTATAACAGCCTCAAGGGCTGGAATGGGAGAAATGACAATGATGCGTTGGGCAAGAGGTCTTTCTTTAATAACAGCCATCTGCACAGCAGTGAGAATTTTCTCTGTGGGTTCAAAGCGTTGTTCTGCAGCGGAATACACGTGCGATTTTTATGCAATCAGGACTGACTCACCTTCATTAAATGTGACATATGTAAAACCAATGGCCCCAGCTATCACCCTGATGACCAAATGTGTCTTATTGTCCCGTGTGTGTAAATGTTTTGCTGCTAGTATATCTGCCTGTAACTCTCAAAGAGTATTTGTATGTTCAATTGTCCAGAATTTGCTTTAAAAATCAGGACGTATTAATTCATATAAAGATTTTATGCGTGTAGCATAATCAGGAATGTATGTTCTGCCAAAATTTAGAAAGCCCAACAATGATTGTAGTTTTTTAATCGTATTTGGTGGTTGCAATTGTGCACATTTTTCTAAAAATTGTGGTGCTAGGCTCTTCCCTTCATTCGACAGCCCATATCCCAGGAACAGGACACTAAGGAAGGTAATTTTTGATTTTTTGAAGTTAAATTTGTAGCCGAGTTCGGCAAACCCTACAACAATGCGGGCCACCCATCTTAAATGTTGTAGTAACTCGTCATCCGTGAGATATATATCGTCCACATATGACAATGCTTCAGGGTCTATCTCGTGTAAAATAGCAGTCACACGAGCTGCAAACAATCCTGGGCTGTTCTTATACCCTTGAGGCAAACAACAGAATTTTTTCTGGGAGCCTAGTGTGCTAAAGCTTGTTAAGTCTCTGCTTTCAGGTGCTAGATTTTGGCAGAAGAATCCATTCGAGGTAGCCAAGGTCGTTCTATATTTTTTCCGCACAATGTTGCTCATTAGTGCAGTGCTATGCAAATTTTGTATAGCATATGTACGTGTATGTCCTTTTAAATGTCTGTAGTCTAAGACTATTCTGTATGATTGGTCCGGTTTAGCTACAGGGAATGAGGGATTATTCATCAGTGAGACACAGGGTTCAATCACCCCCTGGTATTCTAATTGCGTAAGTATTTCTCTCACCGGTGCCCTTGCTTCATGTTTTATGGGATACTGCGGTTGTGGCTGAGGTTCATCTTTAATGGGAATTACATGGTATGGAGAATCCCTGTCCCACCCTACGTGATTTCTATATAACGCAGGTGCTTCTGTGAGAGCCCAGACTATAGAATAGGACTCAGCGAGTTCCTCTGGAACAAGGGGCGAGAAGGAAGGTTTAATAACCTCCTCCCCAGCTGGGCAGGTGCAGACAAAATCAGGCAGCCAATTTTGTTCGGCCAACAAAATGTCATATATTTTACCTACACGACCCCAGAAGATTGCGTGTATGGTGCGTTCAATGTCTCCTTCTAATTGTAGAGTTACTCTATACACTCTACCGGGTTCGGAGACACGCATATCCGCTGTTTCTACTTGTATAAAATCATCAGTTGCTTTCACCCCCAGATGCTCTAGAAGATTCCGGCGAACTTTTGTGACCTCTGCCGCGCTGTCTAGCAGTGCTAGAGCCCAGTTCTTGTTCTTCAAGAGAACCCTCTTTCTGAGTGGCATGTCTAACTGAGACAGCTGCCACTTTTTTCTTTTTAAATTGTTGTTTTTGTTGTACTTGTTTCTCTTCCTTCTTAACAGAAACCTCCGAAGAGCGTTGTGATTCCTGTCTCGGTTTCACGTACTCTGTTCTCCGCTCTGATCGCCCACCTCTCTCATTTCTCTTTTCCGATGAGTCCTGAAAGGAACGAGATTGGCGTGTTTCAGTATATTGATATCTATCAGGCGTTTTTATATTCTCTCTATTTCTGAGATTATACCTAGTCTGTGGGGTCTCCATACGTGGAGATTCTCCCCTTTCTTTTTTAGGTGTTTGTTGTTTTTTCTCCCAGCGTTTCTTATTACTCTCAGGTTGTTGTTTAGTATTGTCTTTATTAATTTTACCCTGAAATTGAGGTTTCTGTGGTCTAGCCCCAAGGCTATCTCGACTGATACTGAAATATGTTTCCGCTATTATTTTAGGTAGTTCTCGCTCCTGATCTTGTTGCGGAACGTCACGAAGACGCATGCGCACTGCAAGTGCAATTGCTTCTCTTTTAAGGTTACTTAGGATAATTGAAGAAACTGTGGCAAAGTTGCCCATCAGTTGCATTCCTAAATCTAGGGCCGGGTCAGCCCCGTATTCATCTTGAATTTGTTTAAGCACTTCCGGTAGGTTGGCTAGTGTCGGTGTACCGTGTGCTGTTCTATAGAGCGCGGCAAATGCAGTGCCCCATGTATTACAGTGTTCAACTGTAGGAACCATCCCAAAGGGCAAGCACATAGTTAATATTCCATGTTTATCCTGAGGTCCCGTATGGGGGAATACTGCCTCCAGCGTATTAATGTTTTGTGCTAGCCAAAACAGAGTCTCCTCTCGTTTGGCTGGGACTTTTCCCATAATCGAGTGTACAGTCACCGGATTTATACCTGGTGTTACTGCATGTGGTTGTGCTGGAGCAGCACGCGCTGGGTTGGTATTTAATCTCTGCATCACAAATTGTACTAATCGTCTATATATTGCTGTTAATTCTATATATAAGCGTCGATCCTCAGCTACCGCCATATTTGCAACCGCAGGATGAGGTGTATATGTGGCCTATAAAGGCCAGGTACGACCATCATTACTTAGTGGACCTAACCTAACTGGTAATATTGTGAGGGGTAGGGTGCCATCAAGCCAATTATTATGTTCTTGTTAAGATAGAGGTATTTCTAAGTATGCGTATGCCCTGTACTGCCCAGGCGCGTTCGCAACTGTATATGTATGAAATGTATTTGTGTTCCCATCAACTGCTGGAAATGTGATCCAAGAGTAAAACAGCTCTTTTCTATAGGCTGCGGGGGTGTCCACCACAAATGTGACTGGACCTCCCTGTGCTGTAAGTCTATGTGCTAGTAAATGTGTCGTTAACGGTTGTCTCATGTTAATAGATATTTGTACAGCCTGGGATTCGCCATTATAAAAGCACTAAGGGTTCGGAGAAGGCACACCAAGACAGGTTTTTTTTTTTCCTTTTAAGATTCAAGCTTGAACAACCACCCACTGTAAAATAGGGTTACCTATACGGCGGTGGTGGAAATCTTCAGTACCATGGACGTCTCCGTATACGGAACTGAGAGGTCATTATATAAAAATGAGACTGAGATATGCCGGTGGACTTGAAAATTAGAGCCTGACCAAACGTTGGCGGCACCATGTCGCGTAGGCTCTCATTATCCTAATGAGACTACTGGATTTTGAGCTGCAAGATAGTTCACAATGTGGGGGACTAAGTCTGACCCACGGTGGAGGACCCTTGTCACTCTAAATCCGGGTTTTGCTCCGGCTAATTAGCAGTGCCTCATCTCTCCCAAATGGAAGAGACAATTGGGCAGCAGAGCGCGCTACATCTTAGCACTTCCCAGGGAAGTCGTGGTCACTCAGGTCACAACCGGTTCTCTCATACACAGTAGGATTAAAATAGTAACGATGAGAGTGAAGCACAAGAATAAGGCTACCATAGTGCCGCTAGATTATTTTCTCTCTAAGTTATATTTCGAGCACAGCATGTGAAGCTCTAAGCCTGCCTTTCAGGTTCCCTCGGGAGGACATCAACCCTCATACCTGAGCAAAGGCCTGTAATCTGCATCAGCATCTGCAACTGGGCATTCAGCATCTAGTTGTAGGTTCCTGGCCGAAATCTCCCTCTTGACGTGTACTATGACCAGGAAGTGTTTTTATAACTAACACGCAGATGTTCTAAGAAAATGTCCCTACGTAAGGATGTGTATTTTCTACGAATACTGGAGACTAAAATTCTACCGCGTTTACTGGCAATGTACCAGACTGTAGCCTTGACTGAAGCACAGGGCGATCAAGAATGCATTATTTGAGAACACAGTGCTGAACTAAGCTAAACAGTGTGATAGAAGAAATTAAAACAAGACCGTAAAACTGGTTACTGTAAAATAACAATGCGAAGCTGAATAAAATATATCTAGGGAAAAGTGCACAGCGGCCTAATGTGATAAATTAACGTGTATGAAGCTATATTAAAAATGGCTACACTACAAGGTCTTGCCACTTGAATACCAATACAATGCTAAATCCATAAGATTGCTTAAATATACAATTACACTTTTAATTTATCTTGTGAGAGCTGTGCATGAAGGTGTTCATGCAATCATTTTACATTTGCATTTAAATACCACAATGGCCTATATATATTTTCAGGTACTTCCACCACAATCATGACACGCTTCTTTCTGAGTAAAAGAGCATGACGTATTTTGTGAGGAAATGTTTCTGTCTTTCCAAATCGTTGTTGTTCAGATGCAAAAATGGTTCCTACCACCAATTTGGTGACACTATATCTATGAGGCTGCTGGTTGGTCGAATAAATCTCTTTTTGTCAAGTTCAGACCAATCCATATATTATTTGCTCTCCAGCAAAACAAAAACTGCGAGACATAGGCCCATTTTGGCAATAAAAATAGAGGCGTTACTTGTGGCTTCGTCAAAATCATTTCAGTAATTTTAGAGTCCTCAAATAACAAATGTTCACTCAGCAAAATTAGGTATTTCTGAAATGCTAAATTCGTGACTGAGTTTGTGACCTTTTGACATGGAGAAATTAAAGCAACTATTTAAGAAAAATGACGCACAACTGCATTAACGCAGTTGTGCCTCATTTTTTTAATGCATGCTAGCGTCATTCCTTAGAGCCATCCATGCGTCATATTTAAGAAATGACGTACCATGGTGCTAAGGAATGGTTAGCGCCCAAAAAATTATGCTAACCATTGCGACAAGCCATAAGAAAAAATGGCGCTAATGACGCAAAAGTGGCGATAGACTGTTTTGCAGCACGAAAATATGTTGCAAAAGGGTTAGCGCCATTCTTTTACTGCATTAACGCCAAAACAAAATGCACAAGCTGGAAAAAGTGCAATTTCAAAAGAAGATTGATTATTCAGGCCAGGAGAGACCCCAGGAAGACCCTAATCACTCAAGTACCAGCCAGGAGGGTCCAGAAAAGACCCAAGAGAAGGAGAAGAGAAAGTGCAAGTGTTGCTTTAGCGAGGAGCAGCAAGACATCCTGGTCAGAGAGGTGATGGAGCACCAACACCAGCTCTTGGTCACCTCCAAATTGCCAGGTGGTAGGAGAGATGCAAAATAGCAGCAAATAATAGACAAAGTCAACATCGTTACAGAGGTGAAGAGGACTGTCAATAAGTGCAAGAAGCGCTGGCAAGATTACAAGTGCAGGACTAAGGAGAAACTCACCAGGAACTGAAAGGCAGCACTGCAGACAGTAGGTGGAAGTCCCACAGCACAGGAGGACCTGGATGAGCTGGGGGAGATGGTTGCAGCAGTCATCCCGGAGTAGCTGGTCACTGGAATCGCAGGACAGCACAGCACAGACTACCAAGAATCACCACAAACACAGGGTTAAGTTGCAGGGGGGATATCTGGAATTCCACAAATGGCAGAAGAGAGAGGCACATAGGACACACTCAAAGCATGCTAAAGAGTTGCATCGGGACACATAGGCCCTGAATCAAGATGTGCCATCCCCGCCCAAGCCACACATGTACTGATGCTTTGGCTGTGCTATGCACTCCAACATATACACATCAACATACACCACTCACTATGGCTATACTCCACCATGTACTTATGCAGCACTTTGCCTGGAGGGCATATGCAAATAGTGTGGCAGTGCCATTACAATACCCATTGCATATTGTCAAAGTCTCTGTACCAACACAACGTAGACATCAGAGACCCCGGGGTGGTGTCAGGGTGTTGTCTGTGGGCAAAATACTTCCCTTCCTCCTTGTTGCATTGCCTTTACTTATGTGCTGCATCTTGCAGCACACATCAAAATGCCATCTTAGTAAAAATAGCTTGTACGTGTGCAGGAACGGACACCTCCCTGCACATGAACAAATCATCCCTTCAAGACAGGCACCCTTTCATCATGCTGCAACAGTGCCTGTGTTGGTGCAGGGAGAACAAATCTATATAGGCGCAGCGGGAATTGCAGGGCTGTATCGTATACAAGTAAACATGGCACATCCCTGTGTATCTAAACTGGTTCAGTGTAGTGTAGCACATAATGCAGCTGCACTGAGCAGAACCACATGAGAAAAGTCTGCCCTAAATCCTGCAACCTGTGGAACACAATCCATACGGGGTGAACCCACAACAACTCAGAGCCAACCATATGTGCCATATGGGAATGGCCACAAAATAAAACACATACAACACATGGAGCACGTCTGTGAACATCCTGTGTGCAGTTGTACAAGTAGCTTCAATCTCACCATCTGATACGATAGAGGGCCAGATAAACCTGAAAATGATGGTGCGTGCTGCAGTGCCAAATTAGTCAGCATCACGCAGTGTAATTTTCAAAATGTAGGAATGTGGCCTTTTCCTAAGAATACTGCTCACCCCTGTATACCCCCCTGCGTAAGGGGTAAATTATCTGATGTGCGCCAACGCAGCCACACTTGCACCATAGTGCCAGGATGGCTGCGTTGAGGGGGATATTGTTTTGTGCAGGAAGGACACCTTCCTGCACTACAACAAACTTTAAGGGTGATTTGCTCTTACTATGTGTTGCAGAATGCAGCACACACAGAAAAATCAAAAATCTAGTAGAAATGTAAGCATTACTCTGAGTTTTGCCATGCTAACCCGACCCTTGGGCTGGCATTAGATTTTGGAGCAGCTTCTGATCTACAAAAAGTTGTGAATCTGAGGCAGTGTCAAAACGCAATGGGTGTTGCTGTGTCACACCCACTGCAACACCCATTGCACACACCTTCCACGCAAAGTGCGGCATGTGAAGGGGCCATAGATACAAGGTGGCGTTAAGTCACAAAAAGTGGTTTCATGCCACCTTGTAAATGCGGCGCACCAAAAGTGAAACTCAGGTGGCTCTTGGGGCACCTACATATGCCCCAAAATACCTAGTGAGCTTGACCCATGTGTGATGCACAATGCTACACAGAAGTAAAAACTACAACCTTGGGTCAGTAACATGTCACTGAGCCTCCAGTGGCAAATAAATGATGATCCATGTCAACAGCCAAAACAATTTAATATTGATTTTACACTATCTCATTGCAGAGGATGATGGCTTACCTCTTGCCGACCTGCCTGTCCTGGATGTTGCAGATGACATGGAGGACCAGCTGCCAACCATCAATGAACAGACTCTCCAGGATGTCCAGGGATCACTCCAGACACCACCTCCAGTCGCAGGGATGACACACTGCGTAGCGCGGTCTTCACATGAACCACCCAGCTAGCAACACACGCCACCAGCCAGTACGCACACAGCCCTGGACTCCGAAGACCCAGAGATCAGCTTTCAGACGACAGTGGTACGAGTCCAGCGGGAGCTGGCCAAGCAGGTGTGGGTAGGGATGGGGACAATGGCAGGCAGCCTAGAGGGAGTGCAGACGTGCCTCAGTCCAAATAAGAACAACTCAGCTGCCATCAGAGGTGCCCACTCCCCACCAGGTGGACTCCAGAAGTCTCTGGCTGACATAGCTGCTTTCATGAAGCAGAAGCTACAACACTTGCCCTCCCAAACTGGCAGCAGCTTAACAGACAATAGGCTGGGGGCTATACAGAATACCCTGGAGTCCACACAGCAAGAAGTGGCCTCCCTCAGGGAATACATGGCTGCCTACCACTGTGATGTTGCTGCGGTGTTGAAAAATCAACAGTTCCTACTTGCTGCAGTGATGCTTTATGTGTTCAGCTTCCAGGAACCTTGACTCCACATCTCTATCCCCTGAAGTGTGAGTGACCCTTCTACCTCTACAACAGCACCAGCCATGGCACAGGATGCACTACACACATCAGAGGATGAAGATGTGGAAGGAATAACATTCACTAGGAAAAGCACCTGGTAGCATCAGTCTGTGCCACATGGACAGTTTCTCCTTAGTTCTGGTCTTTAGATCATGCCAGTGTTGTGACAGTAGTAAATGTGCCCTCTTCACCCAACCACTGTTGCTTTGTCGGCTATGTACTGTCATTGTCTCTTTCATACCAATTGGCAATTTTTTAACTCCTCACTAATGCACACTACTCCGAACCATGTCTCATGACATGTCCATCAACCCTGGATTCTGATTGTGCTAAATATGGCTAAAGCTCACTCATGGGTTCTGTGAATTGGACATTGTAAGGAATTCACACACACACATGCCTCTGTAAATAAAGCAACTTGTACACATATAGCATTTCCATGTTTACTGTGATCCATCTAGTCAGCTAAAATACTGCATTGTGTCAATCCATGTCAATGTGTACAGAATATCAGTACACAAATGCATGACTGTCAGACACAAATCCACACACCAGGATCCTATCATGAGAAAGATGAATGATGGTGTTGTCGGCTACAGCCAACTTACTGAGTATTCTATATAAATATTTAACAGATAGTCTTTGAAGTAGATGTACAGCATGTATGGCTCTGAACCAAGTGAATGGTAATTTACCCAGATGGGAGTACCAGTACAACTTATTTGTGTGGTACAGGAGAAGCTAATATTATCAGTGATGGATACATTTTAAATTTTGCCTGTTGTCAGATGTGCCACACTTGCCAACAATGAAATTGCAGGACCCCACCAATGACAGGTGATGTACTATACTTACCTGTCCAAGATAATGTATACACGGACATTGTGAATGGCTGGAACACTGGATGGTAAATGTATGGACTAGTTGACATTATGTAGCAGCCAATCTGGCAGCTCCTTTGTCATAGGGGATGCACATGGTAATCCTTGTAAATCAAAACAGTAAACAGTAAGCATATCCAAGGCTATTCCTCCAACTTGGCCAGGGCACTCATTAGAACCCCCAGACACTCAATCAATTTACAAAAAATTAGTCTATGAAAAACCAGATTTATTAAAAAACATATACCTACAACTAACCTAAAAACTACTCTATGCTAAACTAACCTAAACTAACTTAACCTAGCTATCAACTACACCTATCTAACCTATTCTGAACATATCTTACACATGTAACACCACACTCTATACATTGTCCCTCCACCCCTCTTAAGAGACAAGATACAAGTAGGAAAATATAAACTATGACTACTCATGTACTAAACTAATCTATGGCCTAACCAAATATATATATATTTTTGGTATTTTGTTTTATACACAAATACCCCAAAATGACCCCCACCCAACCTCCACCAATAAAAAATATAGAAAAACCCACCCCCACTATATTTAAACTAACATATGCCTACACTAACCTAATATTACCCATCTAAAACCCAATCTAAAACTACGTACAACAGTAAAAGGGAGAGGAAGGAATTAGGAAGCTGTTGAACAAGATAAGTTAATTTTTTCATTTTCTGGAGGTTTTTTTCTTAATGTTCCGCAACATCCTCCTGTTGTCTACACTCTTCTCCTCCAATTTTTCCAGTCTAGCTAAAATCTTGGCCATGTCCTGTTTCATGTCCTGTTCCAAATGACTGTTTACTACTGCAGCAGGTGGCTGAACAGGTGCCTGGCTCCTGACAGGTACAGCTGATGTGGATGGGCTTGGACCTGCAGAGGACCCCTACACCCTTGAGCCCTTCCCAACACTGTCCTTGTTTGGCTGTAGCTACTGTGGAGGTCCCCCATGTGCAAACTCATGCCATTCCCCAGTCGCCATTTCCCTGCGGAACTTCCTTCCCAATCTGCGGTATACTGCATCCACCTCCATTTTCTGCCTTTAGCATTCTGCCCTCTTGTGGAATGTGTGCTTTTGGTCTGGTGTCATATTTGCAGCTGAAAAATTAAAAGAATCAAGCATCAGATTCAGCATTGGGTGGAGGTTCAACAGACATATTAAGTACACTGCAACTGCAGATAACACAAACGGTCCACCACAAATTCCTTAACAATAACTTACTCCTCATCTATGACTATTTCCTACCAGCCGTCCACAATATCTTGTACATGTCACTGGGATGACGGCTATCCATTGTTAAACATCAGGGCCCAGAAGTGAGTTGACAAAATCGTCCATGGTCAACATTTGTGTCATCAAACTTGGGAGGCTCACATGCCACAGCAAGGATTTTCTGTATCCCTGTGCATAAGGGGGGCTGTGCATGCAATCTCCCACCTCGACACACCTGGTGAAACATCAAGGCTTGCACAGCCATCATGGATGCAAGGTGGGGGCCATATAATAGGGGGTATGGAAACATCCCACCGGCTATTCTAAGGTTTGGTACATCATCATTCATGTGTCCTCGTATAAGACCTGGGCTGAGCATAAGTTACAAGGGGGCACACCATTGCCCATGATGTGCCACACATGTACAACTGATGCAATGTCCCCAGAATGTCTGGCCAAAGCCTGACCTGCACATTAAAGTTGTCTACACATTACATAACTAAAGCCCCCTAACCTGTGCTATGTTGTGCTACATGTGTTAAACGGCACATACATGGTGGCTGTATGAGTGCCCTTATGCCCACAGTGAGTTTGGCACTGCACTAGGTGCTGCAACAGTATCCTAATAAATTGAACATCATTTACACATGCATATCAGACATCATCAAAGTACCAGGTACACACACAGCATTCACATCATATGCATATGTGATGTGACCTACATCACTCACAAATATCATGGTGGCAGAGCCATGTTGTGAAAACTGCTGAGATCTGGCTTGGGAAAAACCATAGACTTTTCCCACAACCATCCGGAGCTGAGTTATCTACTAGATGTGCACACTACTGACTGTTGTCCAACACAATATGGGTCCTTGCAGTACTACATCCTCAATATATATATCTGAAGGGTAGTGAGTCACCTGTGGTTCATGCGTCTCCTACATAAACCCCCTAGAGACTTCTAAAGATGTAACCCACATCTGTACCATCTTGTGAGTAAGTGTAAGCAATGTGTGGTACACAGTGCTGTCAACAGTGCCATGACAAAGTAGTTGTCAACAGGCATGCTATGTACATAAACAGCTGCCCTGACACCTATCGTGGTATACATCAATGAATATGTGGCCAGCCATTCCAATTCCCAATACACACAATTCCATGCCGGCACATGCTGCCCCTTGTGCTACAGCAAGCCATTCTCATTGCACAACATTCCAACAGACATGATGTCACCATCCATACTCCAAAGTTATCATATCATTGGTCAGGCAAAACCATTATTAATAGAATTCCACACTTCAGACTGACTCACAACAAACCGTAGATTGGAACACATGACGCACATGATGACACTTACTGGCTGCACTGGGGTCTTCAAATCGGGCCACCTCACTAACAGTGTAGGGCTGAGGTCTACCTGCAAGACATGAATGGAAAACATTTCTTAGTGAAATTTGTACATATCAGTTAATAATGGATGACATTGTTCACTATCAGCTTGTTTGGCTGAGTGAGCAAGTCATCCTAGTGGTAGATCAGAGCAACTGACAAATATCTATGATCAGCCAATCACACATAGTCTTAGATAATGTAGACCCACACACCTACAGACCTTTAATGTCCCAGACACTCCTGGGGTGCTTTTCACTGCGCCATTTATACATGGTATTGTCATGCAGGTGTTTGTTTGCTCTACACTTCCATGACCATATGGGATTGCATTACACTGTCTACTGAATCTGAGGGGTATGCAATGGTTGTTGCAGCGACAATCCCATTGTGACACCCATAGCATTTGAGCCTGCCTCAGATGTTGTAGACATCTACCTCATTGTCACAGCAAACTGACTAACAACTGCCTAGGGGTTGTGTGGCTATTCCAAAGTGTTGAGTAATGCAGTGATACATCCTTGTGTGAAGTAAGTACTATGTGTGTGCCATCACAAGGCACATACAAGAGCAAAAATGTAATAGGAGTTTACTCATTTGAATTAGTTGTACCTACCAGCACATTGACTGATTGAAATCATGGATGTATTGCCAATAGTATGTGGCCAGTCATTGTTGGCATGGTGTACCATTATTTATCCAGGGAGGGATAAGAACATGGGCATAGACATATGCCTCAACACAGACACACTTGCTGTTTGGTCCAAGGATGCATTTGTTGGTGCAGGTTACTGAGTAATGTGCCAGTGATGGAGCAGATGCAAGGCAACCCCATACTGTCAGTAAGATGCGGCAGGCCTGTGGAACTAAATCAGCACATGTGTGTGGTAAAGGACATAGTTTAGGGTGTATGTGATACACAATGTACAGGAAGAGGAAAGTGCTAGTAGTCTGGACTAAGTGCATAGTCACGCTCCCTTATATGGCCTTGGCCAATGACACAAAGGGGCAGATTGAACGACAATGGTGCAGCACCAACTGCATCACCACAGTCATTGTGGCCCTCAGTGCACCCTTTACCCCCGCCATGTGTGAGCCTAATGACAATTAAGGGACTGCGTGATGCAGGTATGGTCCAACTGCATCTATTTATGTGTACAAAAATAATGTACTCAGCAGGAGTTGCAACACAACAGATCATCACAACTTCTGCTGAGTACATGGGGGCCCATCACATACATTTCTATGCCCCCATATAACACCTGCTATCAGCAGCCGTTCAAAGTGCATGAAATATGGAATTTAGATATTTTTCATTTTTCCCAGAGGCTTATACATTTGCCCTCCAAACAGGTTTTGGGCCCGCCTCCCGTACATGATGCAGGCCTCATGTTGTACTGCTCAAAACTGAGTTGCCCCATGCAGGCATCACAACACTTTGTAATGCTTGTGCAGGGAAAATGGTACATCTGCCCTGCCCCGGCTTAATTATTGTACATTGGAATGGCAGGCCTAAGGTGGTGCTGGGGCTCTTCATACAGGCAGCACACAACATGTTCAGATCCATAACCATGACATGCAGCACTCAATCGTACCTGCAACTGTCATGCACATGCACATAATGGACTTTGTATGGAAATGGGATACTTACCAACTGTTCCACCAATCTCAATGCCCAGGTGATCCAGCAGATGTTGCTCCTTTGTTATCAGTTCTGCCCAGCGGTGCTTCAAATGGTGGTCATTTCTTCCTGTGGCATACACTCATGTCAGGGTGTTAAGCACCTTCTCCAACCACAGCTTCCTGTCCTCTGTGGGATAGCCTTGTATGACATGGCCACCCAGAATCAGCATCATGGAGAGGTAGTGCTGTACCAGCCATATGAAACCCCCAGGTCATTGGCCCACATACTGGCCATCCTCCCTTTCCCTGAAATAATGGACTGCAAATGCCGTTGACCCAAAAAAATGTAAGATTTCCCTACAACTACCCCAAATACCCAAACAACTGTACTACCCCAGACAAACACCCCACAATACAGAGACAGAAACAGAACACTTCTATACAAAAGACAGATTAAATGACAAATAAAACACAACAGCTACAGGACACAGCACAGAAAACACTCCAAACACTCCAAAACTCCAACAGCACCAGCTTCACACATCCTCATACAGTCACATACAATAAGACTGTCAAGTGAAAGTGAAAGTGGACTCACTGTACCATGTTTGCAGGCAGGATGTCCTATTTCATCACTTCTTGGGCCTGTGCGTCACGTTTCTAGTCATGCGTCATTTTGTTTTACGCATGTAGGTCATACATCGATTTCCCCTCCATTTTAAGTGAAAAGACCTTTGAACGTGCAAGAGACGTTCAGGGGCTAGGAGTCTTTTAGCTTAGGAGAATAGAATGGTATATGCGTATGCCTGTACATTTTTGGTGCATAACAGTAATGCGTCGGATTTTTCCACATTGTGTGTAAAAAGGCCTGTGAACGTGCAATAGATGCTCAGGGTCCAGGCGTCTTTTACCTGTGGAAAAAGTATGAGGTTTAGGCGTTTGCATCTGTATTTTTAACGCATCATGGAAATGTGTAGATTTTTCACCATGGTGCTTGAAAAGGCCTGTGAACGTGTGATAGATTCTCTGGGGCTAGGCATCCTTTTACTGACATTGTAGAGTGTAGATTTGAGGCGTTTGCTTAATTTTCTTCGATGCATAACAGGAATGCGTGGAATTTTGCAATGTAGGCCTTGAGTGCACCCAGATTTACTAACCATGTCACATGGGCTGTGCAACGATGGTGTATATATAGTATGGCTATATGTGTGTATCTATCCAGTCATGTAATAACGGTGACATTGGTATGTTGAATCTAAAGGTTTGTTTATGAGTCTGCTGCATGCAATTGCTCATACCTTGTGCATACGTGCATGTGTAGCTACACTGTGTCCACATACATGTTGGCACATGTGTACTATGAGTGTACATATGTGTTTGAAAACTATTTTGTGGGTGTACTACATTGTTATCTCTGGTATACAAATGTACACATTCCAACAACACAATATATATATGATGGCCTATGTCTAACACATGATAAGCAATGTGACAACCATGCCAATTTGAACTCACAGTATGCAGTTGACAAGGACTGGGTTGACATCATGTTACCCCTGCCAATTTGCGTGTGCATGTGTGTCCGCTCTGTGGTGTGTTGTTGGTTTTTACTTCATGATGCTCTGCTACACATGTGACGTATAGTTCCCCATGCATCTTAGTTGCAGGAGATGGTATGTACACATGTTACTGAAGGCTGGTATATGCTGTGTGTGTGTGTGTAAAGACGTGTAGTGTCATTTCTGTACCGTATGACCACAGTGGTGTGTTCATGGGATGTGAAACCTCACATTACTATCTTCCTGCATTGACACATGTTGGCATTTGACAAATGTATGTTTAGTCACATCAGTGCCACCTATTTTTCTGTATGTTGGAACACATGTGAAGATCATTTCTTACAGTCACTGATCTTGTGATACCTATGCCCTCACTTTTGAGCTAGGTTGCCTTTTTTTCAGAATCCATACACATTACCATGCTTGAGCCATTACAGTGGTACATGTTCTCTGAGATATATGGTATATGTGCACATGCCACTAACTAGGTACTCACATTTGTCCACATCAGTTATGACTGTCATATACAATGGCATACCACTGTGTAGCAGTGTTGCAGTCTGGCATAAATGGCAGTACTCATCATCACTACTCTGGGAGTTTGTATGGCAACACAAACGCATGGTTGCATGTGAAGGGGCAGGTTCATTGAGCTCCAGTTTACTCAGCTCCCTGTGCACATGCATCAGGCCCCTGACAATGTCATATGTTTGTGTAGCCAGAGCAGTGGTGTTAGGGTTTTTTTAGCACGGATCTAGCTGCTTCACGATTGCTACTCAGCAGAACAATGCACACTCCATTGCTTACAGACTCTTGCACAATTGTGATCAAACAGACCGGGATATAGCATTTCCCTCTGCTGTACTTGATGTCAGCCTTCCCCTCTCATGTACAGAGTACTTGCACATGTAGGACATGTCTCATCATTCAATGTCCTCATTTATTTCCGTGGGCAGCTTGTTTAGGGGTTGTAAATGTGTTATGACTTCTATTTTGGGAACGTGCCAGGGTACAGATAGTGTTGTCTGTCACTGCCTCCTGTCATGTTGGCATGCAATGGGCATATACCCGGTTATGGGAGTAGCAAACATGACTGGGTTATGTACTGACCTGGCCACCCTCTCTGTACATGAGTTGAATGTTGACATGTAGACATTGATGTGTTGCACAGTCAGTATTGGTCTATGTGCGTTCCTTCTCCATGTTTTTCCTCATTACTGGTAAAGTATGTATTGTCTCCTACATTACTCCCATTCTTTAGGCTGCTTCCACTTTGTACACATCTTCTACAGCAACATTGTCTGGTCATACATGGACAGGATGCAACATATGACTTGTGTAATTTGTAGATGTACACATACTCCTGGCTGCATGCTAGTTACCATCCCATTGATGGTATTTGTGAGATGTAATGAGTGCCACGCACACATGACATTACACCTGCCACAGCACTTGTGTTGTCTCCAAGTGACATCCCATGTTGTATTTGCAAGTATCTGTGGGTATCTCTCAGCTATCCATCCACATCGTCCGTTGAATATGGGAATGCATTTCTTCCAGCATGTCACAACCTAGGTAACTCTTACCATGACTGAATGATGTTTAGATGTGAAATCATCTCAGTGCTGTGTTTTTTCATTAGCCAAATGCAACATATATGGCTAGGTCTACTCCCATTCATTTTTATGATGGGTCGCTGACATTTTTTAACATTGCTGGACATAGTTGCACATCCCACACCGGACTGCGATGTTGGATCCCAGAACATGGATGGGATAATTTGTTACTGTTGCTACCTTGTACTTGTAGTGTCATGTGAGTGACAATGAGTGGTGGGTATTGATATGTGCTGTGTAATGTTGTTATACAGAGCATAATAGGTAAACATGATGACACATGTCAAGCATTGTTGGTACTAGCAAACCCTTTGCTACCTAGGACATACCCCCGTACATCAGTCTTCAAGTGTTTATCTGATTTCCTATAGGCATGTGTCAAGACAGAAGATTTCTGTGAAAAGTGTGCATCTTATGTACATAGGGAGTGCAACACACTTTGTCTAAATTCCACCCAGACAATTATTTGGTGGTGCATTGTCCTATTTAATCTTTGATCTTGACATTGGGCCATGTGCTTGGATAGTGATTCTGCACCCATAGCTGCTTAATTTGTCTGGCAACCCATAGCACACTCCACAGCCAATGTGTGTGGGCCATAAGTGAGCTACAGTCCACCATGTGTCAGGGTTGTGCCCAATGGCAGTGCCAGGACATAATCCCATGGATACACTGTGCAGGCTCTGCCTCTTACAGTCCCTGTACAATTACTGACGATCCATAGTTACCAGAGATGTCCCCCACTTGTCACACATGCACCATGCAGGCAAAGCAGCAGTCACCGTGAGATGTGATGGTGTTCCGTTCCAACATTACTTAAACACCATTTGATCACAGCCCCTACCTTATGTGTGCCCCCGTTGCATACATCCTGGTAGGCGTGGTGTTGATGTGGGGAATGGGCTAGGAATTAGCAACCTGCCCACTTGACGACACAATATATGTAATGGTACATTGATCTAGGCCTTCAGGAGTCACATGCCCAGGAATTGCGTGTCACTGATATGTGAGATGGAGGAAGTAGACCCTCTTACATCACAAATGATGTTGCTACCATACTTGTAACTATTGTGTTTCTTAACTGTTCCCTGAGGTTTATGTAGTGGAGAATGAGTAGACCAAGGAGAATCAAGTGCAAAGTATTTTATATGTGCCATTTACAATGTGATGTTGATAGACCAGTCACTATGTATAGAAGTACTCTACTATGTGGAGACTCCCGCGAACTCCTGCAGCAGTGTTCTGTTGTTCCCCCTCCAAATTAGCTGCTCCAACATCATCATCCTCCTCCTTGTTGGGGACATCAACCTGTTCGTCCTAGGGAACATTTGTTCTGACACATATGTTATGGAGGATTGCACATGCCAGTATGATTTTATACACCTGTGGTGTAGCATACAAGAGGGTTCCTCCTGTCATGACCAAGCACCTGAACCTTGAATTCAGAAGCCCAAATGTCCTCTCCATCACATTGTGTGTTCTTCTGTGCCTTTTGTTGTATGCACGCTCTTCCACCGTTGTGGGATTGGCAAATGGAGTTGTTACCCATGGCTGTATGTTGTACCCTTGATCAGCTGCAAAGGAAAGAGAGAAGATGTGTTGGTAAAGCTTGATAGTGGTTTGGAATATACTGTGGCAGTTGTTGGTTGTAGGTGGAGTGGTGACTCAGACTTGCTTGTAGTATAGTGTATGATCCTGTTCTTGTGAAATGGTTTAATTGGACTGTGTTGATGGACCTGACAATCTTGGGTTGTGGCTCAAGGACATGGGATTTTTGATTGTAATTCCAAACTGACGGTTATACTTCTGCAAAAATGTGCTGTGTAGTCCATATTTGAGGCAGTGTGCTATTGGTGGATGGAACCTACCACCTCCTTGCACCAAAAGGTGTAAGATGTAGACCATGGTAGCCCTATAAAGCCAAACTGTGCTGTCTATTTTACCATGTGGCCCTACGCATGCAGTGCGACACTTAGTTACCCTTTGTGGCACATGATGGTTGTGCCAGCCATCAAGTTTATGAGGGTGTGTAGCACACATGTGTAGGATGATCTAATTTAGTACAGTAGTATTTCCTAGCTTCCAATACATGATTTACCACAGACACTTTCAACACATGCACAGTGCAGGCTTTCAGAGGGGGCACACTTATTTTTCACATGGGTCTGTTAGTATGGTACATGTAAGGTCAGATATGTCTTCTATACTCCTGCAGAGTCCACTATGACATCTATGATCTTTACAAATTTGCATAAACTCTGCACGACGGTGGGCCAGTTTTAGTATGCGGAACAGACGTGGTGGTGTTAGGGGGCGCTAAGGGGTGCATGTGAGATGGCACTGGAGTAGGTGCTGCCCCATTTCTCATGATTCTGCCCCATGGTCTTTCATGGTAGGTTAATTTGTATTCCTGTGTGTGCGACACAATGCAGCAGAAAGGTGTATGGGCTCGCTACAGCTATGCGAGTTATGTGTAGATGATATGCAGTTGGTAATGGCACCACTTGGGTGGCATTTGATATAGGTGCTGCCAGAGGCTTGCACCCCATGATTTACATGGGACTGTGCCTATGTGTGACTTTCTTTAAATGGCCATGGCCTATTCCATTGACATAGCAGTGCTATTCTGTGTTTGGTGTAAAGTGTGTGGATCTGTATTTAGTTGTCAACCAGTAGACACTTGTAGTGGTTTCTGGGCAACTTCTGTATGCAAAGGGGACATTGCTCCACGTGGTGTGCCAGTCAGGCTGTGGCTGTGTTATGTACCTGTGGGTGTATGTGTTCGTGATGTGCGATGATTGCAGTGTAGTGTGACATGTTACGTATGTGTTGTTGCCTGTACATCTGTGTTCCCCTGCCCATGTGTATTTTGTGCGGTGTATGTCCTGTTTGTCCTACATGGTTGGTGTGTTGTGTGTGTAATAATTGGTATGGTGGCTTACCTATGAGTAGACCATTACCATATTGCCGATCTTGGAACCGCTGGTTGTTAGTGGAATGGCAGAATATATAGGCATCATGAAAGCTGCTGGGATATTTTGCTATGATGTTGGTGAAGAGCCAGGGTGGTCCACAGTGGCCTGAACATTGATTGAATGGGTGTGCTTGCGGTTCCTATATAAATGTTTAGTTGCTGCAGGTGGCACCCGTTGCACATGGGTGCAGTCCATTGCAACAAGGACATGCAGGAACCCAGCAATTTGATAGAAACCTTGCTTGGTCTCCTTCTGCTGATGCTGGGTGTTTGGGAAGCAGATGTGGTGGGGTGTGAGGCATGTGATAGCGTCTAGGACCTTAGGTAGTAGGACTGAGAAGGATGGCTGGGACATTCCAGCCACTTGTGCGCCTGTTGTCTGAAAAGATCCAGATACCAGCATATGAAGGACAGTGAGGAGTTTTGCTATGGGTGGGATAGTAGTGGGAGTTTGCACTCTTGCTTTGATGTGTGACTCAATGTGGTGCAGCAGGTGTACAATGGACTCCCGGTTCAGTCGGTACATCCTGATCACATCTTGTTCCCTGAGACCAAGGATCATTGTCTGCTGTCTGAAGATCCTCTCCCGCCTTCTGCGCTGCCTTTGTGGCTGATGTGGTGGTGTTTGGGGTTGCTGCGGTGGTGTGGAGGGACCTGCTGTCTTCGTTGATGTCTGCGGCATGTGCCAAGCTAGAGTAGTACCACTTCCATGTAGTCCTGGAGGTTGCAAATGCTCCTTCTGTGTGTTTTCCTTGAGTGGTGGTGTGTGGGCCTCTTTTGATGCCTGGACTGACCAGGCATTACATTTTGACACTAATTGTACTTAGTGACAATTTTGCGGTCCGCTTCCTTGGTATGTGTTGTTTTTGCGTCAGGAGGTCTAGTGTCATTTTTAGGAAGGGAACGCCTACATTGCATCTCATTGTCGCAATGAAATGCAAGGTGGGTTAGCGCTTTCTTAAAATGGCGCGAACTCCAATATTTTGAAGATAGACGGATCTAGCGGCAAAATATAAATATGGGGTTAAGTTAGTGCTGCTTTTTTGTCATAAAAAATGACGTAAAGGCAACGCAAATTTCTTATAAATACGTTTTTCTCTTTTGCCATTGCAAAGTTCACAAATCAGAACCCACAGCTAAGGTACCACACACTCCAGAAACAATCCACTTCATGCCTCCATAACCCTTCACAAGACACTCCCTGCCCATTTATCTCACGCTTGCAGGTTCCTGCTTTCTCACTTTGTGACAGTATTTCAGACTTTCTCTTGCACCATCTTTCCATTTTGTGTGGTTTTCCTTTTCTTGCTGTCGGCAAATGTCTGATGAGCGAAAATAAGTGCCTGTCCCCAATGGGTGCCGGTGGCCCCCACTGATATCCACCAGCATTTAATTTCATATATAATGAGTAAATCTGTACCCGTGTAAATGTGGCGCATTAAAAAACCACAACATTGGTGTTATTATGAACATAAAATGTAAGTACTACATGTAAATTGCCTTTATGCCATGTTAACCAAATGCAATTATACCTTATAATTTTAACGAATGATATATTGTATAATCACTTTTCATTTATTGCGTTTACAAGAACTGCACGAGTAAGAGCATAACTAAAATGTGTACTTCCTTTCTGTTGTTCAGGTTGGAGTAAAGGCCTACCCGATTCCTGAGTTTAAGTTCGACATGAAGCTTGCCTTCTTTGTGCGTTATTTTTCTTTCCTCTGCAGGTGATAGATAAGGAAGCATGAGTTGGGTTGCCCAGGATGAAAATCAGTAGCAAAGAGCTGTAAGATCGACTCCCCTTTCAAATTCCTGAGCATGGATGTAATCCAAGGTCGACCAGATGTGTTCAGAAGAGGATAAAAGTTAATTGGATATAATTCACAATGGTATTTTGTTAGTGGAAACTTCTATGGTAGTGATGTCAGCTACTGGAATGTTCTGAGAGAGATTAAAGTGTTGCTTAGTTAGTTTGAGATTCAGATTCCCTTTGTCCCTTGACTAGAGCGGACACTCAAGGGAGGGACAGATCTCATTTACTTTGTTAGACTAAGTGGCTTCAAGCTACTCACATCTCTGAACAGAGTTTCTACTGAAGTTTTCTGCGATGCTGACGCTTTCCTCTGAATTCATTTTAGTTTATTAGAATAGTTAGGAACTTAGATTCAATGGTTAGGCAGGAGGATCTGAATCTGGATTCGGAACACCATATGCTTTTCCTTATTTTCAGTATTGTCACTATTGAATTATTGGTCCTTTGTATGTTAATAAAATTTAATATTGTGCAATGATTAATGGTGATTCTCTCTCTCTCTCTCTCTCTCTCTCTCTCTCTCTCTCTATATATATATATATATATATATATATATATATATATATATATATACTCCAGCTGCTCCTGCTGTTTTCCAGCGCTAGACTTCTAAAATTGAGCACTAAACAAGATTCAGAAATAGGCAGCTACATAACTCTGACTGGTCACAAACCCCTAAAACCGGTTCACAGAGTATTCTTTGTTGCATTGCAGGCTGAAATAATTACTCTTCAAAGGACATTGATCATATATATCATATCTGAATAACCAGGATCAAAAGCTTCTTCTACATAACTCATGCCTGAACATCTACTTTCAAGAGTTGAAAAGTTGGAAAGGAGGGCTATTAACTTAGTGCACTTATGCAACCCTTAAACTAAATAGACATTGTTGGAAAGTGGATTATTGGTAAGGGCAGGTAAGTACCTACACTTAGCAATAGACCACAAATCCCCACTAGGTCCGGTCAGGTCTCAATAAATGAATCCCAGCTCAACCCTTGATAGCTTGACAACAAGCAGTTATGCTTAAATTAGGAGACAGGTGAGTAAAGCATTTACAAGTTATAAAACAGAGAATAAGTAAAACATAAAACACACTAAAAATCCAACACCGATTTATAAAATTAGATGATATTGTTATCTTTAAAATGACACCAAAATGACAAACATCCAATGTAGGGAACCGGAGATGTGAGTTTTTAAACATTAAAAGCAATTCTAGTGTTTAGACGCAAATAGCTCTCAAAGAGTTAAAAAAATTTCACACTGGACAAAGTCCAGAGTTCAGGCTACCCATGATGTAACACTGTTACACTTACTTTCAGAAGTGTTTCTTGATACAGGAAAGTGGTCCACAGCACCAGCCAAGGGTTCAGAAGCTCTGGTTTGCCTCTTGGAGTCTGGGACTACAACTCTCACAATGCACTTCTTCAACTTATAAAGCTGTTATAACAGTTGCTCCAAATGTCTCCAAATGTCTGGATCTTCTTCCAGAGGTCCTTTTTGGGTCTTAGAAGTGTCTACAACAACTTGATCCAGAAGCTCTGAGTTGCTTCTCGAGAGTTCTGAATAAAATTCCCAGAATGCACCTGGTCAGAATCCTCAAAAGCCCACTGTACACTGGTCAGCTGGGCTCCTGTTGCATGACTTGATGCAGAGGACTAGAGGCTGCTCATTTATACCTGTAGCTTCTTCTGTATCTTACAGGGAGTTCACTCCTGGAGTTGCAGAAGCAAGGCAAAGTCCTTTTCTTGTTGAAGCCCAAAGTGTGCAGCTGGTGCAACCTTTGTGACTGCAGTGTTTAGGTCCAGGCAAAGGGTTCAGCAGGGCAGTCCCTCTTCTCCAGTATCTTCTTCCAGCAGGGATCTGAGGTGAGAGTGCAGCTCTGCCAATTCTGTCCTTGCTCCTGGGGTGGAAAGCAGGGGCCTCTTGACTAATCACATCCAGGCCAGTGACCACTTCCTGGGAGGTGTGGCAAAATTCAGTCCCCGGGAGCATCATTCTCCCAAAATCCAAGATGGCAAAAATTCAACCCCAAAAGTTAGGTCTGGCTGAGCATACCCACTGATGTGGCTAAGTTTCCCTTAACACATCCCTTTCCAGCCCATCTTCCATTCTGATCGGGGCACCAGGCTGTCAGGCTTTGCAGGAAATTGGGGAAGTCCACTTGCTGGCCCAAATATCCTTCCCTCCTTTGAAGTACAGTTTGGCTGCTCTCCCCATCCTGTTTCACCATCTGCTGAGGTACTTCTCCTCCCCCTAACACTTCCTTTGTGTTCAGCTCAGGCCACTTTACACCTCATCAACGCAGCCTGGCGAGGCTGCCAGAGGCTGGCCACTCAGAGAAGGGCACTACAGAGCTGAAACTGGCAACTTTCAGGTAGAGTTCTAAAACTCTTTCCCTGAGTTAGTTATATTAAATTCAACAATGGCAAGTTGTTGGATTTATTATACCAATAGGTTTGATACCACAGTTGAAATATTTAGCTTATTTTGAGACTTTAGTATTTAAAAATAAACTCTCCCCATGTTAGCCTATGGAGCCTATTCACTGCAATGGGGGAAAACAAATTTTGCTTTTTTTCCCTTACCAGGGCTGATGAAACATCTTTTATAAAGTCCCTGCTTATAGTTACACTGCACCCATCCTGGGGGCACCTAGGGCACACCTTAGGTGTGACTTATATGTACAAATAAGGTAGTTTAAGATTATGAAAGTACTTTTAATTCTAAAGTCGAATTTGGGATTAACTTTAAATTAAAAGCAGCCAGCAAGGCAGGCTTGCCTTTAGAATGACACTGGACACCACAGCAGTGCACCTATGGGTGCACGTACTATCTATGCTGGGGTCCCTAAACCTCCATGCCCTACCATGTACTAGGGACTTATTGGTAGGTTGATACAGGCAATTATAGTTAGGCTAATTTGCATATTCATTTTAATCAGAGGACAGGGCCTGGGGCTCTTTAGCAGTGCCCAGGACACCATCAGAGTCAGAAAAACACCAGCATAAGTGAAAAATGGGGGCAGAAATTTAGGAAACATCTGCAATCAGCCCAGGTTTCCCACAGGCATATATAATGGTAGATCTGGGGAAGAGAACCTCATATGATCATAGGACTTCATTAGGTGGTTCCAACCTGCCTTGCTGAGATCACATCCCAATACAATTAGATCCTACACCTTTTCAATTGCAAAAAGAAACTTCCTGGAAAAGCCATGAAGATGCTAGGAAAGGTGTGAGAATTATTACTTTCTCCCTTCTTGAATAAAAAACAATGACTGGAAATCTACCAGTGGCAAATGAGCACTCACATTCCCAGCAACTCATCATTTAAATATTATCCTTCCACTCTTTATTGTAGCATTATATTCTGTCCTACACTGGCTTAATAAGCTCTTCAGAACTATTGAGTCCTGTAATGTATACAATAATATGGCCAGTTCTTAAGAAACATCATACCAACTCCTGTGTGAAATGGATCTCGTAGGACAAGACAGCACATGTAAAGAAGAGATCTACTTGAAAACCCTCAACCATATTAAGAAAATCAATCACAAAATCAAGCAATCCTACTGAGCAGGTTCATCTAACAAAATAATCGTATTTGTTATAATCTATGTATCATCCAATTCCAAAGCTAATATTCTTAAGGTGAGGGAAGGCAACCAAGTGCACCCTTAACCTGAACCCCCTTTTCCCTGGCACATGGCCTACATGGAACAAGTAAAAGAACAATACTTGTTTGTAGGTTGTAGAAAAAAATCTGTATTGCATCAAAACAATGCATTGGTAATTTTTTTTATATCTGCTGCATTTTGGTTAATGCGGCACAAGTAACCAGGACAGCAGTGGCCTTATTCCAAGTCTCCAGATGCAGCAGCAGCACAGACAGCATTAGAGATTACTACTCTTTTCCTTCTATTGTAACTATCCCCCTGAAGCAGCATGCTATCCCACCTTTCCCAATTCCTTCTGCAACTTGCCCTTCCTTCTTCGTTTTCGTAGTTTGCTCTTAAATTCTCTGCTTTGATATGGTCCTTAATAGGGAATCTTAAAAACACTTGGGTACCCCTCTTCTAGCTTTTAGGCACACTTTTGACCAGATTAATTCTCCACGCATTGCCTCGGTTATTCAACCCAACTGAAAAATGTGCTGTACACCAACCCCTACCATCTTTCTTCCACTGCATCTACTGCACTTCAAAACCTTGTGCTTGTGCTGTAAGGCAGTATTAGAGGCCAAACGGTGTCAACATCCACAGGTTGGCACCTGTGCTCTAAACACACCCCTACTTTTTTGGGAAACCCAGACGGAGGAGTGTCGCCCCACTGCTGAAAGGCAGCAGAAAAATAAAACTATTTTAGTATCATTTTATTTTTCACTTATCCAGTCTGCTAGCCTAGGGCGTGTCCATCCTCTGCATCAGCAGCATGGAGGAGGAATGGTTGGTTCACTCTAAGTATGCATGTCGGCTTGGCTGTCACCTTAGGCCAGCCAAGCTGACATGCGCACGTAGAACCCTCCACCTGAGCTGTGTTGCACAGCCGGCTAGAAAATCAGTGCAGGGTTCCAGTCCCCAACTGAGCAGCATTTCGGTCTGCTGAGACCAATTCCAGCGCTTCTCTCATTCTGAGTAACAGCATGAGAGAAGCATCTGGATTGAGTGGGGAAGGAAGCAAGCAGAGAAGCACAAGGCAGTGGGAGCAGAGGAACACCAAGCCAGCGTCTGGCAGCAGCAGGTAAGTGGTTTTATTTTTTTATTATTTCCCCCCACTCCACGCGCTGCCCGGCCAAGCGTTATTGGCAGCAGCCACTACTGGGTGTACAACAATGAGAAAGCTGGATGTGTAAACTGCTGTGCCAAAAGGTGGGACAAATTTATTGGATCCAAGGTTCAGGATTAAATTTCAACCATACCGTTGGAAGCTCATCACTTATCTTTGATCGAAATTCATCATATCATAACCAAGACATGCCACTAAAGTTCATATGTGTCCTCTGAATCACATTCAGGTATTCAAAAAAGGATATACCACTTTCAAAGCATTTACACGCTATACCTGTAAACCATGTAAATGAAAAAAAAATCACTGCTGCCTGTGATTGCTGGTGCCAGGCACCAGCAATTCATTCTTTACATTGACACTTGTTTACAACAGTTCACCATGTGGTGCCACTGTCAGACCTTATCTTTTATGAGCACATAAAATTACCAAATTGTATTTCAATTAAATATATAGTACAAAACATATAATACCAATACATCCAGGACAGTCTGGCAACTTGGGGTGAGCTAGAATAATCCAAATGGTTCCATTTGAAGGAGTGCGATGCATTTGGCAGTGCTGACACAGCATTTGGTGGTGCAAGCTCTAGTGGCCTCCTGAGAAATACCTTCAGCCTTTGTACTCATGTTTTCCCTTCTAATTATGCACTGTATGCCTATGTAACCTGGGTACACGTCATCCACATTGGCATCTTCTTTTCTCCACATAGCCATCTCTTTAAACAAAAACATTTTATTCACTATACTGGTGCAGTAACTATCAAAATAAAGTAAATAAATAATGAATGATGTTTATATCGGGAAAGTATAGAAGAGGCACAAAATCCTCATAGTGAAGAATCTTTTTCAGGTCCAAGACATGTTTTTCATTGACAGACTCAGTAGCATTACAACCATGCCTTTTGGCCTTTCTTCAACAATGTCCCCACAGAATCCCGAAGTTTGACACTTCAGCTTTTTCTCATGGGGCCTTAGGTCTTCTCCCAGCTTTTGGGGCACCCACGCCCCACATGGATAAACTTCTTATGCCCTCCAGATGATCAAAGTAGGGACAATGGGCCAGATGTAGGAAGCTGTTTGCATGGTGCAAACTGCGAAAAGCGCAGTTTGCGCCATGCAAAAAGCCTTCTGCGATGCACATTCACAATTTGCGAGTCGGTACCGACTCGCAAATAGGAAGGGGTGTTCCCTTCCTATTTGCGACTCGCATCGCAATGCAGAATTACTTTGTGACTGCGAATGCGGTCGCAAAGCAATTCGCAGTTACCACCAGTGTCACACTGGTGGTAACTCATTCGCAAAAGGGAAGGGGTCCCCATGGGACCCCTTCCCCTTTGTGAATGTTGCCCAAAAGGTTTTTTCAGAGCAGGCAGTGGTCCAATGGACCACTGCCTACTCTGAAAAAACGAAACCAAATGGTTTCGTTATTTTGCAACTCGTTTTCCTTTACGGAAAACGGGCTTCAAAATAAATAAAAAAAACTGCTTTATTTAAAAAGCAGTCACAGACATGGAGGTCTGCTGACTTCAGCAGGCCACCATCCCTATGAGTGCAGGGACTCGCTATGGGGTCGCAAAATGCGACCCACCTCATTAATATTTATGAGGTGGGTGTTTGCGACCCCATAGCGAGTCGCAGACGGTGTCTGAGACACCGTTCTGCATCCGCATTTGCGATTCGGAAACTGCGAGTCGCACAGACTTACAATTTCCGAATCGCGAATGCAGAAGTTGCTACATCTGGCCCAATGTTACTATCAAATTCCTTTGTGACGTTCCCACGCATGGCGGTCAAACCAATTCAATAAAGGATTCCTTTTTGTTCAGGAAACATCATACCTCCCTTTACCTCTAATAACAGCAGGGCATTGAGAGAGCATAACCTAATTGTGAAATTATGGGGGTCATTCTGACCCTGGCGGTAAAATCCGCCAGGGCCAATGACCGCGGGAGCACCGCCAACAGGCTGGCGGTGCTCCCTTGGGCATTCTGACCGCGGCAGTACAGCTGCGGTCAGAAACGGAAACCGGCGGTGTACCGCCGGTTTTACGCTGCCCTGGGGAGCCATGGGGATTCCGACCCCCATACCGCCATCCTGTTCCTGGCGGTTTTGGCCGCCAGGAACAGGATGGCGGTATGGGGTGTTGTGGGGCCCCTGGGGGCCCCTGCAGTGCCCATGCCAATGGCATGGGCACTGCAGGGGCCCCCGTAACAGGGCCCCACCAAGATTTTCAGTGTCTGCCATGCAGACACTGAAAATCGCGACGGGTGCAACTGCACCCGTCACACCCCTTCCACTCCGCCGGCTCCATTCGGAGCCGGCATCCTCATGGAAGGGTGTTTCCCGCTGGGCTGGCGGGCGGCCTTCTGGCGGTCGCCCGCCAGCCCAGCAGGAGACCCAGAATACCCGCGGCAGGCTTTTGACCGCGCAACGGTATTCTGGCGGTTCCAGCCAGGCCGGCGGCTTCAGCCGCCGGCCGGGGTCAGAATGACCCCCTATGTCTCTTAAACCTTGAAATGAAGGGGTTGTTATTTTCCTGAAGATCGTGAAACTGTTTTTCATTTAACCATTTTGCACTGAAATGAACACAGGTCACTGCACAGGTGAATATAATGTTAATGTATGCCACATTTATCATTGTTTGAAAAATGTTTATGTTAAAGTACTTTAAGCACTATTATTCTTTATAATCATTTAATTTTCAACATTCGAAAATATACAGAAACCATTGAATTTGAAAGTGTACTTGTGCAGATTTAACTTGACCGGAGTGAAACCCTACATTTTTCCTGTGTTTTCATTTTCAATGTGAAGTTTGTTTATGCATGTTTTCCTAAAGCTACAGGTGCTGAAAATAATAAGGAGCCTATTGTGCGTGAATGATAAGAGAGTCTAAGAGAAGCATTACAAGGATGGAAGGAATATCCTGATTATTGTTTGCTCCAAGGCCAAATAGAAGAAACACAAAGAAGATACTGTTATCTATTATCCGTTTGATTTATGAATTTGTTTTTCATAGGAAGAGTACGACAATGATTTAATTTTTGGAAGGATTGACATTTAAGTGTGGTTTAGTTAGTGAAAGGTTCAGACCCCTTTGTTCCTTTGAGCAGAGCGGACCTCTTTGAGGTACACTTCAAATTCCTAAAAGATTTAGCAGCTTTATGCTGCACACATCTCTCATGACGGAATCTTCTACAGAAGTTCTTTTTTGCTGACCTTTTCTCCGATATCCTTTTAGATATTAGAATAGTTAGGAATCCCGATTCAATGGTTAGGCAGGAGAATTAGATTTTGGACTTTAAACACCAAACACTGTTCTTGATTTTCTGCAGTGTTGGTACTGAGGTATTGGTATTTCATATGCTAATCTGGCTCAATAGTGTGTAATGTTTTAACTCCTTTGATAATTCTGTGTATCTATACCATGGTTTTGAGATTCATTTATGTAAGTATGACTTTGAGTTTGCAAATAAGCCTTTAAAACTTTAAGTCAGTCTCTAAGATTAAATGTGTGACTATTTGGTTGCACTGTAATTCATTTAAATAATTTGATGTGCGTCCCTTCACCCCTCGTAACTGAGAAGGAAATATTCATCGGAGTGACTAATTGGCGATATAGTCCAAGCTGGATGAGCAGCTCAACTTTATGTAATCTATTATGGTGTCAACCATTAAAAAATTAATGGTGGTATCCAAAAATGTATTAGTGTGTGTGTGTATGTGTGTGCATGCATACAAACAGGCATGAACAGTCATCTCATCAATAATTTTACTGCAAATGTTTCATTGATATTATCAATGATGTTATCGAAGATGTCATGAGTGATGTAATATCTGGGGTAATTAGCAGTATATGGCGAGGGTGTGTGTTATTGTTATTTGAAATAATTCTAACTATAACTTCTTAATTTCTATGATTTTGTGTGATTATGTTCAGAACCTAACATCCCTGTAACTTTTGTTTTTTAATGAATTTCTATGTTTTGTTAATTCTATTTATTAAGTATAATGTCCCTGTAACCTTTGTTTTTTCAGTGAGTTTCTATGGTTTTTAAAATTCGATTTTCTAACTATAACATCCCTGTAACCTTTTTTCAGTGAATTTGTATACTATACAGAAAGGAAACGTCTACCAACAGTATTCTACATGGAACAAGCTTTCACCGGGAGCCACACATTAAAACTATCAGATATGGGGAACTAATCAGAATGTGGAGGAATTGCTCTAAAGACATAGATGCAGAAGAAAGATTTAGTGAAGCAATACAAAGATTGAGACAAAGAGGCTATACACAGAAAGGTCTACAGAAAAGGTTAGAAAAAGTCTGTATGAAACCTCGTGCACAAACTTTAATCACCCAAAAAGAAAAGCATATAAAGAAGATTAGGAAGCACCAAGACTGATATTAACATACAGCAAGGAGACTAAAAGAATCTTGACTATAATCCAGAAACAATGACTTTTTATATCTAATGATACGGATATTGGCATTCTCTTGGGACATTATCTTCAAATAACCTATAGGAAAGCCCAGTCCTTAAAAGATGAATTGGTTAAAAGCCATTTTCAGGATAATCGACCAGGGAACTGGCTGGAGGAAAGACGGAGTGGCTTTGCAAAATGTACCAACGGTAAAGCATGTAAAATTGGCTTGACCATGCAGGCCATCCAGGATAGGGATGACAAAAAGATTCAGATCAAGCTTAGGATAACATGTAGCACAAAATATGTGGTATAAATCATGGAATGTGCCTGTGGATTATTTTATATGGGAAGTACTACATGTATGCTCAGAAAGTGAATACTGGAGCATAAAAGAGCAGTAAAACA